>NW_022900936.1:68979645-69016898 GCF_012274545.1 Fukomys damarensis | reverse complement strand
TTTTTTGGTTTTTTGAGACAGGATCTCACTATGTAGTTGAGACTGACCTGGAACTCACTATGTAGTCCAGGCTGGTCTTGAACTCGCAGCGATCCTCCTGCCTCAGCCTCCCAAGTGCTGGGATTACAGGCCACCACGCTCGGCCTGTGAGAGGTTTTCCGTGGGTGCCTTTTCCTAGGAAGTTAACTCTTAAAAGAAGTCTGAAAGCCGGGCGTGGTGGTGAATGCTATAATCCTAGGTACTTGGGAGGCTGAGGCAAGAAGTTTACTTGAGTCTTCAACATAGAGAGCCAATCTCAAAAAAAAAAAAAGGTAAATGAAGCCACTATTGTGCTTACATGGCGTAATATAAACATTTCCTTACATTTGGCTTTATTCCAAGACTGCTTTAGCTTCTTTGTATTTATGCACTAATGTACAAGTGCACACTTTAGTTGTGTGTACATTTCTTGGAGGGCAGCTAAGTTCTCATCAAGCAAATAATTAGAAAAATAAGGTTCTGATAAAATTTAAATGATTAGTGCTTTCTAGTGGGGTTTATACAGCAGAAATCATAAGTAATTAAAAGTACTTTCAAATCTCCTTTGTATGATTTTAACCCTTTGTCACAGCTATAAATCGAACTTTTAGATAGATGAGACCTGTTATTGCCTGGCAGCTCTTGATATACAGCGTGGTCAAAATAGTTTGTGAATGGTAAAAAGTTTTAAATTTATCACAGTAAAAGACACATTACCACTGATCCTCCTCCGAGTACTCCCCCTCCATTCAGACACACTTGTGCCATCATTCTTGCCAGTTTCTGAAGCAGTTCTAGAAGCCTCCTTTCATGAATGTTATTAATACAGCGTGATCAAAAGTGCAGTGAGTGCTGCCGCCCAGAGCCATCTAGTGGACAAGCAGGATTGCAAAAACATTACAGTGTGTTCCCATCCAGCCATATTCAGAGGGTCTGATACCATGTGACTTATGGCTGTTCCCCAAAGTGAAATTACAACAAAAGATAAATGTTTTGAATTCATTTGGGACATTGAGACAGCCTCAGAAGCACAACTGAAAATCCTCACCAAAAAACAAAACAAAACAAAAAACTTGAAACGAGGACTTCCTGAACTGCTTCGGAAAGTGGTGAGAACAATGGAATAAGTGAAGCAAGGGGGAGTATTTAAGGGATAATAGTGGCAATATGTTTTTTACTGTAATAAAATTTTTAAAAAATTTAAGCCGGGTATGGTGGTGCACACCTATAATCCCAGCATTTGGGAGGTTGGGGCAGGAGGATTGCTGTGAGTTTGAGTCCAGACTGGGCTACGTAGTTCAAGGCCCGCCTGAACTACATAGCAAGAATGTCTCAAAAAAAATAAAAAAAAATTACTATCATACCTTGTGATTAAAGATTTTGGGCATGTGTCTGTTTTGTGGTGCTGAACTATATCCCCAATCAATTTTTTTTTTTTTTTTTACTCTGAAACACAGCATCTCACTAAGTTGCTAAGTTTCCTGGGCAGGCTTGAACTCTGCATCCTCCTGCCTCAGACTCCCAGAGTGCTGAAATTACAGGTGTGCACCACCGCACCTGGCTTAGAGATTTTTATGACCTGTGTTCCGTACCTTCTGAGATGGGTCTTGGATTCATTTGGTTTCTTTATGACCTGAAGTATGGTGTCCCGGTCTGGGAGTTATTCTTCCATTGTGGCAGACGTGAAGTGGAAAGTAGATTTTACTGATCCAGGTGAGGTGTGCACACCTGCCACAGAGGGAGGTGGGCAGATCCCTTGAGCCTAGAAGTTCAAGCCAAGCCTTGGCAGTGTAGTGAGACCCTCTCTCAAACAACAAAAACGAAACCAAGCCCAAAGCCCACCTTTTTATTGCATAAAACCCTAGCTGCACCAGATTTTACCATCTTATAAAATCATACCATGTTGTTGTTTGTCATGCAACAATTTCTCTTGAGTCCAAGTAGTTTTATTTTAATCAAAGGAAACTGGTTATGAGTAAGTGTTTGGAATCAGTTGGTTCTGAGCGCTCTGTGTATAGATCTAGTAAGTATTGTCAGCCTCCTCATCCTTAAAACGGGAAAAGCAAGCTCCTGCTTTACAGGGTTGTAAGGATCAAGTAGGAAAATACTGGAGAGGACTTTACCCAGTGTCTAGCTTATACACATTCAGTAAATAGATATGTCCATTTTTTTTTTTTTTTTTTTTTTTTTTTGTTCATTTTTTCCGTACCGGGGATCGAACTTAGGTCCTTGTGCTTATGAGGCAGGCGGCAGAACCACTGAGCTAAATCCCTGGCCCCTAGATATGTCCATTTTTAAAGATGCTACAAATGTTCTTTGGTTCCTTTACAGATCGGTTGAACATGCTGATGGTCAGAGCGTCCTCACAGACTCGCTGTGGAGGCGATACAGTGAGTTTGAGTTGTTGAGAAACTACCTTTTGGTTTGCTATCCACACATCGTTGTGCCACCACTGCCAGAGAAACGGGTAAGAAGCAAAGTGGTGGTAGGTCAGAAGTATTCGGCATCGAGACCACTCATAATGCTTGTTTTGTTATCTAGGCAGAATTTGTTTGGCATAAACTCTCTGCTGACAACATGGATCCTGATTTTGTGGAGAGACGACGGATTGGTTTAGAAAACTTTCTCTTGAGAGTTGCTTCACATCCCATCCTTTGTAGAGACAAAATCTTCTATTTGTTTTTAACACAGGTATTTTTCTTTTAGTATTTAAAATATTCAGTTGACTTGGATTCTTTTCTCTTTAACTATAGAGTGCTTATTCTTAAGGATCTTTTTGGAGCTGCTTTTTGTATGAAATTTATTGTGTTTGGTTTTATTTGGATTTGAATTTAAAATTATTGTTTTACACTAGCCTTCTGGGTGGGTGTGTGTGTGTGTGTGTGTGTGTGTGTGTGTGTTTCCTGGGGATTGAATCCAGAGCCTTCAGTCTAATCTACATACCCAATCCAGTCTTTGTTTCTCATTTTGAGACAGAGTCTCACTAAATTGCCCAGGCTGGGTTTGAATTTGGGATTCTGAGGCCTCAGCCCCCTAGAGTGCTTGGATTATAGGTGTGCGCCTCTGCACCTGGCTTTTGACTAATGTGTTTATACTTAAAGATAATAAAGACCATACTTTTAGTAGCACTTAAATTATGTCAGGCTTAGTCTTCAGTTTTTTTGAAGCCCAAATTTCTAAAATTACAGGTTCACATTTTGTTAATCATTTGGAATCTAGATTGTACATTTAAATTTTTAAGTGAAAATCTCCCTTGAATTCATATCTCAGTCATAGGTATTCAGTTAAGTAATTTGAAATATTTCTGGTGTGCTGCTTTACTTTACAGTAATGATATTTAAATTTAATTTTTAGGAAGGTAACTGGAAGGAGACTGTGAATGAAACTGGATTTCAGCTGAAGGTAAGAATATTTGTGTGAAGTAATTCGGCATGCACAGTGCCATGCGCACATTTGGTTACTTGGTATTTTTATTTTTTGAATGCGTGAATGTTGGAAATCAACTTCGCATATAATATGGTAAGGTTTTCAAAGAAACTGCAATTCACTTTTGATTTGTGTGATTATAGCTGGGCTACAGTAAGCAAATTTATTCATTTAATTCTATTAAGAAAGAGCATTTTGAAGCATTAATTTAAAAGCAGGCTGTAGAGTTTTCCCACCATGAGTGCATACTTCAACATCTGTCCTTTTCCACCCTCTGTCCTGACCATGTCACTTGCTCCCCACCTGCTCATGCCCACAGCTGCTTGCTCTGGCAGAAATGAAAGACACCAAAGGCTCAGGCCCCGGTTTGCCCACATTACTAGATGAGTCTTTCATCCACTCCTTCCGTCTCTCAGGACATGGTGGCCCGGGCTCGTTTTGAAATAGTATCAGTTAGCAATAGAGGTTTATGTAGCTCTTGTACAACCTCTAAACTTCTGTCATCACAGTTAGTGTGGGAGTGAGCTTGCTGTCTGGAAACTGAGCAGCACGGTGGCGGTGAGGTGGCTGCCTGGTCCACTGTGCTCTCCAGATCTTTCCCAAAAGAAATTTAATATGGGTCATTGCAGACTTTTTGAAATTTTCATCTCTGGCATAAACTAAATTGGCTGAAAAATAAAATATAAATTCATGTAATACAGGTCGAGCATTCACAGTTTGAAATTTAAAATACTCTGAAATCCTAAATGCTTCAAAACTCAAAACTTTTTGAGCATTGTTGCTCGAAAAATTTGCGTTTTGGTGTAGTTTGGATTTTGATTTTCAGGTGAGGGATGTTCATAGGCAGAGCCTATGAAAATATTCCAAAATTAAAAAAAAGAAAACCACTAGAAACGGAAGCACTTTTGCTCCTAAGCATTCCAACCTGTGTATGTCATGAAGTGATAAAGCATTCAAAGGATAATACGTTACCAAAAGTTCAGCATAACACATGTAGGCATGAAGAACAGAATGTGTACGTGATTTTAAGAAAACCTCCTAGAGCTTAATGCACTGATAATAAAAGTATTTTGTTGGTAAATGTATATGGAAAAGGTAAGAATTTTCTTGATTGTGATTATAATTCATCAGAGAGAGAGTTTTAGTTTAGGAATAGATTTGGAATTAACTTGAAACTGATTCATATTTTGATAGGGTTTTCTGAGAAATAGCTCAAGATACGTTAGAAGCTAATAAGAGCAAAATAAGACTAAAATAATTCTGGTAAACTGTCTTATACAAAAATTTTAAAAATTAATCATTGATATGGTCATTAGTTGATTACCTGGGCTTTGTCCTTGCACCCCTGTTTTTGGCAATAACTTCAGTGACTTTTACTGTCTGAGTTTTTCCATTATTAAAGAATATGGCATACTGCTTACAAAGTGCTTTGAATTTTACATGCAGGTGCTATTTAAGTGTACAGATACAATATTTCCTATTTGGGTTTCATTTTGATGAAGTACTTGAAAGGTAATACTTCATATATAGTATTAATACTTAATATACTTATACAATACTTAATATATAGTATTAATAATGAAGTAGAACAGATATAGAATATATGGATACCCATGTATCTTCTTTAGTTTGTTGCAGGTCTTTCTTGCTTTAAGTTCCTTCTCCCCTCAGGGAAATGGGACCTTCTGGACCATCTTAGGTAAATGTAGACGTCCCCATATATGTCACTGGCCCCCAGGTCATGTATTTCGTAATTCCAACTCATCTGATCATGGTTGAAAGCTGAGAGTTAAGCAAAATTTACTTCTGACATATTCAAATGAGGTAATGTGGCTTTATACTTTGAGAAATATTTTGGTCCTCTTAGGTTGCATAATTCCATAAATTATTCAGATAAACTTGGCTGTTAGTTATCTAGATTATATTTTAGCAATTAAAAAAACCTAAAAGTGAGTAGCACCGGAGGCAGGTACATGTGACTGTAGTGACAAGGGCAGGCGAGCAGGAGGCAGCAGTCAGAGATAGTCAGAACCCCAGTGGCGGGTGCTTTGGGCGTGAGGCTGAATCCCCACACCCTCATTTAGCCCCCATTCTTCACCGTGTGATCCACAGGTTCAGGATTAGTTGTTTATAAGGTTACCTGGAGGCCTCAGGAAAAAAGAAATCATGCCTGGTGTGTGCTCTGCATTCATTATTGGTTGGTCTGTGGACTGCTGCATCTCAGTTGTCAGATTGTTTGTTCAGAATACTGAATCCTAGGCTTCATCCCAGATGTGCTAATTCCTTTTTTCATAAAACTCAACAGCTATTGCTGTAAGGTAATCGAGAGATCTGTTTTGAACCCAGGGCCTTGCATGTGCAAGCTGTACCCCCAGCCAGTAATTTTAGAAAGCTTGTCCAAAATGGTAAAAACAAACAAACAAACAACACTGTTCAGAGCCCAAAGCAGTAAGTTTCTTAACTGCATATAATCACCATCATATATGCTTACTGTGTGCTAGGTCCAGTACTGTATGATACTGAACTTTACTTTACTGAATATTGTCTTTATCTCCTTCTGTGAGTGGTCGGTGTTCCCATTTTTCTAGTTCAGGAACTGTAGAAAATGACTTACCCAGGGTTGCATAATTCCCAGTTACGGAATCTAAATCTAAGCCATGTTCTGTTTAACTTAAAGCCCTTCTTCGTTACCTCCCATGCTGCTGTCTGTCCTTGCTTATTCATTATGCAAAGATGTTTAGTAGCAGAAGTGTTGAAAGCTATATTTCTGTGCAGATGAGATCATTCTGAATCACACCAAACATTTATATAAGAATAACTAACCTTGGCTCTTTGGTTCTCATCCACAAATTGAAATGTCAGCTTACTTCAATTTTGCTTTTTTCCAGGCACTTTTTTTTGTTTTGTTTTGTTTTTATTTTTGGTACAAGGGATTGAACTTGGGACCTTATGCTTGCAAGGCAGACACAGTGCCACTGAGTTAAAATCCCCAACCCTTTTTCAGGCACTTTTAATTCATTCTGTAGTTTTTTGGCCTGCTGGATTTATTTGTTTTTTGTTTGTTTATTTTTTGTGGTGCTGGGAGCAAACCTAGGTGCTTAGGGATTAACATATGTTGGGTAAGCGCTCTGCCACTGAGCTATGCCTCAACCTCCTAGATTAATGTTTTCTTAAAACCTTTTAGAGTTCTCATTATACTCAGCAAGATAATTATAAAATTTAGGTTTTTTACAGTTAGTGTTCTATTAAACCTGAGCTTGAGCAACCATCTTTATATCATTGCTGATTATTGGCACTCATACACTCACACACACGCGCACACACACACACGCGCGCGCGCGCGCTTCTTAATTAAGTGAAAGGAGGCAAATATCCCTATAGCAATGGACACATAAACTCCTTGTTTTAGTACAGAATACAGTGGTTTTGTTTTGTTTTGTTTTTTTTGAGACAGGGTCTCACTATGTTGAGACTGACGTGAACTCACTGTGTAGCCCAGGCTGGTCTCAAATTCATAGCAATCTTCCTGCCTCAGCCTCCGGACTGCTGAGATTATAGGCATCCACCACCATGCCCAGCCAGTGACATTGTTTTAACTCAGTGATCTCAGAAAAGTAAGCCTGATTGCATGTGCCCAGACCTCAAACAAATGGAGGCTGTTCAGAAGGCTCTGGAGCCCTGTCTTTTGCTTGGAGCAGGGACAGCCAGAGCCAGGGTCTGGGCCTCAGCATCGCTGTTAGCCTCTGGATTGCCCAGGAGCTTCCGAATGCTGGATGCCACAGTGTGAAGTGCGCTGTAATGCAGGAGTGAATAAGCTGGAAATGTTCAAGTCCATGTTCTATGAAACTTACAAGTTAATGGTTAACATTGAAATAAAATACTTTAAAATACTGATTAGTGAAAAAATAGTGGTAAGTAACATAAAGGAGATAGAGTATCATTGCTAACTTGACAGCAGGGCTGATTTTGGGGAGCGTCCAAATGGGACCCATTTCCAGAGTAAAAGAGGGCACTGTTAATAGCACTGGGACAGAAGCACAGGCCAGGACTGCCCTAGCAAGCTGAGGTGCTTCCTCATTCCCCAGGAGAGTTCACTTTTGAGCTCAGACCCAAAAAATAAGAAAGCTAACCTACCGAGGGCCAGGGAGGAGGCGAGGATTGCGTAGTGGTTTGTAGGCAGTGTCTGAGGGAGACAAAGCAGGTAAGGCTATTGTCACAGCGGCCTTGTGCGGCTCCCTTAATTAACGCTGTAGCAGACAACCAGGAAACCAGTAGGGTGATTTCAGGTAATCCTGCTTTAGGGGATTAAATAGGGTGGCATGAAATAGTATGGGCTAGGGGCATCTTTAGGTGCTTAATGGAGAATATGATCAGGTGGTTGGTAACCTGTCAGGTTGGGAACAGCCCAGGTAGTTTCTCAGCCATTCGGCTTGGAAGGGAGTTTCTGGCTGGTGACAGTTTAGGCAGCGTTCCTTTTTATGGAATCTTGTGAAATAATGAGAAGATTGAGTTGGGTATGGGAAGGATCTCCTGAGAGGTTCAGATGGTTACCTTTAGCATTAAAATGGTTTGTAAACTGGTAAACTGGTGATATGAAAAGTAAGAAATTAGTTAGTAGTATTAAAAAGCCTGAGATTTGAAAAGAGATACAAGTGGAAATTTGCTTATTCCTTTTATGTAATCTCATCCATATTTAAAGAACCACACTTGAACATTTGTGAGATTTCTTGGTATTCAGTGATGTTTAACACTGTATAGGCCTTAAATTCATGGGCCTTTTTATTTGAAAAACTTTCATATGTATTAGCTCATATACCCTTGAGATGTAAGAAAGGTCAAGAATTAATGAAATACCAACTTTAGAGTAAGAGCATCCCATGAAATTAGAGAGAATGTGAGCAGCTTTCCATGTTCTTCATGCAGCTCTTTGAGTCCCTCTGGGTCTGGAGCCCTAGGAGGCTGAGTCTGGAGAGTAGCCTTTTTGCTGCATTCCTTGCTACTTTCCACCTCAAGTAATCTGGGAAACCCTGATAATATTTTTGCTTTGCTTTGTGTGCTCATCTAGAACATTTGTAATTATGGGTTGGAGGCACACAAAATTTTCAGGCTGTTAGAGATATTTGAATCCAAATTACATTTTGAAATTGATGCCTGATTGAGTCACCTCTTTTGAGGAATGCTATAGTTCTGTACCTTGGACAGAAAAGTCCTTTGGTTGTCTTTTGTTTTGAGGGTACTTAGGTTCGTAGGATAAATATGTTAAGTATGCACCTGGTGCAATACAATTATTGTTTACTGTCTATCCCTCTGTTTCTCCTTTTCCCCTTTTTTTTGAAGATAAGATTCGTTATGTAGTTCTTTCAGGCTGGCCTTAAACTTGCAGCAGTCTCCTGCCTCAGCCTTGTGAGTGGTAGGTTTATATGCCTCCACCACTAGGCCCAGTTCTGTTTCTCCTTTGAAAGCAGTTATCTAGAAGTAAAATGTTTAAATGATGTGTTGTCTTATAACATTTTCTGCTAGCTAGAAAGTAACTTGATGTCATGTACCTTGTTTTATTTAATATGATATTTTAATACAGGTATTTCCGTATCTTTTTCTAAAACATTGATTATGATAATGAGAATAAACAAGGTACATTTATTTAGTTTGGATTCTGAGAACTACCCTCAGTAATGCGTAGGATCAAAAGCAGTAATTTTGTTTATATATGCAGCTCATTGCTTCTTTTGGCTTGGAGAAAAGGTGACCAACTTTTCCATATGACTTGTTCTGAATAACAAAAATTCAGAGCGAAGTGTTCACTGGTGTCAGTGTTTGCAGTTGTTTTACTTTGGACTTACTGAATGCCAATTTATAATATGCTTGTGTAGTGCTGTCAAAAATACTAAGCTGTCAAAAATAATAACAACAAAAACTTCCTAGGGTGGGGGATTTAGCTCAGTGGTGCCACTGCCTGCTTGCAAGCACAAGGACCTGATTTCCATCCATGGTACCCCTCCCAAAAAAACACTAAGCTGCTTTTTAAGGTATGTCTAATGTGTTTGCAACAGTTGATGTGAAAAAAACTGTACTTGAGCATCTTAATTCTAAAGGGAAAGTAAAAACTGTTTGATTTTTATACCCTGAAATATAATTGTATTAAGTGAACAAATTATTTTTTCCAGGCAGACTCCAGGTTAAAAGCGCTTAATGCAACATTCAGAGTGAAAAACCCAGACAAGTAAGGTTTTGTTTTAATAACAGTTACAATGTTGTTTTGAATGGTGCCTATCAATCTATTTAATTTTTCATTTCTGAATGTATGCACTTTATTTGCTAAATATTTTAAGTAGTTACATTTAGTGAAATCCTTTTAAAGTCTAAAACTGATTTTGAAATTTGGTAACTTAATGAGTTTAAGGTTGTAAGTAAGTTCTAGAAAATTAAACCATCACTTTTTTCTAGAAGGACTTATTATGGAAGTATCAGAAAAATGAGAACATTTTAATTTCATGTAGCTTTCTGTGTATAATTTGTCAAGCATGCAGAACTTAAGACAATTATGTCTACTTAATAGTCTGCTTTGTGTGTCAGGAGAACTTGTTAGAAAAGTGCAGATTAGCATAACAACCCCACAGAGATGCATGACAAATAACTTGACCTCAGCAGTGCCAGTTTGGTGTTTAAAGGGAGTGTTGCAATGAATTCAGAAATAACTCGTAAGAGAAGCCCTGGTGTAACAGATTGGTGTTATTCTTTTTCTAGATTGGTAGGTGGTCCAGGCTCTTCCTCATGTGGTTTTTCACCCGGCATTGGGTTCCCCTGGGGAACTTCTCATTTAGCAGTGTGCTTAGACAGATGAGGCTTTTCTGTTTTCAGGGACCAAGTTTATGATGTATGTTAGAAGTCTTCTAGTGTGGGTCCCTCGTTAATTTCTCCAAAGTATAAATTCTTAGTCAACAAAGGCTGTTTGCATATTTTGATAGCCTGTTACCCTTGACTTTATAAACAATAGCATATTAACTCTATAATGCCTCTGATTTTGAATAAAAATATAAGAATGTTTTTAAGTGTGGCTAATTAGGAAGCTATGATGGTAACCACTGAAGTTTTCGATTTTGTTTTTTGCCTCTCTTTTGAATGGACTGTTCTTTAGAGCAGTTTTAGGTTCACAGCAGAATTGAGCAGGAAGCATAGAGCTGCCATATTCTCTCTAGTCCACTCCCCACCCCACAGTTTTCCTCAGCGTCCACATCCCATACCAGGAAATGTCTTTCCTTACCATCACTGAGCCTAACTCGATGCAGCTTTATCACTTAATGCTCATCATTTCCATTACTCTTGGACACTGGCTGTGTTTGGAATGGTGTGTCCACTGTTACAGTACTGTGCAGTGGTTTCTCTGCCCTCAAAATCCTGTTCCATCTGCTCATCCCTCTGTTGCCCCAGCTCTAGCAACCACTTGTTTTCTTACTGTCTCCGTGGTGTTTCCTTTTTCACACTGTCCTATCATATAGTAGGTAGCCTTTCACACTGGCTTCTTTAATTTAGCAATGTGCATATAAGGTTCCACCGAAGTTTTCCTAAGTTACAGTGACCTGTATGACATGTAAGAGGTTGTCTCCAGATTAGGAGCTAAAATTTTAAGTCACCTTCAGAGCTTTGGAAAGTTTAAGTTTATGACTTTGGTGGATGCATGTAAATACTAATGTTATTGAGACGTTAATATTAATCTTTATTAACATTTTTCATTAAATATACTTGTTTAATAAAAAATTTTATCAGCTGAATATTTTTCCCTTTTCTGATATTACAAGATTATTTGAATTGCTAAATTTTATTTCCTATCTATGTTATATGTAAAAATTTAATCATTATGTGTCCAAATAATGTTATCAAGGCAGTTTTGCCCTTACAGTCTTATGAACATGCCAAATAAGGGCTGGGGATTTAGCTCAGTGGCACTGCACCTGCCTTGCAAGCATAGGCCCTCAGTTTGATCCCCAGTACCAGAAAACAATCAAAACAAAACAAAACAGTGCCAAATAAGTATATAGTGATAAAGTTTTTCTGCCTTAAATTGTAGATAACAGAATTATCCCATCCCCCCTCTCCCACTGGGGATTGAACCAGGGCCTTCACACTGAACTGCATCCCTAGCCCTCTTTGCTTCTTCAATTGTGAAACAAGTTTTCACTGAGTTGCTCAGTTGCCCAGGCTGGACTCAAATTTGTGATCCTCCTGTCTCAGCCTCCCAGAGTACTAGGATTACAGGCACACAGACCATACCTGACTACAGTTGTCGTTGTTATAACAGATTCTTAAGATGTAGAATCTCTGTTCTAGATATAGCTGGCCCGATAGGTTATAATTGATATTGTTACTACATCATAAAACTTTACTCTGTCCTTTCTTAAAACCCAGAAAACCAGACGATTGTTTCAAAGATCACTAGAACAGTTCTTCTGAGGCTCAGTACATTTTTATCTTTCCTCACATTGACTGCTGACTTCAGTGAGGAGGAGGAGGAGGAGGAGGTGCAGTCTTCTGCTTGTGTGTGGCCTTAGGTGCTCTGAAATGTCGCTCACACTGAATGTTTATTTTTTTAAAAGAGTGTGTCCAGGGCTTATTTATGTCTTTATTGAACTCATTATATGTGTTACGAATAAACAACCCACTAACACAAAATACAGACTGCAGACTAACCAGATTATATAAGTAACATGATATTTATGTAGTCATTTTTAAGTCAACCGTTGTAGAAATAAATAATACTAACTTTTCATGGCCTGTGCAACTTTGCCCAATAGAAGTTTCATTTACCGTGGCTTTAGCTACCAGTTTTTCTTGACTTCAAAACAGAACAAAACTACATGACTAGTTAGATCTTGTGTATAGTCATCGCTTTTGTAGGCCATGTAGTCGGATAATTAAGATTATAATTTTCTCAGGTTAGATCAATTTCCTATGCTGAGTTTGGAAGTAAGAAGTATGGATAGGGAGAAAAAATATACACAGTGAGTTTTCATCAAGGCAAGACACCATCTGAAAAACTGTACAGACAAGAGGGTGGGAACACAGAGTGCAGAAATTGGAAGGGAAGTGTAGGGGTGAATTGATAGTTACTTCTCACAGTCCGTGAGCTTTTCAGAACTTGGTGACTTCCTTTTCTGTTAGAACTCTGTTTTAGGTAATAGCTGATTATAAAAGTTATAAAGAAACATAAGAGGATCTGTGGCTTGAAATACTTTGAGTGGGGCAGGGTGGAGAAAACTCTAAGGTTATATGAAAGCAGTATGAAATAGACTCCAGATTCCAACTGTGCTGTGCCATTGTGCTTGGAGAGGAAGAGACATTCAGGAAAAACCTTGATGGAGGTTGTTTTGAAAGTAAGTCTTGAGTAAGGAATGATTAGGAGCGGTGTTTATTCAGGCTTAGGAGGGGAGTTGACTACAAGCAAATAAAAGTAGAATATGGAAAATAAAAGAAAGCTTAGAGCCTGTGGTGGTAATGGGACTGTTTTGAGGAGAATAAAAAATAAGATTGGTTGAGGCTATGGGATTTATTAAGTATAGACACCTTCAGACATAGTCTTATTAGAATCTGCTTAACATGCTTCACAGCAGGGATTTTAGACATTCAAACACTGTCTCCTAGTCTGGACTCTTTGTTAACTTCCTGCTTTCCAGTGCAACTTCAGCATTCTGACATTATTGTATGTGCTTTATAGTCTTGAATCTCTGCAAGAATACCTAATCAGTTAGGGTGGGAGAACCCTCATTTTAATAATATGCAGAAACTGCTAGATTTTGACTTGGACAAGGAACTTAGACTCATTTCTAGAGAATTGTTTCCTTTATTAAATATTCATTTTTAATCTAAGGCTTGATAGACTTTTCAGTTTTTACCTTCAGTCTTCTGATTTCCCAATAACTGATTTTTCTGAAGATGCATGTTTTCATCCATGCCACCAACACTGTAGGCATTTAGGATCTTTCAGCCCTGACTTCCTGTGACATGGTTCACTGGGGGATATTGTTTGTTCTTCTCTGCCAGAAGAAAGTGTGCCATTTTGTTAAGCAGATTGGGAAACTGATATGCCTTATGCATCCTGTGACCCAAGATGTTAGGACCTTTTCTTTTAACTCCAGTAAGCTTTGGTTTGCCTAATGTAAGTGTTCTGAATCTTAAACTGTTCATATTGTTATAAGTCTTTTCATAACCCAGTGTGACAACTTAAAGTGTTATGCTCCTATCATTTGGGAAGCTGGAAAGGAAAGGGATCCAATCAGATCTACAGACACTCAAGGAGACCCAATTATACACAATTTCTGTCTCCCGGGCCCAAGCACAAGATCTGATCAAGTTGATAAAATTTGACGGACTCTTTGCCTCTTGATACTTAAATTGAAATCCTAACTTCTACAGGAACATTATACTAGCCCAAATCTACTGGCTCCACATAATGAAAGCAGCTCATAGTTATGTGAGATATTTTATATAGTTCTTTTTAAAATTGAATTCTGTTTAAATGTCTTTAAGAATTGTTTGACTAGGTAATGTATTCTCATAGTTAACCAGATATGTATGTAGATTTGACAGGTAAGGAGCATTTAGAGAATGAAAAATTTCACTGCAGTTCCTGTCTGTCCATTCCCACTCCCTCCCTAGAGTTTAATACCTCATTAGTTCTTAGGTGTATATCCCTTCAGTGTTGTTGTTGTTTTGTTTTGTTTTTTCCAACAAATACAAGCAAAGTTGAAGAGGACACTTTCTGCCTTTCATCTTGGAGTGTGAAGAGGGGATATCAGGCATAATTTTGCACTCCACTTAATGAAAGCCATGTTTTCCAGCCCTCTTATTCCTGCATTATTCTTCTAGCTGCAGAAACTTGCCTTGAGTAAGACAGGTAGAGGTCAAATGTTTTAGCTAATGATATGATGGATGCCCTCAACTTTGCTCCCTGCCCCTTAGATGAACTATAGTTGCCTTCATACACAAGGTCTGCCAAAAGCTGCCTCAGCCACATGATGTACTTTGGACTTTGTCTCAGGATCAGTGGCAGAAAAAAACTTTCTTAAGCACTTGCTTATGTTGGTTTGGACTTCAGGAAGATCATCCAAGCTAAATGGACAGTAGATGAGAGTGAGGTGGGAATGGCTTGAGAGGCCAGGCGAGAGACAGTAGAAGAATTCCAGGTGAGAAGCAGTGATGCCAGTCTGAATGGAGGGCATGGAAGAGTCCAGAGCAGTGTGCGCGGACTTACGCAATATTGAGGAGGTAAAATTGACACACTGGGTAAATACTAGGGTAGATGCAGTAAAACCCACAGGAAAGGAATACAGATGACCGTTTGGTTTTACCCTTTAGCAGTCCAGGGAGCATTGGAGATAGATCTGGGGACAGAAGGAGAGATAGGTTGATCTTTGGATATGTAAGCAAGTACACATGTCTCCAAATCAGTTGGTCTTATAAATCTGAGTTTAGGACAGAGATCTGAGCTGGAAGTAGAGATCTGTCATTCTGTAGCATGTCTATCATAACTGTGTTTGTAAATGACAAATCATATAAAGAGTGTGTGGATTGGAAAGTTGATGGAAGGTAGCTAAGCCTCAACTCTGAAGAGTGCCAGCATCCGAATTACAGGGTGAGCTTGTTATAAATTCAGGTCCCTGTGTGTGAGCAGGACCTCTGTCCAGCTGTGGTTATTTACGCCCTTTTCCTACTGGGGTCTCAGTTTGTTTTTTGTTTTGTTTTGTTTTGGTACTGGGAATCGAACTCGGGACCTTGCGCTTGTGTTGTAGGCGGCAGCACCACTGAGCTAAATCCCGGCCCTCTGAGTTGTATTTTTAGCAAACATTTCAGGACTTCTTCCCACACTAGAGTTAGATGTTAGAGATAAGTAAAAGAAGTGAGTATTACAAGCGAAATTTGAGGAGTGACCAGAGTGTAAAGAGAAAACCTTAAGAAAATAGCAATGATGTTAAGGGAACAAATTTTTTAGGAAGATGATGTCAGCTAGTACATCGCCAACAGGAATGATTAAGAAGGCACTAGAATCTATCACTGGATTTCAGCAGCATGAAAAGAGTTGGTGACTTTATCAGAAGTATTTCTCCACTATAGTGCTGGGGGCAGTCGCCAGATTCTGACGGGCCATGAAGGAAGTGGTCTTTTCTAAGGAGGTAATGCCTGATGAAAACTTCACTGTAAGGGGAGTGGGTGTTGAGAAGTCACGGTGGGTGTGTGGTCAAGGGAGTATGTGTGTATTGTAATCTAGGAGAAACCTGAGTTAAGCGTTGTTTTCATCAGAAGAAGCTTGTTGAGAGAGAGGAAGCAGGAATATGTGATGTAAATCTAAATACAGGATAGGAAAAGATCTTAGATGAAAAGAAGAAGTAATACAGATTTGAGAAAAGTCTTTATGTTGATTGATAGGAGGTGAGGTGAGGGTCATCCCCCTCCAACAGCTTCTGTTTTACCTGGGGAGCATGGCTGTTTAGAAGGGTCACCCGATGTGTCAGAAGTTTCAGTTCTGTATGGAAAGTGGCAGTTAAAAGGTGAGGGAAACATTGCCAAGAGGCGTTAAGGTTGATGTTGGAGCTGGGCATGGTGGTACACACCTGTAATCCCAGCACTCGGGAGGCTGAGGCAGGAGGATCGCTGTGAGTTTGAGACCAGCCTGGGCTACATAGTGAGTTCCAGGTCCGTCTCAACTACCTATTGAGACCCTGTCTCAAAAAAACAAAACAAAACAAAACAAAATATA
The DNA here is from genome assembly GCF_012274545.1 of Fukomys damarensis. Taxonomy (NCBI): domain Eukaryota; kingdom Metazoa; phylum Chordata; class Mammalia; order Rodentia; family Bathyergidae; genus Fukomys; species Fukomys damarensis. The sequence goes on along the minus strand of NW_022900936.1, from coordinate 69,000,706 downwards.
TATATTGATGGCGGAGACCACAATTTATGGTTACATTGTAAGATTTTTCTTTTAGCATCATAAATCTTTTCCTGATTTTTGTTCAAAGTAATTTTTCACACTAATGAATTTTATTTGTCTCAAGCCCACAATGTAAAATTATTAAGTATGGCATCTTTTTGTGGCTTTCAAAATGTAAACACAAAGTATTGTTTTAGAATTTTTGTATTTATATTTGTGTAAATGTTCAAGGCCAGCATATGGTTAAATAGAATCAGTTTCATTCTCAGGAACTGCTGTTTTATATGTTATCCTCGATTGCTTGTTTTCATGAGAAAATGTTTGGTTTGTTTGCTGTTTCAGGAGATTTACCGACCTGAAGCATTACAGTGATGAGCTGCAGTCAGTTATCTCCCATCTCCTTCGAGTCCGAGCTGTAAGTGGTCCCAGAGCTCTTCATGCACATTGGCAGGGAAGGTGCTTGTCACTTAGTAACCACACCTTTAAGTAACAGGTAGTATTTATGACGAATAACTGATTTACATTCAGATTTGGTAAGCCCATCATCCAAACTGCACTAAAAAGAAATGTGAAAAGTTTTCTGTCACAAACAAGTTGAAGAGTTTTAAGGTATTGTTTTCTCCATAGTTTGTAATAGTATAGCTCTTTTGACATCTTGTCCAAGGACTGCCATTTCAGTGAAAAAATGTAGTATTCTGCCTGTAGTTATAGCCTCTTTTAGGTTTTCTTTAAAGTCTGTGTAATAGTTTGTGGGTGTTATTAGGCTATGCTGTGTCTGGGTTCTTAAACACACTTCCTTGAGGTAATAGCCTCCCGAAAGGAACTAGAAATTGAGGAATAATCATTGTACTTAGCCATGTAATTTGACTGTAATAGACATGGGGAGAAATATTATTCATTAAATTACTGTACCTGGAAATGTCTTGTCATCTACTCCAGTCCTTCTGGGCAACCTAGAGGGAACTTAAGAGACTGGGTTACCCAGCATAGGATGGAATTTTGTGCTGATCAGAATCCTCTTGAAATGGAACACGTTGTATAAAAGTCTGCCATCGGGGAGTAGGGGTAGTAGCTTTTGGAAGTAGAGGTGTATCCTGTATTCTCTGTAAGAAATAGAGATTTATCTTTTTGTTCCCTATATCTTTCGTGGGTTTGAAGATTTTCCTAACAGTATAGAAAAAAATAGACTAAAGAGATTTACTTAGCTCAGAGCTTTGGAAGTTCAGCTTCTGGTAAGGACCCCCTGTGTGGTGTCACAATGACAGATGGCTTCATAGTGAGAGCACATGTCAGAAGAAGTCGAGACCACATGGCCAGCCAGGAAGCTGGAGACTGACTGGGGAGGGGCCCATCTTGCTCTTTTCATACAACCCACTCTCAGGAACTTGCTGGGCTCCTTTGAGAGTGTAATTAATCCTTCCTGAAGCCATGCCGCAGTGCTCTTCATGAGGCCCACCTCCTCAAGGTACCAGCACTCTGAGGACCGGCTTCTGACCCCTCAACCCTTAGGGACAGACTACATCCAAACCCTGAAGTCTTTCATTTACTGACATCTCCTTCAATAAATTAGAAAATTCTTTCTAGGAAAATGAAAGGTACGTGTGAGAATTACTAGGCTAGAGCCAAGAAGATATAGGAAAGGATGGATCAAAGATAAAATGTCTATACCGTGGGGCCAGGGATTTAGCTCATTGGTGCCATGCCTGCCTTGCAAATGCAAGGTCCTGAGTTCAGTCCCCAGTACTGGGGGATCTATACCTTTGGTTGCCTTGAAATTACCCGAACAAATGAGACAGTAGCCGTTCTTGTGGAAAGTGGGGCTGAGGACAGAGACACCACCCGCTCTAAGAACACTGCAAGAATTCACACTGCTTGGTCCTCTGTGCCACAGAACCTGGAGAGTCTTTTTAACATAGGCTGATTATGAAAGTGCTATCCCCCTGAAATGCTTTCATCCAGAGAGAAGGACAGGAAAGTCAGAGGTTTGGAAGTCAAGGAGGCAGAGGTAACCCTTTCAGCAGTCACATGACTAACCCAGGGTATTAAGAGCCTCTTACTCTTTCATGCTAGGAAGAAAGAACAGATTTGTCAGTATCTCAGAGATGTAGTGGGGGGTGAGCTGGAAAACCCATACAGTCAAATACTAAGAATCTATGAAGCAGAGGTAACAGATTTAAGTGATAGTGAAAGAATGGCGAAGTTCCAGCACTTGGGAGGCTGAGGCAGGAGGATTGCTGTGAGTTTGAGACCAGGCTGGAATACATAGTGAGTTCTAAGTCAGTCTCAACTACATAGTGAGACTCTGTCTCAAAAAACAAAACAAAGCAAAACAAAAATCAAAGTAAAGAATGGAGAAGCTGGGTGTGATGGTGCAGACACGTAATCCCTGAAGTAACTTAGTGAGACCTTATCCCAAAAATAAAAACAACAGAAGGGGAAGGAGGTACTCAAGATATAGTTTAATGCAAAGGCCCTGGTTTTAATCTCTTTCCAGAACCACCCCCCCCCAAATGCATACATCTCTTTTGGAAAGAATTTTGGCAGAAATTCAGGAGTGTTAAATCTCATAACCTTTGAGTCCTTAGGAGAATCAAGGGGAGGAAAGCTATGTGTCCACACCTGTAATCCCAGCACTCGAGAGGCTGAGACAGGAGGATCACTGTGAGTTCGAGGCCAGCCTGGGCTACATAGCGAGTTCCAGGTCAGTCTCAAATACATAGTGAGACCCTGTCTCAAAAAAACAAACAAACAAAAGCATCATGTAATGGCATGTCATAGCAGTTTGTCTTTTTCAACATACAGTCACCTACTTGTACGGTACAGGTAGAGAAGGCAGCCTAGGTTTTGAGGGATAATGGGATGAGGCTGTCAGATTTCTTCTGATGCTACAGAATTTGCTAGGTGTCATCTGCCTGGTGACCACTTTTCCAAAAGAAAGCCTTCTTAACCTAGCTGGCCTGAGGAGCAGTCTCAATGCATGGTTGGATGTGGCCTCTTCCCCTGCTACTGTTACTCTTGATTGCTGACAGCCATGAAATTATCTGGTTTTAGTCATTCTTTTTTTATTTTTTAGGCCGGAACAACGAGTGGTCTAAAATGGCATTTTTCCATCATATGTTCTTTGGAATGCTGGTTCTTTCAGATGTTCCCTAATGTCTCTTCTTGGCCTTTTGGCTGAGATCATGTGTGTAAGATGTCCCCTGCTGCTGACCTTTCTCGGTCCAACAGTAGTTATTCATATTTGTTGTTAAAGGTCTAAAAATCTTGCAAGAAAATATCAAGTTTTGTTATATCATTGTTTCCTAAACTTGATTCATGGTAAAAAACCACCCCAGTAAAGCATTTCTATTAAGCATTTCAGGAGGACTGCAAGTTTGAGCCTAGCTGGGGCAATTAAGCAACTTAGTGAGATCCTGTCTCAAAAAAATAAAAAGGGTACAACATTCATTAACGTTTTCCAACAAAGATAACTTCAACATTTTATGTACAATTCCATGGAATTTTAACAGCTGTTTCAAGTGGTACTTATTAAAGATAACATTAATTTGCTGGATAAAAATATCATCAGTGTAAATATAGTAGAACTGTGCCAGTTTTTGTGTGTGTTGTGTAGTGAGATTTTTAAAGAACAATTTTTTCTTTTTTGTATTTTCCAAGTTTATTGTACTAAGCATTTGGAAGTTTCTTGTTCTTTTCGAATGAGGATGAAATTACTTTTTAAAGTACTCTGTCTATAACTTTGACCTAACAGCAGCTTCTGTTAAATATTTCAGAGAGTAGCAGATCGACTGTATGGAGTATATAAAGTACATGGGAATTACGGGCGCGTGTTCAGGTAAGTGTTGTACAGACTTATGATATGAATGATTAGATTAATTAGCTTTTTTCCTTGAAAACAATATGAAACTCATGAAAATTCATGAGCCTGGTGGGTAGAACACCCCACACGTGCACACACACACACACACACACACACACACACACACACACACACACACTAGGAATCAAACTCAGGATCTTGCACTTGCCAGGCAGGCATGGTGCCACTTAGCTATATTCCTGGCCTTAGAACGTTTTTTCATTAGTAGTTTTCAAGCTTTCAGATAGCTGCTTTTCATTGTAAAGCTTTTCTTTAATCAAAAAGTAGTGATGAAATTCAGCATACTGAGTAGGGTGTGAGTGGAACTACTCTGATTGAAGCAGGGGTGGGTACTTTTACTAAAATGGCAGAATGCCTAAGAAAATTCATTGGAAATTACTGTCTTAACGAATTAATGATTTTCTCTTTTTATTCTTTTGCAAGATGAGTTTTTCAGTTTTAGAGTAAGTGTTGTTTTCAGTAGTTGAACCCAGTGTGTGCTATGGTAGGTGCCACTGATCTATGTCCCCAGCCCTTTCTCATTTTTATTTTGATTCAGGGTTTTACTAACTAGCCCAGGTGGGCCTCCCAACATGGGATCCTGATCTTCCTGCGTCAGCCTCCTAGGTAGCAGACATTACAGGCATGGAGTAATTTTATTGGTGACCAGAATATTTTTGTAACCATTGTAGCTCAGTGGTAGACCACTTGTCCAGCATTTGTAAGGCCCTGATTTTGATCCCCAACATTGGGAAAACAAGTATTTCTGCATATAACCTACACTTTTTCTGGCCCCTCCCGCCATACTAGGGATGAAGCTCAGAACTGTGCACTGAGCTCTCTCCCCAGACTAACTTATTTATTTGCCATTGTCTTGCTGTGTAGCCCAGGCTCACCTCGAACTCGCAATCTTCCTACCTCAGCCTCCCCAGTGCTAGGATTTCAGTTGTGTGCCATCATACCCAGCCAATATTTCGGTTATTTTTGAACACTTTTCTGTTTTGTTTGTTCTTTTGTGTTATTGTCTGTGACATTTTAGAAGTTATTATCCAGATTTTTATGAGAAAATATCTCTAAATGTTCCAGTATATGTCCTAAAATTGAATTAATTAAAAAATATAGCTCATGCTACATTTTTATATAGGTAATAGATTCAAATGGAATAACATTCAGGAAGAACAAAAGGTTACACAGTGAAGTCTCATCACCACTGTCTGTCAACCTTTTAGGGTCTCTATGAGGCAGCTGATAGCAGTTTTAGTCTTGTGCACCCTACTAGTAGAAGGTAACACTAGAAATGTATATGTTGTTATACAAACATCTTTTTTTTTTTCTTTATTGGTGCGGAGGACTGAACCCAAGGCCTTGCACAAGCTGGGCCACTGCTTTGTCACTGAGCTGCAGCCTCACCCCCATTTTTTTTTTTTGAACATGGAAAGGCAGCACATGCATTTACTGCTCTGCTATGCTTTCCACCTGGGGACTGCCCTCCAAGATACAGAACTGTCACTGTATTGGGTTCCATTGAGCAGAAGTATTGCCACCTAACCTGTGTCCTCTGAACGATTACGTAGTTCCAGTTTTCTGGTATGCATTTAATGCTGTGGTAAATAGCCTTGTACATATTGGTTTATGAATGAAGGAGTCTGTGCTGAGCATAAATTCTGCAAAGTAGAATTTCAGGTCTGTTGATAGCTGCATTTTCAGTTTTGGTTTTTTTGTTTGTTTGTTTGTTTGTTTGTTTTTGGTACCAGGGATCAAACTCGGGACCTTGTATTTGCGAGGCTGGCGGCAGCACCACTGAGCTAAATGCCTGGCCCTGCGTTTGCAGTTTTGATTGGTGTCATCAAATCGCCCTGCATACAGAATGGTAGACTCCTAGTAGCAAGGTGTGTCTGTTTTCTCACACCCAGCACCAAACTGTGTGTGAGCAAACAGATCTTTGCCAGTCTGATGGTGAAAAGGTTTCTCATTATAGTTGTAGTTTGCATTTTTCTAATTATGAATAAATTCAAACATCTTTTTCTTATGCTTAACAGTCCCCTCCACTGCATGAGCTGTCTGTATACATCTTTAATTAGGTCTTTGTGAAAAGGAACATTTTTTTTCCAGTTTGTCACATGCCTTGACTTTTTTTTATGGTGGTCTTAGCATATAGAAATATTCTGTTTATTAAATTTAGTTACTTTGTATATAATGTAAATGACTAGTTTTTCTCCTTTCAAAAATAGTAGCCTCTGACTTGCTTGTGTATCTCTTTTTTTTGGTACTGGGGATCAAATTCGGGTCCTTGAGCTTGCAAGGCAGGCACCCGAACCACTGAACTAAATCCCTGCCCCTTGCTTGTGTATCTCAATTAGGCCTTCCTTATTTGGGATTATTTTTTTTTTTAAACCCTTTCTCAGCTGATCATAGTGGCATTTACCTGTCATCCTAGCTAGCCTTCTGGGAGACTGAGGCACAAAGGTTGCAAGTTCTAATGCTGCAAGGGCAATTTAGGGACTTAGTGAGACCTTATCTCAAGATGAAAAACAGTAAAAGAGCTGGAGATACATAGCTCAGTGTAAAGATCCTGGGTTCAGTACCTGTACTACAAAAAGTAAAAGTAAAAAACTTTGCTCATTTTTTCTGTTTTTATGATTTCATAAATTTTCGATTTATCCAGTTCTCTTTGGTCAAGCAAAACATTAAAACTAAATGCAAGTTGGGACAGTATTAAGATTATATGATATATTTAATGAAGAGAAACTTAATGGAATTGTAAAAATTGAAACTTCATAACTAGGATGGGAAGATGTATATGGGCTGACTTTTTAAAAAAAGGAGCATAAAGGGAAGAAAGAAATAGCAAGTTAGTGGTTAGTCATATAAGAAAGTCCTGAGGAGAGGATGAACAGGTAGTTGTTGGAGAGGAGTCTGCAGGGGAGAAGGGAAAGGGACAGGATTAGAGGGTGGATGGAGGAGAGCAAGAGGAGGAAGGTGTGGCCCTGTCCTAGAGCAGAGGGCGGAAGCCGCAGGAGCCATAGGAGCCTCTGTCCTGTGAAGGGGTCACCTGATGAGAGAAGCTTGGTGACTGTCTGCCTGTGGGCAGCCTGGGTGCCAAGTGCCATCCAACAGAGAGGCAGACTCATGAAAGATTAGTGTGTCCTCATCTGCCGTGCTCACCGGGCCTGGCACCACGCAGCTTCTGGCTCTTCCCCATGAGAGGTAACTGTTGTGAATCGATTCAGGACATCGAGGCATCCCTAACAGTGGAACTGAAGATACTCACAGAAGAGGACTTCTGGCACCCCTCAGAAATCGGCGAGAACAACGGGATGTGTGTTCAAAGCGGGGGGAAGGATTTTGGCGGTGATTGTGTCTTTTGCTATGATTTTAAAAAATTTAGACATTAACTATGTTTTCATCATACCTCATACATGGCCTGGAGATTATAATTAAGTAGACCAAGAGTAAGATCTGAGTCGCCTTTCCGACAGTGCTGACCTCCCCGCAAGAACACGCCTCTCACCGAAGATCTCCTCCATCCCTCCCCAGAGGAGGCGAAGAGGAAGCACAAGAAGCAGTGCCTGGTGCAGAGCCCCGGTTCCTGCTTCATGAGCGGAAAGTGCCCCGGATGCTGTAAAGTCACCTCAGTCTTCAGCTATGCGCAGACGGTGATTTTGTGCATGGCCTGCTCCACTGTCCCTGCCAGCCTGCAGGAGGAGAAGCGAGGCTCACAGAAAGATGCTCCTTTAGGCGGAAGCAGCGCTAACAGTTCCCTGAGTCAGATGAATGGGAAGCCATCCCAATAAACACGTTTGAATTAAAAAAAATTTTTTTAAGTTAAGTCTGAATCAATATTTTTAATCTGTAAGCAGAAGCCATTGTATATACAGTAACTTCCCAGCCTACAAACGAGTTCCATTACAGGAGAACATTCGTAAGTCAGATTCATCTGTCACTGACAGAGTCAGTCTTGCATAGTACATCTGCTAAAGTTTGCAACTTCAATGTTTATAAGTCAGGGACTTACAGTACTTTCTTGTATTTAGCAGAGTATTGATTTTTATAGCCTTCACTTACATTTAGTTTTTAAACTTAGGAGGAAAAACAGCCTATTTGAATCGCAAGAAATCAAAATATGAACATTACACAATATTTCTTTCAAACTAACTAGAGAAGAATCTTGTAAAAAGATTTATTAGCCAAGTGTGTTGTTGTATGCCTGTAATCCCAGCTACTCAGGAGGCTAACGCAAGATGGTTGCATGTTCAAGGCCAGCCCACACAACCTTGTGAGACCCTGTCTCAAAATATGAGACCAAGGGCTGAGGGTGAAGCTCAGCTGGTAAGTGTTTGCTGAACATGTACAAGGCCCTTGGGTTCCACCACCACTATGAGAAAAATAAAAACGGTTCCATTTAGTAGTGTTCCCTGATGATTCTAGTTCTATCTTTTTTTCCCTAGTGAGTGGAGTGCCATAGAAAAAGAAATGGGTGACGGGCTGCAGAGCGCTGGCCATCATATGGACGTGTGAGTACCTGGAAGACTTGGCGTAACAGTGAGGGTGCAGACTGCGGTGGGGCATGTCAGTGACTCAGAATTCTCATGGGTTTTTGTCAGGTTTCCTGTTATTTGTATTGTGCTCTCTGTACACAGATCTGACTTAAATTCATTTCAGGAATGCCAGGTTAGTTTAATATTTGCAAATGGGTCTAACTTATGTATTAATAGAATGAAGATAAAATCCTGTGCATTTATTTCAATAGATGTATGAGACAGAGTCTCACGATGTAGTTGAGAGAGACCTGGAGCTCACTATGTAGCCCAGGCTGGTCTTGAACTCATAGCGATTCTTCTGCCTCAGCCTTCCAAGTGCTGGGATTACAGGTGTGTGCCACCATGCCTGGCATAGGATTTCTTTATTTATATCATAGTAAAGGTTTGATGTAGTTGAGACTGACCTGGAGCTCACTATGTAGCCCAGGCTGGTCTTGAACTCATAGCGATTCTTCTGCCTCAGCCTTCCAAGTGCTGGGATTACAGGTGTGTGCCACCATGCCTGGCATAGGATTTCTTTATTTATATCATATAGTAAAGGTTACATACAGAAATTGGCATATATTATAATTTCTGATAAAAACTTTAAGATCATTTCGGCTATAATGGAAAGAGTACGGTCAACGCTTAGCAGGTCACTAGGTTTTAATAAAGAACTACTGTGGTTATTCAACTTCTTGGTTAAACTTTCATATAGTCAGAAAGCAAGTATTTTGCACTTAATAAGCCTTTCTATAATAACTATTCAGCTGCCCTAGTGTGTAGACATCACTGTGTTCCTGAACATTTCATTGTTTCTGCAAAGGGAAAATCTTGATATCTTACTCATTTTTCTTCTTTCCATACCTTTCTAACTCCATCTATGCAAGCCCCAGTGTAGGAAATGGGGGGGTGCCTAGTGGCCATGAGATCACTCCACCACAAATCTTTGAGCACCTTTCTGGGATCCCTATAAGTAATTGGACACTCGGAAGAAAGCTGGGGGGCTTTTGTCGGCGTGAAATCCTCAATTACTGAAAAACCGGAACCCCCTTCAAAGAAAGTCCCTAGATCAGGGGTTGTGCTTAAGGTTCAGCGATTGACACGACTGACACGTATTTCTCAGAAGTAGCTTGTACAGGTTTCCTCATTAAAACCAAATTTCCTGTAATTACAATTGAGCCAATCAAAAGTGCAAGCAAAAATAAAAGCCAGAGTGATGCTTTCAACCTGAGGCCCGTCATTGCTGGAACTTTGTTAGGAACCGTGGACCTCACCAAGAAATAAAAGGGAATTTCTTCACCCTGAAATTTATAGCTGATATATTTAGCCAAGGTGAAGGCCTGTATTCCTAGCCCAGTTGATGGTGAAACTTTTAGACAGAAATGCCCAAATTGCAACCCAAAACCCACTTATTGTCACAGAGTGCCAACAGTGCAATTAAACTTGAATACTGAGGTCTTACTATAGAAAAAACAACTTATAGTAACATCTTTTGTCCTAAAGAAGAATAACACCTGTGCCATAGGTTTGCCACCTCTGTTAGCCTCTCAGGAGGCTGGACTGGGAAAGTACAAGCCTTTAAGTTAAAAACCAGACTGAAAAAATCAAACATGAACTATTACGACTGAACCAAACTTTTGAACAAATGGATCTAGTAGATGCCTACAGAGTGTTCCACCCCACAATATCAAACTACATATTCTTTTCAGGTGCACATGGGACGTTCTCCAGAATAGACCCATACCTCATAAAACTAGCTAATAGAACATGCTTAAGTAAATGCAAAAGAATTGAAATTATCCCAGACATATTATCAGACCATAGTGCAGTGAAATTGAAAATCAGTGGCAGAAGAAACCACAAGAACTTCATAAACACATGGAAATTAAATAATACCCTCCTGAGCAAACAGTAGGTCACAGATGAAATTAAAGAAGAAATCAGATAGTTTCTACAATTAAATGATAATGCCAGTACAATATACTGGAACTTATGAGACATAATGAAAGCAGTCCTATGAGGGAAACTTATAGGGGTGAATTCTCATATCAAGAAAACAGTATGCCAGGTGTGGTGGTGCACACCTGTAATCTCAGCACTAGGGAGGCTGAGGTGGGAGGATCACAGCAAGTTCAAGGCCAGCATGGGCTGCCTAGTGAGTTAAGGACAGCCTGAACTGCCTAGTGAGACTGTGTCTCGAAAAAAGAAAAGAAATCAGAAGAAGCTCAAATAAACAACCTAATGTTGAGCCTCAGGATTCTAGAAAAAGAAGACCAAGTCAAGCCCAAGGTTCACATGAGGGAGGAAACAGCAAAGATCAAAGCAAAAATTAATGCAGTGGAGACTAAGAAAACAAAACAAAAAAATCAGTGAATCAAAGAGTTAGTTCTTTGAAAGATTAAATAAAATTGACAAACACGTAGCCAAACCCATGCAATTATGAATGAACAGGGTGAAATCACAAGAGATCCTGCAGAAATCCAGAAGAGCATCAGTACCTATTTCAAGAGCCTGTACCCTAATAAAATGGAACACACAGAAGAAATGAACAGATTCCCAGATACATATGAATTACCAAAAGTGAATCAAGAAGACACAAAATTCTAGATAAACCAATATAATACTTGCTTTGGCAGCACATACAATAAATAAATCAATATTATTCAGCGAAATTGAAGATGTAATTAAAAACTTACCGACAAAGAAAAGCCCAGTCCCTGATGGATTCACTGTGGAAGTCTACAAGAAATTTAGACAAGACCTAATGCTGCTACTTCTCAAAACTCTTTAATGAAATTGGAAGGAAAGCAATACTCCCAAACTCATTCCTGGAATCAAGAATTAGCCTGTTACCAAAGCTAGAGAAGGGTACAACAAAAAAAGAGAACTATAGGCCATTCTCCCTACTGAACAGAGACACAATCCTCCATAAGTTATTGGCAAACAGTGCAGCAAATCATCAAGGTTATACACAGTAGGATTCTTCCCAGGGATGCAGGATGGTTCAACATAAGCAAATCAATAAATGTAATACACTAAGGCCAGGGATATAGCTTATTGGTGCTGCCACTTGCCTTGCAAGCACAATATCCTGAGTTAGATCCCCAGTACAAAAAAAACTAAAAACAAACAAACAAACAAATAAATAAATGTAATACACTATATTAATAGAGCCAAGGACAAAAAAAGTATGATCATCTCAATAGAGTCAGAAAAAGTATTTGAAAAGGTCTAACACCCATTTGTGATAAAAGCCCTACAGAAAATTGGAATAGATTGTCTTTATCTAAATCTGATAAAAGCCATCTATGATAAACCAAAAGCCAACATCACACTAAATGGACAAAAATGAACTCTTTCACTCTAAAATCAGGAACAAGATAAGGATGTCCAGTATCACCATTCCTATTCAATATAATTCTGGAACAATTAGCCAGAGCAATTAGACAAGAAAGAAAAGGAATAAGGATAGGAAAGGAAGAAGTTAAATTATCATTATGTGAGGATGACCTGATACTTTACATAGAAGACCCCAATGACTCCACCAAAAGACTTACATTTAATAATCACATTAGCACAGCTGGATACAAATTGAACACTCAGAACTCAATAGACTTTCCCATACACAAATAACAAACTCACTGAGAGAAAAATTAGGGAACCAACACCTTTCACAATAGCATTCAAAAAAATGAAATACCTAGGAATCAACAAAGGAAGTAAAAGACCTCTATATTGAAAACTACAGTACTTGGGGGAAAAAAGATCATAGAGGATATCAGAAAAATGAAAAGATATCCCTATATCCCTTGTTCTTGGGTAGGAAGAACCAATATAGTGAAAATGGCCATACTTCCAAAATTGTTATATAGATTTAATGCAATCCCAACCAGAATTCCAACACCATAGCTCACAGAATTAGAGAAAACAATCCTAAAATTCATATGGAACCAGAAGAGACCTAGAATAGCAAAGGCAGTTCTGGGCAACAAAAACAAGGCAGCAGGTATCATGATCCCTGACATGAAATTATACTACAAAACTATTGTGATAAAAACAGCATGGTACTGGCAAAGAGAACAGACCCAAGGATCAATGGAACAGATCGGAAGATGCAGAAACAACTCCAGACACACTCAGCCACCTTATCTTTGGCAAAGGAGTCAGACAGACACTTCACTGGAAGCAAGGCTCTTTAATAAATGGTGCTAGAAAAACTGGCTTTCCACATACTGAAGACTAAAATTAGACCTGTATCTTTCACCATTCTCTAAACTAAAATCCAAATGGATCCAGGATCTAAATATTAAAAGAGAAACACTAAGTCAGCTGGACAATGGAATAGATAGAACTTTCAAATACTTTATGAACAAACCCCATATCACAAAGGAACTATCACAGAGCATCAACAACTGGGATCTCATTAAAAATCTTTTGCACAGCAAGAAAAACAACCAGCAGAGGGAAGAGACAACCCACAATGTAGGAAAATATTTTTGTCAGCTATTCCTCAGACGAAGGACTACTACCTAGAATATGTAAGGAACTCAACAAAATCTGACACCACCAGATTTAAAAACCCAGTTCAAAAATGGGCATCTGAAGTGAATAGACACTTCTCAGAGGAAGAATTAGAAACATCAAATACATACATAAAAATAGTGATCACTGGTCATTCGAGAGGTGAAAATGAAAACAACACTGAGATTGCATCTCACTCCAGAAAGAATGGCTGCTATAAAGAAATCAACCAGTAACAAAATGCTGGTGGGGATGTGGGAAGAAAGGAACCCTTCTCTGTTGTTGGTGGGAGTGCAGACTGGTGCAATCACTGTGGAAGTCAGTGTAGAGATGCCTCAGAAAACTAAAACTAGAGGTTCTGTTTGACCCAGCTGTGTCCCTTCTTGAAAAAGAATTAAAAGTATCACACTACAGCAGTATATGCACATTAACGTTTATAGCAGCGCACTGTGTAACAGCTAAAGCTTGGAAACAGCCTAGATGCCCATTGACTGACAAATGGATAAAGATGTGTGTTTTTTTTAAATACATACAATGGAGTACTGCTCTGTCAGAAGGACAAGCTTCAGACATTTATAGCTAAATGGATAGACTTTGAGAAGCCAAAAGTGGAAACAAGAACAAAAATGTATAATAGATATTGGGAATTAGGAAGAAAATGTTCATATAAGAAAGGGAACAAGGGAAGGGGTGGGGGAAGGGAACAAAAAAGAGAAAATAGAAGGATAAAGTGGAAGCAAAGCTTGTTTAAGGAGGGGAAGAGAGGTATGGAGGAATGGGGAAAAAGCAAGATATATCATGTACATGTACAAATTCTCTATGATGACTATTGTCAATATGTGTATCTAAAATATACCAGTTGGCATGGTGTGGTGGCACATGCCTGTAATCCCAGCACTCAGGAGGCTGAGGCAGGATGATCGCTGTGAGTTTGAGAACAGCCTGGGCTACATAGTGAGTTCCAGGTCAGTCTCAACCACATAGTGAGACCCTGTTGCAACAACAGCAACAAAATATATATACATGTACATATATATATACATACACACACACACACACACACACACACAACGGGCCACTAAATTTTTTTTTCATAAACAACAAAAAAAGAAAATCAGTTCCAGACCGTGTCTGTAAAGGAAGGAAGGGAGAAAGAAAGGTAGGTGAAGAAGTAGGGAAAGAAAAATAGACAGTAGCTAGCTAGATTATATTTAATAGCGAAATACTGATACTTTCTCCTAAGGTCAACAATAAGGCAAGATTGTCTGTCCATGGTGCTTCTAGTAAACATTGTATTGCAAATCCCAGTGAAATGAGGCGAGAAAATTTAAGTAACAAGCAGAAATACTGGAAAGAAAGAAAAATCATCTTCATTTGCAGTCAACAAAATCTTTTACAAAGAAAATCATAGTGAATTAACCCAAACTCTTAGAGAACTAAAAATTGAATTTAGCAAGAATTCAGGCTATCAGGCCAAGCATGGTGGTGCATGCCTGTCATCCCAGGGAGGCTGAGGAAGATCGCCATGAGTTCAAGGCCAGCCTGAACTATGTAGCGAACCCTGCCTAAAAAGAAAAAAAAAACCAAGAATGGAAGATATCAGAAATCAATTGTTTTTACATACTAAAATCAACTAATAGAAAATAAAAATTTTAAAACAATACTGTTTACAACAACATCAAAACAATGGGAATTAATTTAACAAAAGATGTTAGAAGACCTCTACACTGAAAACTGTATAAAACATAGCTGAGAAAAACTAAGAAAACCTAAATAAATGGAGATAAACCACGTTCATAGATTGGAATGCTCAATTTTAGATGCTCACTCTTCTCCAGTTGTTGTCTGTTAAATTCTAGCAGCATCTGTAGAAAGTAATGAGTTGATTCTAAAATTTATACAGAACTTCAAAGGACCTAGAATAGCAAAAACAATTTGGACAAAGAATGAGGCTGGAATTTATTGTCTGCTTTCAAGATTGACTATAAAATTATATTATAGCTCTAAAGATAGTGAGTAACAGTGAACAGCAGATCAGTGGTCCAGAAATAGACCCATGCTTCTGTAGTCCTACGAACAGATAGTGCTGGAGGGACTGGGTCTTTCCTTGGTGGGCCCTGTGAGCTACATCTCACATTTTACACAAAAGAACAGTGATTCAATTTAGATCTCATACATAACTATAAAAGCTGAATGTATAGCTTTTTTGTTTGCTTTGTTTCTTTTTTTTGAGACAGGGTCTCACGATGTAGTTGAGACTGACCTGGAACTCACTATGTAGCCCAGGCTGGTCTTGAACTCACAGCGATCCTCCTGCCTCAGCCTCCCGAGTGCTGGGATTACAGGCACGAGCCACCACACCCAATTGCATAGCTTTTTTGTTTGTTTTTGGTACCGGGGGTCAAACTCGGGAGCTTACGCTTGCGAGGCAGGCACAGAACCACTGAACTAAATCCTGGGCTCCCAGCTGTATAGCTTTTAATAGAAGACATAGGAGAACACTGTTTTAATCTTGGAATAAGCAAAGATTTTTTTTTAATTTACTTTTTTAAAAAGAATTTTATCACATTCCCCCTCAGTCCCCCTCTGCTCCCTATGTAGCAAAAGCTTTGTTTCCATCTTATCCTATTTTCATTTTTTTCTTGTCCCTTCCTTCCTCCCTCCCTCCTCCCTTGGTCCCCTTCCCATTTGAATACTTGCTTCCTTTTCCCAACATCCATTGTAAATCTCAGTCCTGATTTCCACTTTTGGTTTCTCACACCAGAGAAACAATGTGTTATTTAAACACGCGTGTCCGATTTTTAAGAGTGTGGTCTCAAGGTGCATCCACTTAGCTATAAATATCTGAAGCTTATCCTTCTTTGTGGCAGAGTAGTACTCCGTTGCATTATAAAAACACATTTTTATCCGCTGGTCAGGTGGTGGGCATTTGGGCTGTTTCCAAGATCTAGCTGTTACACACTGCCGCTTTAAACATGGGTGTGCATAGATTGCTGGGGTTTGAAGCAAAGATTTCTTAAAAAGGAGATAAACAAAATACTGGTAAATCGATCCTCATCAAAACTTAAAATTGGTAGTTATCGAGAGCATGGGGGAGGGAGGGGTGGAGAGTTAAATGGGGAGCAAAGCTTCAGTCGGAGAGGGCAAGAATTCTGCAGATTGTTAGTAGTGATGACCCACGGCAGTGTGCATGTGCCTAATGCCACTGAACTGCACATTTAAAAGTCACGAAGATAAAGTATAGGAATTGCTCAGCGATAAATTTTGGGCTGTGTGTTTTTCTGCCAAAAAGGAAATGTGAAGATAGCGAAGAGGCGAACTGCAGACTGGCAGCAAACATTTCTAACCATGATATATAAAGAACTCCTACGACTCATTAATAAAAAGAGGAAACATATTTGAAGTAGTCTCTTCACATGACAATTATTCTGTCAAGTGAGCAGTACGTTGATTAGCTTGAATTAATTAGGTCATGGTGTGCGCGTGTTTTGAAACATTACATTGCACCCTGCTAGCGTATGCTGTTTTATTTGTCATTTACACCTTAAACTGGGTGGAGGGGTAAAAAAGGTTTTATCTAAATATTTTCTTTGGCCAAATTCAAGTTAACTGGCTGTTTTTTCAGTTTCTTTAACTATGAGTCTTGCTCTGTGTTGATTTTAGCATTTCAGCGTTTGCAAGAATTCAGGATCATCTTTCTGGTTGATTTATTAAAATGTTAATAAGTTACTCATTACTGGTATTTGCCACTCTTTACCACCGATACTCGGCCTTGCGGCTTATGCTTCTCTACCAGTGGCTGTGCCAGTTTGTCCTATGTTGTGTTTCCTGTCTTCAAGCCACCGGCACTGTAGCTCTGTTTTTGTTTTCTTAACATTAACTTTCCTGGAGTCACAGATTTATGAATTAAGGCAGATTTTTTTTTTACTGTTTTATAAAGTGAGTGTTGATTCTTTTCAGTCACGTGGATGAAATTTCAGTAGTGTGTGTAAGTTTGTAATTATGGATCATGTACTTTGCCTGTTTTTATAAATCCTGTAAGTACATTGCTTTCCAAATAAACCTTAGCGTGGTTGTGTGTATTTAGTTTTACATCTTCAGTGCACTTTGTTTACTTGCCTTGTTGAAACAGCCCTGAAGACATAAATGTATTCTTTAATGTCCCGGCGAAGGAAGCAGAACTAAGTTGAAGGAAAGATGAACTCTTCTTGGTACAGCAGCAGGTGCACATGGCCCTTCACCCATGCAGAATCTACAGTGTGGCCAGTGAGGTCATCCGGGAAGGCATTCCTGTGAAAAGAGCTGAATTGTCCGTCGAGATCCGCAGTAGAGTGACAGCGGCTCCAGGAGGGCGGAGACGGCACAGAGGGTTGGGCTGTGTGCTTGCAGAGTTCGGAGGGGAGGCTCGAGTCCAGGAGTGGCAGCTGCACAGCATTGAGAGCTCAACCTTGTCGCGGCCGAGCCTGCTGCAGAGAATCAGTACGAAGAGAGTCTCCAGGAACATCCTGTCATTCTTACGGGTTCATTTTTCCCTTTTAGCTTTTCGGCGTTGTTATAAATAGCACCACAAATGTGTGCACATCAGCTGCACCAGACACCCTTTCATAGGTTTTGTAGCCCTTGTGTGGTATCTTTGAATAAAAGATTGCAGTCATACAGTTTCGTCAACTTTCGTCAAACTTTCAGTTTCAAGGCCATTGTACTTGGTGAAATTCAGAATAATCTACATAATTGCAGATTGCCATTAGTGTTTCTAAATGCTGATGGTCACCTTTCTTCTCATGTCACTGACAGGCAGCCGGTGGTCCGGGGTGCACTCTGAACAGCACTTCCTTAGGACACGCGTGCTTTGTGTCCCAGTGGAAATTGCCCTGTTTAACACAGCATGTTTTAAACAGGTACGCATCTTCTATCGATGATATTTTAGAAGATGAAGAACATTATGCAGATCAGTTAAAGGAGTATCTTTTCTACGCAGAGGCATTGCGGTGAGTATTTAAATATCACGTGTCTGGATGCAGCCCTATAGCTGACCCTCAGCGCTCCTGTGCTTCTGTAAGATAAAAATATCGTCCGGAGCTTTTTAAATGAATTCCTTCATGCAGTTAGTGAATGAAGCCTCATCATATTCCTCTGTGTTATGGAAATGTAAAAGGGCACATTACCGTTTTGTTCTGCAATTTTTCCCATGTTTGTGTGTCTTCTCAGCAGGTTGTAAAATTTAACATTAAGAACTTTTCTTCTCTAATTTTAATGGTAGTATTTCCTGTGAAGCCAAACAGAATTATCTGATGCCCTCTTTGATTAAGAAAAAAGTTGCTGTGTTTTTTTCTGTTTAATTTTGAAAAATGAGTTATTTTTCTGGCACAGGTAGTTTTCGGCCCGATTTCCTGTCACATGAAAGGATACCTTTAGGAAAACAGTAGTGCCCTCAAGCTATTCAGTAACTGGTGTGAAAACATCTGCATATTGCTACCTTTTTTTCTTCTAGTGCTTTGAGGGTTAGAAATCTCACCAAGATACTTTCAAATAACCAAGCCAAAAAAAACAACAAAACAAAACAAACTGCTGAATACAGTAGAATTCTGTATGTCTCCTAAAAATAAAAAAAATGACTACATGTATTAATCTGAAAAAATGCCCATGGTACACAGCTAACAGAGGTACTCAGAGCTGTTTGGGATGTATGGCCTGTGTATCTGTAAAAGCCCAGCTGAATGCTAGAAGGATACACACTGCCTAATAGCATGCATTGTGTCCGGATAGCACAATTAGTATCAAGAGGGTCCTTGATATTTCCTTTTTTTTTATTTTGTACATTTTTGTATTAGAATCTTTTTTTTATAGCAAGCATGGCTTGCTTTTGTGATAATAAAAAGTGGTAGATATTTCTTTTATTTTTGAGGGAGGTGGTTGAGACAGGGTCTTGCTATATAGTTCAGGCTGGCCTTGAACTCACTATTTAGCCAAGACCAACCTCAACTTTCCAGTGATCTTCCTGCCTCAGCCTTCCAAGTGTTGGGATTACACGTGTGCACCACCATGCCCAGCTAGACATTTCATTTAAAAAGGAGCACAACACTGAGATACTATCCTTTGAAAGAATACTCAATTGCTATCTGAAATGGTAGCATCAGTTCTTATATTGAAAAAAAAAAAACCTAAAATATGTTATGGTATATTTATTGGAAAAAGTGCAGAGGTTTTTAAGTATATATAAAGTTTTTATGCTTAAGTTCCACTAGATTTATTTTTTAATGTCTAGTTACTACAGTTTAAATTAGAAAATTCTCAGCTAGGCATGGTGGTACACACCCGTAATCCCAGCACTCAGGAAGCTGAGGCAGGAGGATCGCTCTGAGTTTGAGGTTAGCCTTGACTACATAGTGAGTTCAAGGCCAGTCTGAACTACGTAGTGAGACCCTAAAAAAAAAAAAAAAAAAAAACAAATAAATAAATTTGAAATTTCTGGATGGAGTTGGGGATTTAACTCAGGGTAGAGTGCAAGATCCCAGGTTCAATCCTCAGCACCAAAAATGTTTTAAAAAGAAAAAGAAAATTCTGGACATACAAGTTCAGGGCCTAGAAGACATTGTGCATGCCTCCCTCTTCCCCCTGAAAAAGTTTTCTTACTATATTAAAGGCTGAACCAGGAAAGCTACATAACGGTCTGCTTTCCTCCGCAGCGCTGTGTGCAGAAAGCATGAACTTATGCAGTATGACTTGGAGATGGCTGCTCAGGACCTTGCTTCCAAGAAGCAGCAGTGTGAGGAGCTGGCCACAGGGGTGCGTGTTCGTCCCTAGGTCTCTGGTGATCTGGTGATGTTGAGGGTGCAGTTACGACACACAGGGTGCCTGAGCCTTATGCAGGAGAGTAACTTATGAGCAACTTCAGAATGCTTTGGTTGTTGTCCTAATATAAAAAGCTATCAACAGAGCTGGGCATGGTGCCACACATCTGTAATCCCAGTACTCTGGAAGGCTAAGGCAGGAGGATTTGGGCCCAGCCAGGGTGGTTTAGTGAGGCGCTGTCTCAGAAAATAAAAAAGTACTAGAGCTGTAGCTTGGTGAGGCCTTAGGATAGGGAAGGAAGATACTGACTATCAGAACTACAGTCTTTAAGGTATTATAAGAGTGTCTCAGGGTTAACGCTGGCAAATTATGTCAATTCTAGTTTACTTTGTAAAGCCTTCCCCACTTAGTGAATCTGTATCTCTCCTAACCAGGAGCTCTTTGTGGACTTTATTCTCTTAACATTTGCAATGAACCCTGTGAAAAAAGTCCCACATCTAATTGCATAGGCAGGTGGTTGGTTTGGTTTGGTTTTTTGAAACAGGGCCTTGCTATGTAGATCAATCTGGCCATGAACCAGGAGGTAGCCCAGGCTGGCCTTGAACTCACCTCGATCCTCCTGCCTCAGCATCTCCAGTGCTAGGATTACAGGCGTGCACCACCACATCTGGCTTAGGTAGGTTGGTTTTGTAGTCATTGGAATTCATTCGTTGCCACAGTGAGGGACACATTGTGGAGGTGACAAAGCAGCAAGTGTTGTTGTTCAGGTGTCACTCCCTAGTTATCAAGTAGTTCAGGGTTAAAAGTGCTTTTTGCACAGATTACCACTTGCTGGTCTGTGACCAGTCACAGATACCTGTAAGAAGAGACACCTGCTGTGACTATGTACAGACTCGGCCTGCGATTTATTCCTGAAGCTTTGGACATCCCCAGGCCATTTTTAAGGTACTTGCGTGACCACTCCTACACCTAAGGGAGATCTAGGGAGTTGGAAGCCTGCCACAGGCTGCTACCCTGTGGGGCTCACCGTGGGTCTGCGTGAATTACGCTGATTTTAAATATGCTCCATAGGTTTGATTATCTGCAGTTCTCTGTTGAATTTTACCTTCTATGACGGTAATTTTAAAGAATATAACCACTCAAATAAAGTAAGAAATAATTGGTGTAGTATTTAACATGGAAGTTTTCCAGTTGATTAAGGAGTTTCGTTAGAATTTTCCCCCTTTTGACTGTTGTGTATTAAAAGCCAGCTGTGGTGATACACGACTGTAATCCCAGCACTTGGGAGGCCGAGGAGGGAGGATGGTCACAAGTTAAAGCCATCCTGCGCTACAGAGTGAGACTCTTTAGGAAAAAAAAAAAAAAA
>NW_022900936.1:68921686-68979534 GCF_012274545.1 Fukomys damarensis | reverse complement strand
TTTAGGAAAAAAAAAAAAAAAAGAAAAGGAAAGAAATCATATTCTCACTCCCCTAGCTATTGCTTCTGTCCGAGGTCAGGGAAATCACCAGTGCTTCCACTCCCAGGGGTGGGTACGTGTGTGAAATGTGTATACCACGAAGGTTCATTGCCATTTGTGCATTCACACTGCTGTGTGGCCACCTCCAGAACCCTTCATCCTGTGGAAACTGGAGCACTAGCTGTCCCCCGGCAGCTCCACCCTCCCCTCCCCAGCCCTGGGAGCCAGCATCTGGCTTCTTTCCTCTGACTCTGACTGCTCATGGCCCATCACTGGCATGGAGTTGTGCGATCCATGTCTGCCTGTGTGAGACTTGGCGTCCTCCGGTTTCACCCGCATTGCAGCAGGTGTCAGAGTGGCTTCCTTTCCAGGGCTGAGTAGCAGTCTGTGTTGTGTCGAGAGCACTTTGTCATCCATTCATGCCTTTCTGTTTGTTGTAGACTGTGAGGACTTTCTCCCTGAAGGGAATGACCACCAAGCTCTTTGGTCAAGAAACCCCAGAGCAGAGAGAAGCCAGAATAAAGGTGCTAGAAGAACAAATCAGTGAAGGGGAGCAACAGTTAAAGTCTAAAAATCTGGAAGGCAGGTAAAAATGCTGAGCTGTTGGATAAAGCTGGATGTGTACAGCATATGACAGATAGTGTGTTTTTAGTAGAAATCCCCACCCTTGTAAGCATCCCCAGATACAGCCTTTTCCTCTAAAATGCAGGCATTTCTTTCCTAACACATCTGAGTTAGTGAAAGTCATGTTACAGGAACAGCTGTCGTGTAGGGAAAGAGGCAAAAGGGGTGGGGTTTTTAAGTTGCCTGTTGTCACGCACTTTTTGTGATTTCTGTTCTTTGCACATTCTCTCTCCCCTTAACCCAACAAGCCTGATCGTCTTTCAGTGCCCTGTTCACAGGTTTTGCCACCGTGAAGTTGTCCCTAGTTTCCTCCGACTGTCAGAGCACCTGATCTGTCCCCCATAATACTTAGTTTTGTGTTGGGAGGCTGATTGTTCTGTCACTGTTTCTAGAAACTCAGTTCTCGGAGATGTGCTGTCCCACTTGGCTCATCTTTACCGTTGCCTTCGTCTGTCAGTCAGTATGTAGACAAAATATACTCTCTGTAGACAGAGACAATGTATCAGTGGGTTTGAGGTGGCTGTGCTGTTTTAGAACTGCTGGCACCAAATAAAGCAAAGTCAACTTTCATGAATAGAATTAAAAAGAAACCCACACAAGAACCTTTTTTGAAATGGATATTCGTTATATAGTCTGAGCGGGTGTTGAACTCCTGGACTCAAGCAGTCGTCCCCACATCAGCCTTCCAAAGAACTGGCGGCAGATAACATCTCCAGAGCCCAGTGGTCATGTGAGCCATGTGCATGCAAGATGTGAGTCATAATTGGTCTTGTCAAGAGCGGTCATTCCTGATGTCGCCAAGGAGGCATTTCACTGTGGCTTCTGTAGGACTTGGGAGCTGGTTCAAGGAGCCAGCTGTATCTGTTTTAAATGAAAAATACACTGTCAGGGTGAAGATTCCTCAGAACAGTAGAAATTGAAATTCCATTTGATTGAGCTACACGGTGGTACCTTGGTTCATGCACTCAGTTCTTTCCACAGATGTGAACTGAAGTGCCACTGAACCTCTCTTGGGTAATGGCACATGGTTTGCCTGTGTTGAGAAATGCAAAGTATAAAGAGTAAAATAAAGGATGGAGGTGGGAAATGAGGTAGACTTTTTGGAAGAGGATCAGGGTAGAAGGAGACGGAAAGGAAGGGGGAACAGGGTGGAAAATGATCAGAATTTTAACTATCCCAGTACCCCAAAATGAATATAATTACACATCACAGACATATCAAAAGGAATACTTATAATTTGTGACAAATATAGATTATTAAAGTGGAAGGATATATAACTATATCTGCTTTATCCCTCATAATTTTTAGGGAAAGAAAAAAGAAAATAAATAATAGCTTCTTTCTCTGTAGACAGAAACAAACTCAGTAACTGGTTCATTGAATTTATAATGAATATGCTGTCTACATAATTTAAATACGAATGATGATTACACCCTGTCTTTCAGAGAATTTGTGAAAAATGCTTGGGCTGATATCGAACGCTTCAAAGAACAAAAGAACCACGACTTAAAGGAGGCCCTCATAAGCTACGCTGTCATGCAGATCAGTATGTGCAAAAAGGTAGGCCTGCTGCCAGGACTCCGATTCCCTTACTGAGCCAGAAAATACTGCATTTTCATGGTTCCCTTCTAGAACTTTCCTAATTTCTGTGCTTAGTACTGACAGAGGTGCTGTCATCAAAATGTCAGTCACTGTCTACACTCACCTAAAGTCCCAAGTTGTGTGGCGCGTTTATAATTGTGCTCCAGGATACCTGCCAACTGCACGCTTTCGGTACTTGGTGTTCTCTGGTGGGGCCTTAGAATACCATGTCCAATAACGAGGGATATTTTATTTGGAAAATGGGTCAGCTGTTATTTGGGAAAGTGATAGAATATGAATGGTGGCAAAATAAATCTCACATAGCTGATTCCCATAGCAAAAGATGAACGCTGAGGCCTTTTCTGGTAAAATTTTTTTTGTGATTTTTTGGTACTAGGGATTGAACTTGGGACCTTGTGCTTGCAAGGTAGGCGGTGGAACCACTGAGCTAAATCCCCGGCCCTAAAATTAGCATTTTGACAGTAAGGGAAATCTTTCTGAAATGCTGGTCTATGAAGAAACTCAGAAGCATTCCTTAACTTCTTTTTCATAACCTAAGATCTGTCCACATAACTACCACTACCAGTAGCAATGCTGTTTTTTTTTTTTTTTTTTTTTGGTTTTTTTCCTGGTACTGGGATTAAGCCTAGGGCCTCCTCACAGGTACAAGGCCAGTCTTTGCCATCTAGCCGCACCCCAAGACCCCATATTGTGTCTGTGTCCAGTCAGTCATAATTTGTCAAATGATTTAACCTTCATTCTCTCAGGGAATCATAGTAGTAAGAATTTTCTTATTTTAACAAAAAGGAATTTCCATATTTCTGAAGACCTTAGTAGGGGGGGTCACACTCATATAAACATACAATTCCTGTGCTTTAATTTAGCCACAAGTTTTCTGTTTTGGCTAAGAGACATCACTTTTCTCAAACTTCTCTCTGGTTTCACCTACAGCAGCTGTGGCAGAGACATTTGTCCCGCTCACCAGTTAAGTAAGCAGGCTCCTCTCCACCTGGGTCAGAGTGGCACCTGTGTCTGCGGGGCTCATCTTGTGACTCTTCCGGTCTTTTTGTGACTGGTAAATGTGCAGTGCTGCATGCAGTCTAGTTAGTGCCTTGCAGTTCTTTGGCGCTTCAGGACCTGTGGGCTCCTGCTCTGTGCCTGCTGCTGGGCGTCTTTCTGGTGCACCCTTTTTAAGCCCAGAGGTCTGAAAGGCCAGATAACAAAGGCTTTCAGCGTTGTTTTGTTTTGTTTGTACTGTAAAGTGCTCATTAGCAAATTCCTAATGATCTGTTATTCATTCACTCCCTAAAGTCAAATGGACCTTTGTACAACAGTGAAAAGCCAGGGGCTAGGGATTTAGCTCAGTGGTTCCACTGCCTGCCTCGCAAGCACAAGGACTTGAGTTCAATCCCTGGTACAGGAAAAAAAAAAACTCAATGACAGTGAAGTCTTTTCTCCTCACTTTGAATGGGGTGGGACAGTTGAGGGTGCTGAAATTTAAAGTTGGAATGGGTTACCACTGTCAGGACATCTGAACACACCGTACCTGGCTCCCATGTCCTAAGAAAGGAACTGGAGGAAACAGGAGTTTAATAGGAGTGTGTGTTCCCCTTCTTTCCAAAGCATGATACTATAAAATTTCATCACGTTTGATTTTTTGGAAAATTGACAGTGGCCTTTACTTTAGAAACTTAAAATGAAATATCAGGAGTCAAGAGTAACATTAGTTTTTCTTGGATAAATGAGTATCTATAGTTTGTATATGTTACTTGTATAACTTAAAATATATCAGCTTCAAATATATATATATATCAGCTTCACTATAATACCTGTTTCAAATATTAATTATAATCCAGGTGTTACTGTAGAGACACAGCGACGCTAAACAACTAGACCACACACCGAGAGGTCTGACAGGAGACTTTATTCTGGAAGGCGGGTCAGGGCGAGAGGAGAGAGAAGAAGAGAGAGAGGAGAGGTGAGAGAGAGACGGGAGAGAGAAGGAGAGAGAGGAACATAGAAAGGAAGGTCCTTTTATTGGTTTTAGGCTGGGCTATTGGTTATTTATGAGGGGTGGGCTACTTTTAACCTATCATAGGCCAGGTGGTCTTTTATGGGTTGAGTCTTGCAGAACCAGGTTTAACCCCTCTGGACCTCTGTGGCCTTGTGGGGAGGGAAACTAAAGATAAGAGCATGAGGTCATTTTTAGAGGCAAGAAGAACCAGGAGAATACAGCCTGTGATGGCAGCAGCGTTAGGTCCCTAACAGTTATTTGAACAGAATCTGTTTACTAATTCACAGTAGTAATAAACCAAAACAAAAACTTACAGATAACAAATCATTTCACCAGGCGTGGTTGCATGCCTGCAATCCCAGCACTGGGGGCAGGGGCAGGGGGATCCCACAATTTCAAGTCCAGCCTCCACTAAATTTAAGTGAGACCCTGTCTCAAATGAATAGGCTGGTGATTGAGCTCAGTGGTTCTTGCAAGCATAAGGTCCTGAGTTCAATCCCCAGTACGATAAACAAACAAGCAAGCAAGCAAGCAGGCCACTGTGTTCTCTCTTGCATGGTGGCCCACCCTCAGTAGTAACAAAAGTATTTTAAAAGTAAATAGTAGCCAGGCAGGGTGGTGCACACATAATCCCAGCACTCTGGCAGGCTGAGGCAGGAGGATCTAAATTTAGAGCCAGTCAGAGCAGTGTTGGAATTTACTAAAACCCTGTCTCACAAATAAAAAGGAATAAGGTGTAGCGCGTATGAAGGTTCATCCTCAGTATTGAAATAAATGAATAAATAACACTTGTAAGTGTGTTTTCTGGGCAACCTTTTTGATAATGAATTGTCTGATTTATTGAATCCAGTAGGCTGAAGCTTTTAAAAATACTTAACTGGTTTTCCAGTGACTTCATTGTTGTCAATTTAAAATTTTAATTATTATAAATATAAGGCATATACTCATTGCAAAAATTTGAAATCATTCAAGGCTGAGGCAGGAGGAGCACAAGTTGAGCAAGACCCTGTCTCACAATTTTAAAAGTGAAATAGGAGCTTCATGATGCAGCTCAGTGGTAGAGCACAATTCAGAAGCATGTGAGGGAGCATGCTCCCCCCTCCCCCAGAGCCCCCGCTCAGCTCTTCCGCTGTCCTCCTGCAGGACAGGACTGCAGGGCACACTCAGATGCGCTCTGTGCCCGTCCCTCCGCCGGCTTGTGGGCCGTGCGCTGGGATCCATCTTACCCTTCTGTCGGCAGGAACCCTGGCGCTGCACACTGCTCCATCCAGCCAGTCTGACGCACGAGAGGGCTTTTGCTTTTTTATTTCTTTGTCTTTTGTGTTCTGTCATGGAGGAAGGAAACTGAAAAGATGCTTGATATATTTTCCGTTGTCTTGGGCCTCAGTAAATACTAATATACTAATGCTTAAGTATTCAAACTTCCTTTCTCAGGAGACAGCAGTTAAGTAATATGTATTTCATCTGTTGAAAAAGTAGCTTCATTTGTGCTGCTAGCTTCGACTTGACTGTTACATCTTCACAGTCGCGCCTTCTCGTTCACGTGTCAGTACGTCTGCAGCTTCTTGCCACATGGACTGCCCGGTTCACGGAGAGGGGCTCGGGCTTTGCTGCAGAATTAGTTTTTGTCAGACTTCAGGGTGGGGTGGGGGCCTTGCCTAGCGATGTTGAGGCGCAGGGCAGGAGCCTCAGCACCACACACACTGGCTTACTAGCTAACAGCATCTCTGTATGTTGAGCTAATAAAGTTTTTTGGCTTGTTTCACATATTACATTGAAAAAAAACTCCCTAAAAACTTGTCTGCTTTGCAAACAAATGATACGAATAAATGGGTTTATGATGTGAATCTTGAAAACTCAATTTACAAGTTGTAGAAATTCTTTCCACTTTTTTTTTTTGGTACCGGATATTGAATTTGGGTCCTTGCCCTTGCAAGGCAGGTGGCACAACCAATGAGCTACATCCCCGGCCCTCTTTCTGCATTTTGAAGATAAATTCATTCAAGACATTTCCCTTTTTTTCAGAAGCATTAGACATTTGCTTATATCCTGGCATCTCCTGGCATAATGTCATATTTACCGGACTTGATAATTATACCAAAAAGCAAAACTAAGTACTATATATTGCTAAGCCAAATATCTGGATCTTCAGAATCATCCCAGAATTGAGTTCTTTAAAATTACTTTTGTCTTTAGGGAATTCAAGTTTGGACCAATGCTAAGGAGTGCTTTAGCAAGATGTGAGCCTGTGAAATGAATTTCTCTTCAATCAAAGTGCCCCGGAACAGAAGCACAAGTCAGTGAATTTAAGTTGCTAACCAGTATCACAAAAATACACAATACATTGAATAAATTCAGCTTTTTTAAAAACTTGATTATAGTTGCATTTATATAGCACAAAGAGGATGTATTTAATGAAGATTACTATTGTAATGTGAGGTTTTGGGGACTGGTGCTGATTCTAAACTTTAATTAATAATATAAACCAGTAGATTGTTCATTGGGCTTCTGAACCAGTGCCTGAGTATCAACATGTTCATTTCTAGACGCTCCTTTTGATACCAGCTGTTTCAGGCCAGTTCACAGAGGTTTTTCCCTAAGACTGAATTCCTGTACTCACTTGGTGAGACCCACTGATGAGTTAGAGGGGGTTATTTTCTCTTGCCTTATGGTTGAGCTATTTGGTTTACAAAGCTCAGCAGAAATTTTATTGTGAATCATAAGATTTTCTTCCACATTCATCGATGCCCCCGCCACATCTACATACACTACAAAATGCCTTTCTTCAGTTTGTGTTTTATCCGAATTTTGATGCTGGTCAGAAATTTTATACTGCCATCAAAGTAGTCTCAGCTTCTTAGAGATAGGGTGGACACACTGCAGAGAC
The DNA here is from genome assembly GCF_012274545.1 of Fukomys damarensis. Lineage (NCBI taxonomy): Eukaryota > Metazoa > Chordata > Mammalia > Rodentia > Bathyergidae > Fukomys > Fukomys damarensis. The sequence goes on along the minus strand of NW_022900936.1, from coordinate 68,972,389 downwards.
CTAGGACCTTCTCTACAGAGAGCTTCTCAGATACAGGGTGGAGCACATGGCTAGGGTCTCAGGACTGCTGTACAGAGAGTTTCAGTTGAGCATGACTGATTGCAAGATACTCGTAACCTCGGTGACGAGCCTGGTTCCCTCTGTGTGGCTCTCCGCACACGGCATTTCAGGGTACAAGATGTAGCTTTTCCACGTGTAAGGTCTGTGTGGTGAACACGCGTGCTCATTCCTCCATCTGATGTCCTTCTTTCCTATTGCTTGGCTGTAATTTTTGTAAAGATAAATTATGTTGTTTTTTTTTAATGTGTAGTGTTGTGGTATCTGTTCAGAAGCCAGGTACTTTCATTTGCTAGCTTTGCAGAATCTTAAGTGTGTACTCATTATTTTAATGATGTTTTAAAATAATCCCCAGTACCGTTTAACATTTGACTTTTTTACATGTTTAAAATGTTGCTGGATTTTTGTGCTGTTTGCCAAACTTATACAATAAATAAATGAAGTCTGTGCTGATTTTCAGAGGATTTTTGTTACTTTAACTTAATTTGTATATATCAGTATGTGCCACTGTGAGGAAACAATATGTTCTAAAGCATTTAATTGTATACATTTGTCTTATACCCCATTTTTTAAAAAATAAGATACTGAAATATATGAGTTTTAGGGTTTTTTCTTTTTTAACTGTTTTTTTGGTGTGTGTATGGGGGGTGTTCTTGTTTTGTTTTGTTAGGCGATACTGGGGATTGCACTTTGGACCTTTGCATTGAACTACACCCCCAGCCCATTTTCAGTTTTGAGACTGGGTCTCACTAAAAGTTGCTAAATTCCCAGGCTGGGCTCCAACTTACACTCCTGCCTCGGCCTCCCAGAGCGCTGGGTTTTTAGGCGTGTGCTGCCATGCCCAGCACTGTGCAGAAGTCATCTGTGTGGACGTACATTTCATTCCATTGAATCGTATTATCCCTTGGCTGATGAAATGGAAACCCTTTCCTACTAGGCACAGAAGTATCAAACGCTTGGGGCTGGGATGTAGTCCAGCGGTAGAGCACTCGCCTACCATGTGCATGACCCTGGATCGAATTCCTGAGCACTGCAACAATATAATGAAAAATTTAAAAACTTCTCCCCCAAACTAATTTTACACTAAATGTATTAGATATTTTCTACCAGCAGACCTGGCTTGAGAAAGCCCATGTTACTGGTGTTGGATGAATTAGAGCCAGGTGCCCAGGAAGGCGCCTGTAGTCCCGGGTGCAGAAGAATCCCTCGACCTCAGGGGTGAGATGAGTTTGGGAGACACAGCAAGACTTTGTCTCACGGTGAGGGCTGGGCGTGGAGCTCCATGTGGACTGCCTGCCTAGCATGCGTGAAATCCTCTGTTCAGTACCCAGAAATATGAGATAAAAGAGATGAATCAGGAAAAATGTTCAGCTCTCTTCTCTAACATATACAAATGTACACTTGAATTTACCTATATTTAGGAATAATTTGATGGATTGATTTTGAAAAAAAAATTTTATTTGCTTCTTTGAGACACACACTACATTATCTAGGTTGGTCTTGAGCTCAGTTTGTATCCTGGTCTAGCTTCAAACTCAAAGCAGTCGTCCTGCCTCAGCCACTCAAGTTTGGGATTTTAGGCTTGCGCTACCATGCCCCAGCTTGAAATGTGTTTAGAGCACAATTATTACTTTTATAAAGGACTCTTAAAAGCATTTTATAATAGGAGTCATTTCTTACAATAGCCAGAGTATTTTTTAAAATCTATGTTCAATACTTTTCAGTCTTCAGAACTTGGAAATGAAAATGAATTATTAAAAAGTCAAGAATTAGTTCTCTAAAGATAAGCATGAAAATACAAGCAGTGACCAGAAAAGACTCATTAATCTGGGTGTGGTGGTGCTGAGGCAGAAGGTGATGTTTGAGGCCAGCCTGGGCTGCGTACCTGGACCCCGTCTCCAAAAAAACTGACTCATGAAGTTAATGTAAGTACTTAGCAATGGGCTATTTCACCTAGTGACACAGTTGTTTTATGTAGAGCATTAAAATAAAGGGAAGTCACATTTAATCTTCATTTACACCCAAAAGCTTAAGTACAGATGAGTGAGTCACTGTAATTATGACTTAGCATTCAAAGCAGGAACTGAGGGTACTTAACATTCAAGTGTCTTTAGAACAAGCACCAAATACCCAGTGTGAAATGCAGGGAAAAACAAGAGTTCCACTAGGAACAGGGAGTTAAAACAAGGAATGCTGGAGTTTAAATCCTTCCAATCATTCTTTAGATTCTTATACATACTCCCCTAACGGAGAGGGTTTAGTGAGTACCTGTAACGTTTTCCCTAAGAATTAGAAACTTTGCTCAAGGTTGAATAACCCAGAGACATGAACTAAGTAAATGGCTAAATCTGAATTGTACTTACTTTCTAAATTATGTGGCTTTGAACATTTATATATTTTGGAAGTGAAAAGAAAATGGAAGAAAAAACCAGAAACAAAGCTTTTGTAAATGAGGAGGAGGGTTAAAGGGTGGGGAGGAGAATGGGGAAAAAATAATCAAGATATGTCATGTATAGGTACAGATTTCCTATGATAAATGTGATCATTATGTATATCTAAAATGTACTAATAAAACTAAATTGTAAAAAAGCCTGTATTTGAAAGAAAGGAAATAGGTGAAAAGTTAAAATCTACATTAAATCTAAAGTGAGCAAGAAAATACTAAAGATAAAAGCAAAAGTCAATGATAATTGAGAACAGATAAACAGTAGTTAACAAAGCCCAAAATTGGTTCTTTGACCTTGGTAAAGTTAGACCCCTAGCAAAATTGTAAGAAGAAAGAGATGAGACACAGATTGCCTTTATTAGGAGTGAAGTAGAGGCATTATTGTGGGTCTTACAGACAATTAGAAAGGGTAATGAGAGCCCCACAGGGCCGTTTGCATTTGTGTTCCTTGCTCTTTGGGAAGCTGAGGCAGGAAGATCCCAAATTCAAGGCCATTCTGGTTTAGTGAGACTTTGTCTCAAAATAAAACAGGCTGGAGATATAACTCAGTACTTCCTGGGTCAATCTCCAGAATAGATAGATAGCAGATAGGAATTAAAGAAATGTTACAGAAAACTTGAAACCCATGAATTAGACGAAAGCAACAAACTCCTTAAAAAAAATAGACCTTACTAGCCAAGTGTAGCTCATGCCTGGAATACCAGCACACAAGGAGGCTGAGGCAGGAAAGTGGAGCCCAACTAAGGCGATTTAGCAAGACCCTGTCTCAAAATTTAAAAAAAAAAAATTTTTTCTTAAGTACTGTGCTCAGTGGTAAAGCACTTGCCTAGCACATGTGAGTTCCTGGGTTCAAGCCCCAGGACTTAAGAAAGAAATTAATCCACCATCTTAACAGAATAAAGGAAGATAGACCTTGTGCAGAAAAGGCACTGTATACAATTTAACCTTGGTTCATGATTTAAAACTCAGCAAACTAGGAATAGGAGGAGATAGTTTCCATCCCATAAAGGACACCTGTGACATTGTCCTTGGAAAGTTAAGCTACCCGCCCAAGCTCAGGAAGAGGCAGCACTGTCCACTAGACAGTTCCCCTGGCCTGCCACTGATGCCAAAAGCCCCCACCCTTCTCCCCTGTCCCCACTGCCTTCTCGGCATGGCCACTGGGACAGGTGGGTGGATGCCCCAGGCAGCTGAGTCTGCACTGAGTGGGCTTCAAGTCCAGGAAGTTGGGGAGTCTGTGGATTCTGCAGGTAGCTGGAACAGCCACCCCCAAATGAAAGTGCAGCTAGCCAAATCAACTGCAAGGTCCAAGTGAACACGTCATCCCTTTTCACATACTCGTGTGCTAGACCGCCCGGTTGGTCACTATGAGGACATAGTGACATGATGATGCTTACTACGAAAGCCAAAGCGGAAACAGCACACAGGGTTGCCTTGCCCGGGGGTCTCATGACCAGAAAGCACAGCCAGCATCTGAACCCGAGGAATGTGGCTGCACAGCCCGGAATGTCCTGTCCTGAGGTCTCTCCCTTTGGGAGAGGCAAGGCACTTTGGATGCCAGGGACCTGGGGGAGAGGCCCTGCTGCAGGCGCACGGATGTGGGAGGGAAGGAAAGGGTGATTTGTATGATGCTTTTTTGTGCTGTTTTTATGTGACTGTGAGTCTTCATGAGAGCAAGTGTGGTGCGAAAATCAAGCCCAAAACTCCAAAAAATAACGGTGGAGGTTTATGGTGGAAGACGTCAAGTACAGTCATTTGTATATTGGCTTATCTTTTTGCCTTCTCAGAATTCCTCCAAAAATACAGGAAATAAATTTATAATACGAACTGCTGCTGTAAAAATAAAATCTTAGTACAATTACAAATACTTTGTAAACAGTAGAAACTTATTTCTCAGTCCCGAAGGCTGGGAAATCCAAGATCAAGGTATTCCTGGGTAGTGTGCTTCTAAAAGTGGCTTGCTGACTAAATGATACTGGATTCCGGCTGCTCACCTCTCCTGGAGTTGGATTCCAGGTTCTTCTCGCCCAAACAGAGAACTGAACAAAACGAGCAAGAAAGCATTGGCAAAGTTTATTGAAGAAAGCGGAAGTGAAGGGAGAAACTGGTTCTACAGAGTAAGCTTGGGCAGAGTAAAGAGAAAAAGAAGGGAAGAGCATGAAAAGTACATGCTGCCAGGTATGGTGGCGCACGCCTGAACTGTTCCAGCACTCAGGAGGCTGAGGTAGGCGGATCCTATGATTTTAGGGCCAGCCTGGACCTACATAGTGAGTTCAGTGCCATCCTGAACTACAAAGGGAGACCCTGCCTCAAAAAACCAAAAAAAAAAAAAAAGCTATCATGGCAAGTTAGGATGGCTGGCACCAGTGTTTCATGGCTGCCTTTCTTTTATGCTGTCCAAATCTCAAGGAAGCCTGTGAGAACTTCTACATTTGGGTTCTGTGAGGCGGTGCTGGGATCTCACACCTCAGGCTGATGTCAGGTCTAGCTTCCCTATTGTAAACCTGCTCCTCTTCTGGAGAAGTCTACCGCAGAGCTTTGGGAATTATTCTGTGCATGTGTTCTGCATGTGTCCGGCTCTCGTCATTAACAGGTCACGCCTGCTTCCCCAGCCAGTTTGCCATACCCTAATCTCCTACCTCATTTACCCTGAGAGACACAAACCCCTGTAATTCTTTAGGGGGTGCTGAGGGAGTAGAGATCCCTGACTTCTATAACTTCTTCAAAGTGGTAGGGGCTCTACCGCCCCCTACCTGCCAGGGAGTCTGCTCTCCAACGACCTTGGGCTGCTGTGACTCACTGGCTGGGTTGAAGAAAAGAAAACCTATGGAGAAAAATGAGAAGACAGTTAATGACCATTGGGCCTCACTATTAGCTCAAAAATGAGGAGCGGGTCAGCTTTGCTTGCTTCCCGTAATGCCACTGGAATCCTGCTCTTTTTTTTGTGGGGGGGCATTGTTCGTTTTTGGTTTTTTGAGACAGGGTCTCACTATCTAGTTGAGACCGACCCGGAACTCACTGTGTAGCCCGGGCTGGTCGCGAACTCACAGCGATTCTCCTGCCTCAGCCTCCTGAGTGCTGGGATTACAGGCATGCGGTGCCCCACCACGCCCGGCCTGGAGTCCTGCTTTTTGAAGAGAAATTTTAACTGGTGCAGAGGCTTATGGGAGTAGCTCTCCTTTTGGGTAATCTTGTTCTTCAGACATTTATCCCAGGTACTGAACTTTTTGGAGGGATAGCTGAGCTTTTTCTTTGGAGACTTTATATCCCTTTTTAGCTAGAAAGTTGAGAGTGTTTTATATATAGTAAGATAATTTCTGAGTGGAGCTACAAATTCAAATATCATCTACATACTGTAGGATGGCTCCCTGTTTAAACTTTAAATTCCTCAAGTCCTTTTTAGTACCTAAGCAAAAAGGTGAGGACTGTCTAAACCCTCATGGGAGAGCTGTCCAAGTATATTGCTGCTTTTTTCTTGTGATGGAATTTTTCCACTCAAGGGTAACCAAATCAGGAGCCTGGATGTAGGGAGTTGGAGAAAAATGCATCTAAATCTATTCTAGGACTGAGAACCAATTCGTGTCCCCTGGAATATGGGAGAAAATAGTATATGGATCTGCCCCGAGAAGATGGGTTGGAATGCAGCCTTCTTAATGAGGCAGAGGTCTTGTACCATCCCGTATCCTCCCCGGGGCTTTTCTGCAGGAAGAATGGGACTATCTCAAGGGCACTGATAGAACTTCAGAGGCCATATTTGAGGAATGTGCCCATGAGAGGCTGGAGGCCTTTCTGCTGCCTCTGCCTCGATTAGTGTTTTCAGGTAGGAAGCTGGCTGGGGTCTTTTCGTCTTGTACCTCCTGGCATAGCAGAATTTGCCCCAGCAGGCATTCCATGGTGCCACGCAGCTGGATCCACTTGTTGGCTGATTTGGTCAGGGAGCCCTGGTGTAGTCTCAGCAAGTAAAATCCGCTTTGGCCTTAGTCAGAATTTGAGAATTGCCCCCCAGTTTAGCTAGTAAATCTCTTCTAGCAAGGGGGCTGCAGGGCAATTAGAAACTCATGGTTAAATATTTGGCCTTCACAGTGACACGTCGTAGCAATAGTAAAGCATCTCCCCTCAACCCCAACTCTAGCTATAGACCTAGAGGAGAGTTTTCCAGAGAAGGAAGTCAGAACAGAATGAGCTGCCCTGTGTCAATAGCAGTTGAATTGGCTCACTCGTGACAGCTAAGTTTACCCAGGGCTCCTCGAACTAGATGGTGATGTCCATGGATGGGCATTGGAGGTTTCCTGAGTCCTCGTCAGTCGTCAGAGCAGGAAATGGGGGTTCTGGCTGGGCTCACCTCTTCTCTGGGAGCGGGGACAGTCGAACCTACAGTGCCACAAATCAGGTACATTAGCTGCGTCATATGCAGAGCAAGGCCCAGGCCGAAACTTGGTGCCGTCTCGTGCCCAGTGTTCAGTCTTCTTGTCTTGAAACGGGAACTCTTTCCTCACTTGTCCCTGGGTTATTTCCTTGGATGAGCTGGGTGAGTTTAAAGCATTGCCAGTTTTGACAGCTGTAATCGTAGCCTCTCTCCTTTGCCTCTCCTCTGGGTCCCGATTGTTGAACACGGAAGAGGCTGTGCCCAGCCTTTGGGCCGTAGATGTCTGTGCCATCTGAAGTTTCTGTAGCTTACATCCAGTATCGGGCTGACAAGTGAGATGATTTCCCATTGGTGCTTCTCCCTCTCCAGAAGGTGGATCTATATTTGTATTTTTGCAGAAGGCTTCTGCTGATCAGTTATGAAACAAAGCTGGAGTTTCCTCTTCACCCTGCAAGACCCCATCCACTCCATCATAATCGACAGTCTCTTTAATGCACCCTTTCTTTCCAGGGATAAGAGCAGCTACCATGCTCAACATCATTTCTAGTCCGTGCTGAATATTATAGTCCCATTTTGGCTCTGTTGAAGGAGGAATAGCCTCTCTAGGGCGGTTTCCTTTCCTTTTCAAGGCATACTGCTCATCTGCAGTTTCTAGCCTCTTATGGAATTCTTTGTTTTTCATCTAGTACAACAAGTGGCTAAGATGTATTGGACATCTCGCCACGCTAGATCAAAAGCAAGGGCCAAAGTCTGAAACCAATCTGTAAACTTACCAGGATTTTCTGACAGTTGTCCTGATTGTTCCTTGTGGTGTTGGACATCAGCAACTGAGAAAGGGACATGCGCTTGAGTACTCCCTCCTGGCCCTGGGACTTCTGTTATGGACAGAATAGGTTGTGGATTAGGGTAGTGAGAAGCACCAGTTCCGGTTCTACCTGTGGGGCTTAGAGCTGTCTGAGGAGCATGATGAGGGGCTGAGGAACACGGTTCCCCTGGGGCACTAGGCTCATGGATTTCCTAAGTCACTTGGAGGGGGTGGACCTAATTTATTACCCTGGGGGCCATGAGGAGGTCGAGGAGACCTCCCGGTATCATCAAACAGATCAGAGAGACCCACATCTCCCTGAGAGACAAGGGTCTCAGGATAGGGTCATCCAGAATGTTTTTCCTCCTCAGGGGCCACCTCTAAACATCGAATCTCCTGAGCATCCCCTTTGAGAGTCACAAAAGCCTGAACATAAGGCATTGAATTCCGTCTTTTATGTTTTAAGCGGAAGCACCATAAATGGAGAATAGTCTCATAATTTAAAGTACCATTCCATACCCATCTCTGGCCACCTCCCAGTTCATACTGGAGCCAAACCATACTGCAGTAATAGAGAAGTTGCTCCTGTCTGAGATTGTCAGGGTCAAACCTTTCCCACTCGTCAAGACTACAGCCTAGTGGTGATGGTGAAATGTGCGTGGCTGTGAGATCTAACATTTCCCATCTGCCCATCTGGGGACCTATAGAGAGAAGGAGACCTGTACTTCAGGGCACGTCCCACACATCAGGAGGAAACTGGAGGAGTCCACAAAGCGTCCTTTGTGAGACCCTAACAGACCGGAATGCTAGCATCATTAAACAGAGAAGGAAGCCCCCAGGGGCTTCTGTCTATATCTGGACCCATTAACTCATTAGGGAGGAGGCTCTTCCATGTTTTGGGAGAAGGGGGCTGGACCGTCTCCTGGCCTTGCCTGGTCCAAACTCCCACGAAGTAAGGGTGGAACCTCCCCAAGCAGAGTTCCCTTAGCCACCTAGTTGAACCCTTTGATGGTTCGACTTGCATTTTTCTGATCCTCTTAGCTGGTATTTCGAGTCCATTGATAACTCTACTTGACCAGAAACCATGTGGGAGAACATCTCTTACACTTATTCTGATAGAAAAAGTACTAAGAATCAGGCTGGCTATTTAGATACATTTCCAGTTACTTTAATTAGGTTTTTAATGTTAAATGTTCTATTCCAGCGTCAGGCATCAGGTATAGGTCTCTGACTTATCTGGATTTAAGGCTCTTAGACTGGAGACCACGGTGTTGGGAGCGCTTGGTTCTAGCCAGAAGCCTTGGGCATTTTAAATTGGACAAGCTTTTCCATTCCACACAGGGAAGAGCCACTGTGCCAGTTCAAAGAGTTCCAAAAGAGGTCCCCCCCTCTGTTCTTCACATTCAGGGGCTTAGCTCACGAGGCCAGTAATAGACGGAGGCAGGTGACACAAGCCCGTGTGTAGCCACATGACTTCGTGGAGGCCCTAACCCTATTTACTGGTGTCACCCACACACGAGGTGGGGCACCCTAACCCTAGCTAGTTGCATGAGTCCAGGCAGGTGTGGGGCATTCGTAATTCCAGCATATCACTATCAATCCCAGCATCACACGGACTAAGAAAGAAGCGCCAAGACTGGGGTACCCTTGATCCTAGTACTGCACTGAGATACAAACCAAGAGAAAAACCCTTTATAAAATGGTAATGCTGGGCATTGGTGGCACCCACCTGTGATCCCAGTACTTGGGAGGCTGAGGCAGAAGGATCCCTGTGAGTTTGAGGCCAGCCTGGGCTATGTAGTGAGTTCATTTCCAGCCTGAATGACCTAGCAAGACCCTGTTTCTTAAATAAATAATAAATAAGGTAAGCAGAGACCAAGTTAATTTTTTTTAATGGCAGTAAACAAATGCAACACAAATCAAGAAAAAAGCCATTTACAAAACTGGGGTACATAGAGATCAGGCTAATTTAGCAAAATACACAATACAGACAGCAAGGCATACCTGCAAAGTGAACACAAGTGGCTAAAAAGAAAAACAAAAGCCCACATTCCCTTTCCCCATTCCCCATGGGTAGAAAAGCAGCAAACAGCTCCCTGCACACCTCAAGAACAGTCACCTGAGTTCCCAGCCTAGGGGACAGAGTGTGGGAGAAACAGAGAAGCCTCACAGCATTTTAGAAACAAAAGTGGCCACATGGGCCTTAGCTTAGTCTTCAGTACCTAAGTTTTTGCACCTGACTGGCCTCACCAAAAACGTTCTTTTTGTCTGGCCATAACACAGCGTACTCTCCTGGCAAGCTCACCAAAAATGTTGTCGGGCAGTGAGTTTCTAAAAATGGCTCACCAACGTAAACTTACCAGGTTCTAGGTTTTCGTCTGTCCTTCCAGAGTTAGATTTCAGGTTCTTCTTCTCTCAAAAAAAGAATTGAATAAAATGAGCAAAACAGTGGCAATGTTTATTCAAGAAAGCAAAAATAAAGAGTAGAGGAGAAACTGGCTATGCTGAGAGTGAGCTTGGGCCAACTAAAGAGAAAAGCAGGGAAAACACGAAAATAAAAGTACATGCTACGTCCAGGAAACACTGCGTGGCTATTGTGCAAAGTTAAAATAGCACCACTCTCTTAAGCTGTCCAAATCTCGGGGAAACTCTCTGAGAACTTCTCCAACCGGGTCTTGGGAGGCGGTGCTGGGATCTCACGCCTCAGGCTGACGTCGGGTCTAGGCATCCTATGGTAAACCTGCTCAAGTTCTCCCAAAAGGTCTACATCCAGGGCTTTGAGAACTGTTCCACACATGTGCCCAGGATCTTGTGGCTAACAGGTCATGCCAGTTCCCCAGCCAGCTATGCTGTGCCCTGATCCATCTCAAAGGCACGGGCAGATTAATTGCGGATGAGGAGCTGTTCCTCAAGATGGAGCCTTCTGTGGGAAGCAAGCAGTGTGTCCTCAAATAGAGAGGGAAAGATGCCCTCGAACCCTTTTAAAAGGCCCTTATTCCTAATAAGGCAGGGCCCTGGTTACTTCCTCAGGACTCCACCTCTTAACAGCACTGCACTGGGGATTCTCTCACTGTTGCACTCGCTCAGGCCACAGCAGATACCAGCCATCACAGACAGGAGAGAAAAGACAACCATGTAGGAAATGTTTGCACAATTCTGGAAAATAAAAGATGGTTGACTGACTTGGCAATATGATGGCAGCTGAAACTTGAGTGAACAAAGCTGGGATACTGAAAGAAATGAGCTATACAGTCTGCACAAGGAAATCTCAGGACTTGGGGACTGGAGGAAGCACGGACGCTGACAAGAAGAAATAGGTATGTGGCAAAGGAGGGAGGGCTGGCCGAAGTCTCTGCAGAGTGGTTAAATAGCCCAGGTCCCCACCCTTTGACCACACACACATTACTGTGCGCTTTCACACCAGCAACAATTCCATGAACAGTTAATATAAAAAGAACTGCCACCAGGCAACTGTCACACTTGTGGGGCGGCGGGGTGGTACTGGGATCAAACCCAGTGCCTTCACATTGAACTACATCCCCAACCCTTTTTCATTTGGAGACCGTGTCTGGCTGAGTTCCCAGGCTGTGTTTGAATTTGTGATTCTCCTGCCTCAGCCTCCCACAGTACTGTGTTACAGGTATGTATATCACCACAGCTGGAGTACCAGACTTCTTAACACCAAACTGTCTTAGCTGCCCGAAAATAATAGAGTAATGCTTTCAAAAATCTGAAGAGACATGATTTCCTGTGGGGATTTAGCTCAGTGGTTCCTCCACCTGCCTCGCAAGCCAAGGACCCAAGTTCTATCCCTGGTACCAAAAAAAAAAGTGTCCAAGAAATGATTTCCTGCCTGCCAAACTGTCAATCAACTGAAAGAACAAATACTTTGCAATCTATAATCTCCTAGAATTCCCTTTCTATGCCTCCTTTCCTGAGACGCTACTAGAGGGGGTGGCTCATCAAAAGAGGAGCACAAACCAAAACCCGGGCCAACACGGGACACGGAGAGCAGGCACTGCAACACGGGAGAGAAGTGGAAGATGTGCCCTGGGCACGATGAGGAGGAGTCCAGGAAGGGACTTCCAGGGCAGCCACGGCATCACCCAGATGGAAGGTGCCCGAAGGAAACAAGCCGAAGCGAGATGGAATCCCGGGCTTCTGCACAGACCGGACAGGTGCAGCGTGTTGTCTGTGAGACCCCTGATGTAGCTGTAGCTCCAGTGGGAGCATATGCTACTGGATAGGCTTGACGTACGTCGGAGACCGGTTCAGGTCAGTCCGTGTCTCCGCCTCTTTGGGGCCATGTGGCATCCACTACCTAAATAAGCCCTAGTTGATGTAATCGCCTTATATTGATGGAAAGAGCAGTGGTTTCCAGGTTGGGGCTATCACAAGTGATGACGCAGCGAGCATGTTTGTGCTCATTGCGGGGACATCTGCAGGATACGTGTGACAGGAATTCTAAACATCAGTGTTGCACGCCACTGCAGTGGTATGTATTCTGTCTCCGACCGTGTTGATGAACTTCATTTTCTATTGGTTCAGCTTTGAGCCCGTGGTTTCTAGGACAGAGGCTGGCTGGTCCCCTGGCTGCAGCATCAGCTGGGAGGTGGGACCGTGCAGGCAACCATGGCAGTGATGGAAGCAGGAGAGAATGGGTGCGTGTGAGAGTCGTTCCCGTGGGAGTTACAGTGATTTGGCAGTGACAGCCATTAGAATTGCCTGCATCTTAATTTCGCCCACTCCCATGAGATGAACATAACTTTTTGGCTGGTTTTTTTTTTGGTACCTGGCTGTTTTTTTGGTTTTCGTTTTTTTGGTTTTTTTGGTGATACTGGGAATTGAACCGAGGGCCTTAGCACTGAGCTACATCCCTGGCACTTTTTATTTTTTTATTTTGAGACAGAATCTCACAAAATCACTAAGTTGCCCAGGCCAAGTTCAGACTCACAACCCTACTGCCTCATCCTCCCAGAGTTCTGGCACATGACCATGTTTTGTTTGTTTGAATGGGAAAGGCTATCAAACATAATATGGAGGGCCAGGGATGTAGCTCAGTGGTACCACACCTGCCTCATAAACTGCAAGATCCTGAGTTCGATCCCTGGTACAAAAACAAACAAAAGTACAGCAAAGCAGTCGGGCGTGGTGGCACATGCCTATAACCCCAGCATTCGGGAGGCTGAGGCAAGAGGATCACTGTGAGTTCCAGACCAGCCGGGGCTACATAGTGAGTTCCAGGTTAATCTCAACTACATAGTGAGACCCTGTCTCAAAAATCAAACAAAAAAATACAGCAAAGCATTCCAGCTCCAAAGTGACAGTTTATTATCTGGAGAAGCACATTAGGCATGCAGTTCAGGGCCATACACAACCAAGAGGCAAGAGTTCAGCCTGCTGAGGTTGGTATAAGCCAGTAACACCTTACGGTCCCTGTCCCAGCTACCTGGCCCATTCTTCCTTGATTCCTGAGCCTCCAGCTTGGAAAGAAACAAAATGACTGAAGTTTTCTCTAAAAGGAAAGAACGTGTTAATACTGCGCAAGCAAAGAGCAGCTGCCCGGTGCAGCAGAATATAGGGACGGTGTCCCTGCAGCACCATGTAAGTACAGTGTCCCGGAGGAGCTATGTTTCAGGAAAGTGATGGAGAAAATGAGCAAGTAGGTATGTTTGCTGGCTAAGGGTGGTAACAAGGGCTACAGCATTCACTCCCTTAGAGTCTACAAAATATTTGCTACTGAGCGTATAAGAAGTAAATGTTCAGTGGTGAAATTTAGCATAATTAGCATAATATCTGTTAATTTATTTTTGTTGGTAACCCTAGTGGAATTCAAATTTTGAAGATAGTTAAAATTGGTGGGATGCTGTAACAAACTCACCGACAGTGAAGTTAGGGAACCAACGCCTTTCACCATAACATCCAAAAAAATGAAATAGCTAGGAATCAGTCTAACAGAAAGTGAAAGACCTCTGCTCTGAAAACTACAACCCTCTGAAAAAGGAGATAGAAGAAGATATCAGAAAATGGAGAGATATCCCTTGTTCTTGGATAGGAAGCACAAATATAGTGAAAATTGCCATACTTCCAATATTGTTATAAGATTTAATGCAGTCCCAATCAGAATTCCAACACCATATCTCACAGAACTAGGGAAACAATCCTAAAATTCATTTGGAACCAGAAGAGACCTAGAATAGCAAAGGCAATTCCGGGCAACAAAAACAAGGCAGGGGTATCATGATCCCTGATATGAAATTATACTACAAAACTACTGTGATAAAAACAGCATGGTACTGGCAAAGAGAACAGATCATGGACTGCTGCTGTGCGGTAAAGAAGAATGAGCTTCAGACATTTGCAGCTAAATGGATGGACCTTGGGACCACAATCCTAAGTGAAATGAATCAGACACACGTGTTTCAATACTGCATTGTTTCTCTGGTGTGAGAAACTGAAAGTGGAAACAAGGACTAAATGTATAATGGATGTCAGGAAATGGGAAGGGGAACAGGGAGAAGGGAGGGAGGAAGGGAGGAAGGATCAAAACAAAAAAGAAAAAGTGAAAATAAAAGAAAAATTTAAAGACATAGGGAAGGGATGGAGGCTGGGGAGAAATGGGATATAATGAAATAAAATTTATTAAGAAACAAAACAGCAGGCAGCTGGAGGCTCACCATGACAGTTCTGATCTCCGGAAAAGACCGCATGAAGATCGCACCTCAGTCGATACGGGGCCCCTCTCCAGAGCTGGGTGGAACGAGGCAGAGAAAGGGCAGGCTCCCACCTCGTGCCAGGCGACAGCTGCACACTGTGAATGGATTTGCTACCACTGAGCTGTACACTTGAAAATGGTTAAAACGGTAAGTTCAGTGTATACAGTATTGCACCACAGTAAAGAATTTAGAAAGTAATTTGTGGGATTCCGATTCATGGAGTTTAGGACAGGAACGAGAAAATCTTCATTTTTCACAAATGTCCAAGGTGATTCAGATGATCAAGCAAGTTGGACACTGCATTGTAAGGACAGAGGCATTGGAAACTCTAACTACCACTCGAGCCTGGTTAGAGATGACATTTGCACATCCTTGCGTTGTAGGCACGGTGGCTACCAATGACAAGTGGGCCGGGCGTGGTGGCACACATGTGTAATCCCAGCTCTCAGGAGGCTGAGGCAGGAGGGTCGCTGTGAGTTTAAGGCCAGTCTGAAATACACAGTGAGACCCTATCTTAACCAATAAAGAAAGGAAGGGAGGGACAGAAAGGGGGGAGGGGAAGGGAGAGGAGAAAGGGAGGAAGAGAGAGAGGAAGGAAAGAGGTCATAAAGTGTGGTCCCAGGTAGGTCATAGATGTGGCCATGAGTTCACTGTTGAAGCCAGGTTTGATGGTGCACAACTGTGATCCCAGCACTCTGGGAGTCTGAGGCAGAGGATCACAAATTTGAGCCCAGCCCAGACAACTTAGCAAGATCTGGTCTCCAAAGAAGCGGGGGTGGGGGTGCAGATCTGGGGCTGAAGCCCAGTGTGAAGGCCCAGGGTTCAATCCCCAGCACTGAAAGAAAAGAAAGGAAAAGCTATGTCGAGTGTGAGGCTGTCCAGGTCCCGATGGAAGATGGACTATCTGTCAGTGCCTCAGCAGACAGAGGGCAAGTGAGTAAGACACCAGGGCAAGCAGACGGAATAAAGAAACCCAAGGATGAAAGCAGGTGTGGCTGAGAGTGTGGGAGCAGCACCTAGCCTTCCTCTGCTATCTTTTGGTAGAAAGTCACCTCTGTGTTTGTCCCTACGTTTTTGCTCCATGACTACCTTCTCTTCTGTCTGCGCTCATCCAGGCTTTGAGTGCCCGGATCCTCCTGCCATCGGGCACCTTCCGGACCCTCCCCAGCCTGAGCTGACGTCCCCGGAACCCTTTGGTTTGAGGAGCGTTGTGGTTTGCTTGTGTGTTGAGGGCTCAGTCACCAGTGCAGCAGCGTTCACAGGTGGGGCTTTGGGAAGGGACTGGATCAGGAGGATTGTGACCTCATCGATAGGTTAAGCAAATCAAGCGTTTGTCATGTATTAGTGCTATCGGGAGATGGCGGGAACTCCAGATGCAGGGCCTCCTTGGATGAAGCGGGCCCTGGGGCTGTGCCCTAGAAGGGTATGTTTGTCTCCAGCCTCTTCCTTGCCTCCTCTCCTTCTGCTTCCTGGTGCCACACAGGGAACAGCTCTCCCTTCCGCCATTATGTTCCTTCCTCTCCTCAGGCCTAAAAGCAATGAAGCCAACTGACCAGGGACTCAAAACCCTGAGCCAAAATAAATCTTTCCCTCCTTTAAGCTGTTTTTCCTCAGCTTTCTGTTGTTGTCGTCCTCGTCACAGCAATGAAAAGCTGACGAACACAGGGATCCTTCTGAGAAGCCAGGTACAGGGAGACTGCCCATTGTTGGCTCTTGAACTCTGTGCCTGGGCGCAAGCGGGTCAGCACCACGCGAACTGGGGGGCTCCGTTGTTCCTTCTGGGCCCCAGATGTGCTCCAGAACCACGCGAGCATCTTGTCTTGGTCCATGTCTGCTACACGGTGACCGCACCCCCGGGGAAAGTGCTCGCCACTCATATCTGTAATGTATGTACATACGTGCACACGGAACTGGGCGGACCGCAGAGGAACATGCACACTCACTTCCCGTCAGAAGTACTGGTCAAGCCCAGCGGAAATACAGGTGTCGTCATGGATGCCGTGTGGTTGGGGGGCCCTGCTGCCCAGGTCCTGGAGCACCACTTAGGGAGGATAACTCCTAGTCATGGCTCCCACCTGTGACACTTTCCACCTCACAGCAGCTCCACATTGTTTTTGTGTTTGTTTGTTTTGAGACTGGCTGGCCTTGAACTCATTAGGTAGCCCAGGCTGGTCCCTCCTGCCTCAGCCTCCTGAGTGCTGGGATCCCTGGTGGGTGCTACCACATCCAGCTGCAAAGTGGCTTCATAAAGCCCAGGAGGGAGACAGCTTCCAATTCATCACTTACTCAGTTGATCCTTGAGAGAGACCTCATTCATCTGGTGATACAGTCTCAGAGTCTCTAGCTACAATGAGCTCAGAGATAACTTCCTCTCATTTTAAAAATGAGGAAATTATCTGGGTATAGCAGCATGCACCTGTAGTCCCAGCTACTTAGGAGGCTGAGATAGGAGGATCACTTGAGTCCATGAGTGTGAGGCCAGTCTGGGCAACAGAGTAAGATCTATGTCAAGGAGAAGAAAAAAAAAAATGATTCAGAGAACCAGAGAGAGGGAGTGGCTCGTGGTTACACAGCACAGATTTCTGACTTCCGGACAGGCCCCTTTCTTGAGGTATTCTTTTTTCATTTTTTGAGACAGGGTCTGGCTATGTAGTTCAGGCTGGTCTTGAACTCACTAGCCCAGACTGACCTCGAACTCTCTGAGAGATGCTCCTGCCTCAGCTTCCTAGTGCTGGGATTATGGGTGTACATCAACACACTTGGCCTCACTCTGCTTGTTGACTGGGGAATGCATGGGCTTGTGCTGCTTGCCCACACCTCTGTGGCTCTCACACCCCTCTGCCTGCCCAAGCAGCCAGAGCAGGGACTTAAGCAGGTTACAGTGAGGCTGGCGCTAGGTCAGAGGGAGCAGTGAAGTACTCTGGGGGCGAGGTGGGGAAGGCAGGTGGCTCAAACGAAGATTTGAGATAAACTCCGCTTTTCGGTTATCCAGGGACTCAGGGACTCGGGACAGTTCTAGCGTTCACTCCTAGCCCTGGGGTCGTGTGTGACACCTGGCCTGCGGACTCTGGGGCTCCGCTCCCTTCCAGGCTAGCTCGCTGGCCTCTCACAGATGCCTGGGCTGAGCAGGGGCGCCGCCCTTCTGGCTTAACTGAAACCTCGGCCTTCGCTTTCTTCCCTCAAACCCATGGGCTGAATGTCTCGGAAGAGGCTCTGCTGCCCAACTCCCTCTTCCGGCCACATGTGTGTGCAGGCAACCATCAACAGTACAAATGACTGAGAAGAACACGGCCTCCCTGGCTGTGGGCATCAGGGTCTGCGGGGCGTGCGAATCTTCTGCCTGATCATTTTGTGTTGTTTTTGAGACGGGCTCTCACTATGTAGTTGAGACTGATCTGGAACTCGCTATGTAGCCCAGGCTGATCTCGAATCCCCAGTGATCCTCCTGCCTCAGCCTCCCGAGTGCTGGGATTACAGGCGTGAGCCACCCCGCCCAGCCTGCCTTATCATTTTTTTCCACTCAATCTCTCAGTTACTGGGAGAAGCATTAGAATCTCCTACTTCAGTGTTGGATTTGTTCCTTTCTCCTTGTGGTTCTGTCAAGTTTTGTATTATATACATTTTGGGTCTATCTTAGAGATACATGTAAAAAAATTTTTTTCCAGGGCTGGAGACAATCCAGGGCCTCCCATGTGTTGGGCAAGTGCTTTACCATTGAAATATAACCCAGCTCAAAATTATACGACCACTCTTTAGTGTGTCTGAGACAAAGTCATGTTATGTGGCCTAGGCTGGCCTTGAGCTCCTGTGCTAAAGGGATCCTCCTGCCTAAACTTCCTGAATAGTTCATACTGCTATGCCTAGCTTGGTGCCTATAGCTTCTAATTTTTATTTAATTGTACCTTTTATCGTGCGTCCTCTATTTCTAGTATTAGCCTGATTACCACCAGCACCTCCAACTTATGTGCATTTTCCCTTGGAAAAAAAGGACTACATGGATGAACATACTTTAATTTGTCCTTTATTATTAGCCATTTATTCTAATTTTGTCTTTTATAAATTACACTGTACTGAGCACGGTTAGGTTACTTTTCTCATTGCTGAGACAAAATACCCGACACCCAAAGTTAAAGGAGAAAGGTTTATTTCAGCTCATAGTTTGTAGAGGTTTCAGTCCATAGTTGGCTGGCTCCAAGGGAGGGTAGCAGGGTAGAGGGGCTTTGAAAAGAGAAACAGCCCATGGCGTGGTAGGAAGGAGTCGGTGAAGCAGCAAGCAGCAGCAGCCAGGCTGACTGTCTCTCCCTTTAGGACCCATCTGAGTTATGAGCCTGTGGATGGTGCCACCCATTACCCACACCCAGAATTACGCTAATTCCAGTCAGTGGACTAATTTAGTACCACACACCCTTCACCCCAGCATCACATCCTCAACCCAGGGAGCTCTGAAAAGCCCCAGCTATTAGCACGTGAGGCTTTGGGGGACATCTCAGTACAAGCCACCACACAGCATCTTTGTGTACTGTTATTTTCAGTGATTTCCTCTGAATAATTACAAGGTTGGGTGAATGAACACTTTTAGATCTTTCGTGTATTTTGTCCCTTCAGAGATCTAATCAAATTAGACTTTTCAGGGGCCACGTCTCCCAACTGGCCTGTGTTGAGCAGGCCCTACGGTGCTCATGTCTTTCACTTTTCATCCAGGCCACACCCACCCCCTCCCAGTGTCTGTGCGCCTGGCCGACTTCATATTCCTTTAGGGCCTGATTATTCCTGCTACATTTCATCTGCCGGACTCGACCCTGACAGCCTCCCTCTGCCGCCTGGATGGGGATCTCCAGCTTCTGTGGCCTCAGGAGAGTCAGCAGCAGAAAGAACAGTGCTCTAGGACACACCACTGAATAGCAAGATCTTTTCCAGTAACTCTAATAGTTATCATGCATTAAGCATTTACTATACAACAGGCACTGCATCATTACAGCCACTCCCCAAATCGGTAGTACCGTCTCTACTTTAAGGTCTAGGCCTTGAAATTCAAAGAGAGGAACTCTAAGGTCATCCTGGGAGGGGATCCAGGGTTCCCACCAGATTGCATCTGGCCAGCCCTGCTCTACAGAAATCCGCCACCAGGTGGCGGTAGAGCCAACGGGCCCTGGAAGAGCGCTGAAATTAGCTGCAAAAATACTTTTTTTCTTATAAAAGTAGCACTGAGGGGTCGGGGATTTGGCTCAGTGGTTCCAGCATTGACTTTTATTGACAGGAGCAAAACTTGATTATTTAATAAACATTAACCAGACAGGCACATTCTTCAGGGTAAAAAGATAATAAAGTAAACGGACCTTTGAGCCCAGACGTCCTAGCTGGATTTCATCATCTGACTCCGCAGAGGAAGAAAAGCCTCTCCTGGGAGCTCACCCACCGCGTAAGCGGCAGACCCTGTCTCCTCCGTTGCGGCCTCTCTACCCTATGCTGGTGGAGATGGAGACTGTAGGATGGCTCCGCAGGGGGAGAGTGGTTCCAAATCCGGGCAAGGGGGTAGGGACAGCTGTAGTGGTGGGCACTTGTAGTCCCAGATACTCAGGAGGCTGAGGCAGGAGGGTCACTGGAGCCCAACAGTTCAAGGCCAGCCTGGGTAACATAGTAAGACCCCATCGCTTCCTTTGCTTTTAGCATAGGGCATTGCTCACTGACTTTCCCCTCTAGGTTGGCAGCATCTTTTTCAGGCCATTGGTGCGCACATTTAAATTACTGAACTGCATGTATTATATTTCCAAAGAAATAGTACATGTAAAGGCCCTTGTTATTTTGCTAGTACTGGGATTAAACCCAGGGCCATGCACTGAGCTGATTCCTCCTCAGCCTTTTTTTTGTATTTTGAGTCAAGTTCTTCCTAAGTTGCTCAGTTGCCCAGGCTGGTCTCAAGCTTGTGATCTTCCTGCCTCAGCCTCTCAGCATGACAGGTGTGTTCCACCTGTCAAAAGCACTTTCTTAATGTTCGGCCACACATGGGTCTTGCCAGGCTGGTGCGGTGCCCTGGGCTGGGACTGGCGGCCTCCTGGTGTAAGTCTGCAGGCCCAGGGAGGGGCCTCGGCTCCCCAGAGGGCTGTGGGTCCTCCACTGGCATGAATGTAGGGCCTGCAGGTAAGGCTGGCCCTGAAGCTGCCCTGGACTGGGCCAATAGTCTCAAATCAGGAGACTCTGAAGTCCTCAAGTTCAGGCTCCACTGGGTTCCCGGCCCACCTTTGACAGGTCACATGATTTATAAATTTCACTTGCTGAGCCTCCAACTCCCTGGGGTGGAGTGGAGCTAAATATAGCACACTGGATACAATCTGTGTGCACGTCCAGGGTGCCTGGTACCACTAAGTCATGTTGGACATTGTTCAGCTAAATAAGGGGCCAGGGATGGTCCAATGTTATTGCTGAGATCTGTGGGTCATAGTCCAGTTCTCTCAACCAAATGTTTTGCTTTACCTGCTTGAATGAAAATAACAGTTTGTTTTTCTGCACTGGGGATTGAACCCAGGGCCTTTACACGGAGTCCTTTCTCCTCCTAGTTACTTCACTTTCCTAAGTAATGAAGGGCTTTGGGCTATGGTTGGCCACTCTTCACTCTGGCTCCCTCTGACAAAGCAGATGGCCTAGCTCTGTGAAGATGTGCCCACTCAGGAGCTGCTCCTCAGGAAGTGCTCAGGCCCCTGACCCTGCCTCCCAGGTCACAGCTGTTCCTCAGGACTCAGGACTGAGGTGTGAACACCTCTCTCCTTACGGTCACCATCAGCCTAGCATCGGCACAGGCTCCCATGGCAACAGTGTTTTAGAGACAGAGCTCTTTGAACTTATGCCCACTCGGTGGTCGCAAGCCAGGCTCTGGTTAGCCTGGGCCGCTTCTTCCTGAAGCCCAAGGAGAAGCTCCAAGCCTCCTGACGTCACTCTGAAGCTGGAGTCTGCCTTTCACGGCAGCTGCCGGCAGAAGTAAAATGGCTGCCTGTGATACAATGAACCTCCCTGACCCTCACCAACTTTCCCTGTTGGCTCGGGTCTGCCCTCCCGACACCTCCGAGTCCAGTTCCCAAAACTCCAAAGCAGTCTCTGCACTCCCAACAGTGCCTCATTTCCAGTCCTAACCCCCTTTTCCAACAGGACCTCCAATTTCCTTCTCTGAATTCAGATGAGAAAACTGAAGCCCAAAAGAGGAAAAGCGATTTTGCCAAGTTGACCACAGTCCCAACACCCAGTTTAGAGCTCGACCCCCAAACCATAATGGGCCCAGGACAGCATGGTGGGACGGAGAGAAGTAGGGGTCGAGGGTCAGGGGTCTTCCACAGAGAGGAAGCCAGGAGAGCTGCCATAGGGACAGTTGGAAGTGAGGAAGGATCAGTGGCTCACAGGGTGCTGGTTCTCATTTTTAATAGGAACTTCTTTCGTGAGCTGTGCAATTAGATACTTAATAACTCAGAAACACTTGTTTGAGGATTAGAAGGAAATACCCATGCTGGCCTATGGGCTGTGGGGCTGATAAAAGCTAAAGCCAAAACCCATAAAATCTGGGGACTGTGAGTTCCGTTCATTCGGGTGTGTGTGGCAATTAATCTGCAGACCCATTTGGGGCCTAACTAGACATACATAAAATTAAAATAACCAATTACTGCAAATATCTGCTCAAGGGGGGAGCAGGGAGAACTTTAAGAGCATATTCTTCTTTTCCCAGTCAGCTGCACATTTGTGGGCTGCAGAAAGCATGAAGACAGATGTGAATACAAGCACACCATCCCAGAAGCCTGCGGTGGACAGATGTATCCACAAGGAGTGGCCAGAAACCACAGACCCTATTCACCCCGACCTTAGGCAGGCCCCTTCCCAAGGGTGCTCTTTCCTTATCGGAACTTGGAGAGGCATAGAATTGGCATCAAGGCGCCGGCTCAGGGTAGCCAGGATTGCAGGTGGGCAGCCCAGGGCCAGGAGCACTGCTCGCCACAGACCCGAGGAGCGTCCTGGGAAGGGAGCTGTGGCACCAGGGGCTGGTGCCTTCCTCTTCCACTTTGTTAGGGCGCAGATCTGGCCCGGCTTGCAAAACCCATGAGCTGAATGCTTGGTTGCCAGCTTGTGGTGCTACAGGAAGATGACGGGACCTGGAAGGGATGAGGCTGAGGTGGGCACAGGGGTGCACATCCGCATCTCAGTACTCTGGGAGACGAAGGCAAGACAAGGTCAAGTGAGCCCAACCTTGTCAACGTATCAATTTAGGAAGACCTTGTTTCAAAATAATAAAAAACGGATCGGAGAAGTAGCTCCGTGTGGAGGCTCAGGGTTCAATCCCCAACACTGAAATTTAAAAAGGTGTGGCCTAGGAGGAGGATGTTGGACCCCGGGGGCGTGCCCTTGGAATGGACACTAGGAGTCTCCCATGTCTCTGCTTCCTGGTGGTCACCATGACGTGAGCAGTCTCTCCCATCACACTCCTCCATGGTGTACGGTGCCCTCACAGGCCCAAAGCAGTGGGACTGAGCAAGACTGCACTGAAACCCTGTGCCAGAGTAAATCTCTCCTCTTTACAAGCTGCTTTCCTTAGATATCCTGTCACAGAGATGGATAGCTGACTTATATTTTAAGGTGGTAT
Source organism: Fukomys damarensis (assembly GCF_012274545.1). Taxonomy (NCBI): domain Eukaryota; kingdom Metazoa; phylum Chordata; class Mammalia; order Rodentia; family Bathyergidae; genus Fukomys; species Fukomys damarensis. Next base: position 68,949,382 of record NW_022900936.1, on the reverse strand, counting down.
CTAGAGCAGCAGAATCAGCTTGCCTAAGATCACGTTAGAGAGGCAAGTCCTCGGCCCCACAGCAGCCCACAAAATTGGGAACACTGGACGGGCCTAGCTCCGTGAGAAATTCGCCACTGTTCTCCTGGGGCTATGGCAGTTCTGTGCCTAGGACTGTAGACTTTCCAGAGTGGTCTGAGTCCCATTTCCGGCTTTGCCACGCAGGACTAGGCTGAGTCCAGGGAACACGCAGCACACAGATGGTTCTGAAGCCCTGGGGCCTGCAGGCCCTCCTGGTGTTCTGCTCACTCCTGCCTCCCTGCCTGCCTGTCCCTCCCATTGGGCAGGATGTGACCTTGGGTCCTACAGAGCTGTTTGGTCCTGTTGGTCTGGAATGTGCATTTCCGAAACTCCCGATGGCCATCCAAGCTTAGGAATGTCTATTTTAACGCATGCACCTTGTTTTCTAACCTGTGTAAGGGGCTAATGATACCCACCCTATGGGGTTTGAGGAGCTAAATCGGAGATGGCAGGCACAGCACTACAGCACCCCAGTGGCTGAGGGAGTGGTTGCCAGTCCTGGATGCTGAAAATGGGCCATCCCAGCAGCTTTGGGGCCCACCTCCACCCCTCGCTCTGTGGGCCTTCCTTCCCTCCAGGGAGCCTAGCTCTCAGTTCCTGGGCTGGGGTAGTCCTGGAAGGGCCTGGACATGAGCTGGGAGCTTTGAGTTGTGCCCCCTGTGTTGCTCTGTAGAAGCCTGAGGGTACAGGTGTGGCAGTTGGGAAACATGAGTCAGGAGAAAAGCAGAGACACACGAGTGTACACCAGCTGGGTAACGCACTCTGCTCCTAGAGAGACTCGGAGGAGTAATCGCCTTCCCCACTTCACAGGTGAAAACCCCGGGTCCAGAGATTCTCCTGTGTCTTGGCCCGACACTGGTGGTGTTCAAACTGTGCTCTGTGGGACCCAGGGTATCCGTGTCACTCCAGGGTCACGATGGGAAGCCGGGCAGAGTCCCAGGTGCAGCTTATACCTCTCACCCTCTCTCCAACCACAGCGCAGCCTTTAACTAATTAGGGCCTTGAAATAAAATTCTGCCTGGGTTTTCCATATTTAAAAAAGAACTTTTAAAAACGAGAGAAAGATCCAACCCAAAAAGAGAATTACAGGTCAATCTCCCTAATGAACATAGATACTGGCAAACAGAATGCAGCAAATCATCAAGAAGGTTGTATGTGCTAGGGCGTAGTAGTAGGGGTGGAATGTTGATAATACATTGAATGGTTTATGTGAAATTACACATTTATAGTATTGGTACATAATTAATGTAAGATTATACATATTTAGTACTAGTACATAGTTAATATAAGATTATGCATGGCCAAGGATTTAGCTCAGTGGTGCCGTGCCCTGCCTCGCAAGCACAAAGTCCCAAGTTCGATCCCTGGTACCAAAGCAAACCAAACCAAACAAAAAACCCACACATACCAAGAAGGTTATATACAACATGACCAGGTTGGATTCATCCCAGGGATGCAGGGATGGTTCAACATATGCAAATCAATAAATGCAATACAGTACTGGGAACCCCTGAAAGGTTACTAGAAACCTCTTCAGTAGGACTCCAGTCTCCTGCCCGGTATACAATACAGGCCTGAGGAAGGAGTAGAGAAAAAACTAAACTAAAAGGCTCAAGTAAGTGAAACAGAAAGCACGGCACCAGAAACACCAATACTAGTGCAACCGACTAACACCTCAGTCAGTCCAAACCACTGATTTTTATTAGTAATCAATTAGGGTAAAGGTAAGCTACGTGCAAGGTCAGGACTACCTGAGAAAATGCAGTCCTGCAGTTTCTATGAAAATAATGTAAGCAAGGCTCATAAAAGATAAGACAAAGTTTTCTTGAATTAGGAACAGAATAGGCAAACTATACAGTTGTAATGAGAACATTGTTGTCCTAGCAAGGCTTTAGTTGTGGGAACGGAGTTTGGGTGTGAGTTACTCTGACCTCCAATGTGGGCTTTGGCTGGACTCATTTCTATAAAAAAGCTAATTGTGGCATTAACTCTACAGTCTGCTTTGGGCATAATCAGTATTATGGTCACCTTCAATATACTGTATTCACAGAGCCCAGGACAAAAAACATGTGATCTCTCAACAGATGCAGACAAAGCATTTGACAAGGTCCAAAACCATCCATTAAAAAAAAAACCTAGAGAAAATTGGTGTAGATGATCGTTATCGCAATCTGATAAAAGCCATCTATGACAAACCAACAGCCAGCATCACACTACATGGACAGAAAATGAAACAGGCACAAGGCACAAGGCAGGGATGTGCTCTAACAGGCACAAGGCAGGGATGTCCACTGTCACCACTCTTGTTCAATATAGTTCTGAAAACACTGGCCAGAGCAATTAGACAAGAGAAAGAAATAAAAGGAATAAGGATAGGAAAGGAAGAAGTTAAATTATCATTATTGGAGGAGGACATGATACTCTACACAGAAGACCCCAAAATCACCAAAAGTCTTCTAGATTTGATACCCAAATTCAGTGGGATAGCTGAATACAAAGCCAACACTCAAAACTCAATAGACTTCCTGTATGTGAGTAACAAACTCACTGAGAGAGAAATTAGAGAAACAGCCCCTTTCACAATAGCACCCCCCAAAAATGAAATACCCAGGAATCAATCTAAAAAGGAAGTAAAAGACCTCTACAATGAAAACTAAAGTACTCTGAAAAAGGAGATCAAAGAGGAGATCAGGAAATAGAAAGATGTCCTTTGTTCTTAGATAGAGAGAACCAGTATAGTGAAAATGGTCATACTTCCAAAATAGTTATATTGATTTAATAAAATCCCAATTGAAATTCTAACAACATATCTCACAGAATTAGAGGAAACAATCCTAAAGTTCATTTGGAACCAGAAGAGACATAGAATACCAAAGGCAATTCTGGGCAATGAAGGCAAGACAAGGGGGCATCACAATCACTGACTTGAAATTAAACTCAAAGCTACTGTGATAAAAACAGCATGGTACTGGCAAAGAATCAGACTTGAGGATCAGTGGAATTGGCTAGAGGATGCAGAAACAACTCCAGACATACAAAACTACCTTATCTTTGACAAAGGAGCCAAACACCTTCACTGGAAGAAAGATACCTGTTTGATAAATAGTACTGGAAAAACTGGTTTCCATGTGCCGAAGATTGAAAGTAGGCCCATATCTTTCACCATGCACCAACGTAAAATCAAAATGGATTAATAAAATAGAAGCACTAAATCTGCTGGAAGAGAGAGGACAGGAGTAGGCAAAGACTTCACGAACAAAACCAAGACCATGTCAGAAACACTACAAATAATCAGCAACTGGGACCTCATCTTACTAAAAAAAGCTTTTGCACAGCAAGAAATACCACCAATAGGTGCCGTCGCTTGCCTTGCAAGCACAAGGTCCCAAGTTCAATCCCTGGTACCAAAAAAAGAAAGAAAAAACACCATCAGAGTGAAGAAAATATATAAAGAACTTTTAAAAATCAGACCCCCCCAAATTTAAAGTTCCAATCCAAAAATAAGCATCTGAAGTGAAAACACTTCTCAGATGAAGTAGAAATAGTGAATACATATATGAAAATTTGTCAGCATCACTGATCATTCATGAAATGAAAATTAAAAGAACTCTGAGATTCCACTCACTCCAGGGGGAATGGCTGCTATCAAGAAATTAACCAATAGCAAATGCTGGAGGGGCTGTGGGGAAAAAGGAACCCTGCTCCACTGTTGGTGGGAGTGCAGACTGTTGGAACCAGTGTGGAAATCAGTGTGGAGATTCCTCAAAAAACTAAAACTAGAGGTTCCATTTGAGCCAGCTAGTCTTCTTCTTGGTATCTTCCCAAAATACTTAAAAGTATCCTACTACAGCGATGTATATACAATCCATGTTTACAGCAGCACAGTTTGTGACAGCTAAATTTTGGCAACAGTCCAAATGCCCTTGAAATGACGAGTGGATAAAGAAGATGTGGAGTTTTCTTGTCCTGTTTTCCACTATCCTGTGTAGATTTAACTCAGGCCCTTGCGCTTGCCAGGCAGGCACTGGAATCACTGAGCTAAATCCCTGGCAAGATGTGTTTTCTCTCTGTGTGTGTGTGTACCGGGGATCGAACTGAGGCCCTTGCACTTTCGAGGCAGGCGTCAGAACCACTGAGCCAAACCCCCAGCCCAAGATTTTTTTTATACAATGGAGTATAACTCTGCCATAAAGAAGGATGAGTTTCAGATGTTTATAGCTAAATGGATAAACCTTGAGCTCATACCCTAAAGTGAAATAAATCGGACACACATGTTTAAATACAGAATTATTTGTCTGGTGTGAGAAACCAAAAGTGGAAATAAGGACTAAAGTGTATAATAGATATTGGGAAATGAGAAGAAAATGTTCAAATGAGAAGATGGACAAGGGAAGAGGGAGGGAGGAAGGGACAAGAAAACATGTAAAAATGGAAGTAAAGCTCTTGTACATAGGGGAGGGGACTGGAGGGGGAGATGGGAACAAAGGGGCAGGATGTAGCCTGCAGAGGTGCAAATTCCCTACGATGAGTGTTATCTCTACGTATGCCTAAAATGTACAGATAAATGTTGCGCTATAAAATAAAAAGAACTTTAAAGAACCAGTTCCATATCTCTTGGACTCCCGAGCAAACCAGATAGGAAAAAGGATTCCAGTGTGGCGTCATCTCTGCAGATGGGAACCGCCCGGAAAGACCTCGGCGTTGGGGGCCTGGGGTGTGTCCCTTCCCCGGTGTATGGCAGGCGCTGCTGCCTCTGGGCTTTGGAGTGTCATGGGCAGAGATGGGTGCAGAGTTCCCGCGGTCTCGGGCCTGACTCTCCCGATGACCCACAAGGTTGTGGAAGAATCAGATAGAGACCGAAAGTGCAGAAGCAAAGTTGTACTTTTATTCAGCGAGCACGCAGGAGTACAGCTGCCTTCTCTCAGTGGGACAGGCAGGGGTGCCGGGAACAGAGGCACCATTGAAGGGGGGCTTGAGACATGGATTTTATAGTTGTCAAGGGGCTCTCCCATCTCTGGGCTGAGGGCACCCCTACTTGCTTGGTTAATGGGTTGACTTAGCTCAGAAGGGTCTTTGGGGGGCCTTTTCCACCTTGGGGTCAAGGTTCTTTTTCCTTTTGACCTTAGGAAACCAAGCTTTGCAGGGTACAGCATGAAGAGGAGGTGAAGCGTATTCTGCAGACCTTCTGAACTCCTGGGGTCCCCTCATCTCTCCCTGCCTGTGGGTCTCTATCCCTATAGGAGGATGGCTAGGAGCTCACTGCTAGACAGCACCAGCGCCATGTGGACATTTCTCATGGATCGGCGCCTGTGGGGCATTGTCAGCAAGAAGCTGGGAGAAAAGAAGTCACAGGGACCATCCAGAACACAGATGCAGCCCTGGAACAAGCATGAAGGGAGGTCTCAGGAGGGGAGTCTTCCAGGGGCCCCGAACAGAAAGTCAGCTTCAGTATCTGCCAACCGGAGGACAAAGCCTCGGCCAAGAAGCGAGTGCCAACTGCTGGCCTCGCCTCCTGCCCTTTCCCTTGGTGCAGTGTGGAGTGGCCAGGGAAGGTCTAGAGTGGAGAGAGAAGCCCAGCACACCCTTCCCAGACCCGCAGCACCCAGTCCCAGGGCCAGCAGCAGGAGGGAGGAGCTTTCCCACTACATGCAGACCACAGAGGAGCCCAGAGCCATAGCCAGACAGAGAAGGGTGTCTTTCTGACCCAAAGCAACTGACTGGACAGCTCCGGGACCAAACACCAAACGGGAAAAACAGGAGGCTGCTGATTTTTCAACTCGTAGCTGCAGCAGAAAGGTTTACCCCTCAGGAATAAAGTTTAAAAACCCCAAATTAAAGACACAAGGTACTAGTTCATTGTACAGGTCCAGTTGCTAGGCACAGTGCTGGCAAATCGTCGACCCAGTTCTGCATAGCTGCCCACAGCTGGAGGGCTGCCCTGCCCCATAGGCCAGAGGCCAGGCATAGAGCAGGTACTGCATTGAGTATCATGCGGGGTGTTTGTTCCTAGGACCTTTCTTCCCTGGGGGTGAGAGGCTCAGCAGAAAATTAAGGCAAGTGGCATGTGGGGCTGCACATTTGTAGTCACGGCTACTTGGGAGGCCAAACCAGGGAGATCACAGGTTTGAGGTCACCAAGACCCTCTGTCAAAATAGAAAAATCAAACAGGGCCGGGGATGTAGCTCAGTGATAGCCCATGGGTTCAGTATTCAGGACTGAAAAAAAGAAGAGGGAGAAGGAGAGGTAGAAAGAGAGGAAGGAAGGACATCCTGGGTTACACAGTGAATTCAAAACCAGTCTGAACTATATAGTGAGACGCTGTCTCAAAAAAAAGAAAAGGAAGGAAGGAAGAAAGAAACAAAGAAACAGAGATTAGTTAGCTCAACCAGATCCTGGGAAACCTTCAAAGACGCTAAAGACTAAAATTTCCCAGCAGGGCCCCAGAGCCAGCAGACAGAACCAGTCTCCAGCCCTTGGGAGCTCTTTGCTGGGCCTGGCTGTCCCTTCCATCCCTGTATGCCTTGGGTGCAGGAAATGACTACCCAACTCCAAATCCAACACACACTCATGATAAAAAATCCTACAGAAAATTGGTGTAGAATGTCTTTATCTCAATCTGATAAAAGCCATCTATGACAAACCAACAGCCAGCATCACACTGCATGGACAGAAACTGAAAGCTTTCGCTCTAACATCAGGCACAAGGCAAGGGTGTCCACTGTCACCACTCTTGTTCAATATAGTTCTGCAAACACTGGCCAGAGCAATTAGACAAGAGAAAGAAATAAAAGGAATAAGGATAGGAATAGGAAAGGAAGAAGTTAAATTATCAGTATTCCTGGAGGACATGATGCCGTGAGCCATCGCAGTGAAGGAGAGGGTGATGGGAATCCTGATGTGCGGCTGGTCAGTCAGAGGTGTGAGCGACAATCTCACTGCTTATGATTGGTGTCTGAAGTGGGGACAGTTTTGTGAGGCCCTTAAACCTGAGAGATCTGACTCCAGCTCCATGTAGAGAGAGCTGGACTGAAAGTAGAACCCCCAGTTGTTTAATTCTCCACTAGGGAATTGCTTGGCGGGGGGGGGGTCAAGTTCAATCTCTCTCTCTCTCTCTCTCTCTTCCTCCCTCCCTCTCTTTCTTCGTGTGCTGGGGATCGAACCCAGGACCCGACACATGCTAGGCAAATCCTCTACAACTGAGCTCCTCCCTCAGCCCTGTTCAAATTATAGTTCAACGCCACAACCCCAAGGTTGATATATCAGATTCATACATCAAACATAACAGTAAACCTCGGACCCAGATTTGCTTGAATTTTAAGTGGCCAATAAACTCTCCCGGGATCCTTGCAATCATTAGCATTGTTCACGGGTGTTTGCACTTCCTCCCCTGCCCTGGTCCGATCCACAGCTAGGCGTGGCCTTGCACAGTTCTAAAACACTCTGCCCACACCCTCTGTGATGCTCCTCCTTCCAGTAGATGGCGCTGACGGTTCCATTTCCAGTTTGGACTGGAGGTAATGGCTCATTTAGAGGTAGACTATGGTAAAGTAGCAGTGGCTGATTTCTCAGACTCGGTTTTGTGGCTTCCTCCTTCTAGGGCTATCATGTCACAAGGACACTAAGCCACACTGCAGGGAGGTCTTGGCCCGCCGGGTATGTTAATGAGCCGTCTTGGAAAGACCCTCCAGGCCTGTCTGGCCTCCAGGTTCCTGCAACCCTGACCTTGACCACTCCCTCTCGGGGGACCTAGAGCCACCAGAGAAGCATGTCCAGTTCCCGGCCTTCAGAAACTGCGTGAGTCTCATGTGTTTGTGTTTTACACCACTGTGTGTCCGAGTTGTTGTACAGCAAGCGGTAACTAGTGTGCCTTATGGACATGCTTTGGTTCAAGCAGAATAGACAGACATGTGAGATGGTGGCGCACACCCGTAATCCCAGCACTGTGGGAGGCTGAGGGAGGAGGATCACCATGGGTTTGAGGCCAGCCCTGGCTACATGAGTTCAAGGCCAGCCTGAACTACACGACAAGACTCTTTTGGAGGCAGATCATTCCTCTCCTCTGCCTAGAGAAGAGTGTGCTGAAGGATGAAGAAAAAAAGACAAAGAGACACACTTTCAGAGTACATGGGGGAGGGAGGTGCAGGCTGCGAGGTCAGTGCCAGAGTGGGCGGAGACAAAGACACTCCAAGTTAGCCACTGTGTATTGGGTGCACGCAATGATCGGAGGGCGTATCAGGTGACTGAGAGGATGGCGGTAATCCTACGCTGATGAGGGTCTTGTTGATGAGGATGATGGGCTGGGCAAAGCATTCTGACAATAGTAAGTGGCAAGAGTTGGCAAGCTAATAAAGAGTTTGTCCTTTCCCCCAGGCAAAAAATTTTTTAGTTACTACTTGGTTCTCCAGGAACCAGGATGTCTTCAACTGATGCACTCTCACTCTTGAGATCACGGCACCATGGGGCCATTGAGGCGTCTTCTGTGCCTGGAGGTGTGTGGTTGTTTCCGCATGGCACGACACTAGGCCTCAGAGGATCCCTAACCACAATTTAATTATGAAGTGACTTTTCCCCTAAAATTATATAGAATGGCTCTTGACCCCACTTAAATCTTTCGGCTCTTCAGAGATGCAGGTGGCAGCTTACTCACTCTGATGGCTCACAGAGAGGAAGTTTTTCCCACCAAGGGCCATGCCTTGCGCAGTGTGGTATAGATGGGACCCCCAGAGGTCTGCCAGCCACTGCAGCCCAGCTCCAGGAGTCCTCCTCGGAAGGCTGTGCTCTCTAGCAGCAGGAAAAGGTGTACATCCTTTGCTGAGCTTCCTTGGCTGCACACCACACCTCCCACCCCAGAGTTACATCCCCAGACCCTTTCCCAAAATTTGTTTTGAGACAAGATCTTTCTAATTTGCCCGGCGTTGGCCTCAGACTTGTGATCTTCTTGCCTCAGCCTCCCGGGTAGCTGGGATTACAGATGTGCACCGCCATGCCTGGCCGATCCTTGGCTTTTAAAACCCCAAAATTAGAGCCCTCCCGTCTCTCAGGAGCAGTTCCTATTCCCCAGTAGACTTTTCCTACTCTTAAAAAAAAAAAAAAAAATAGGGCCGGAACATGCAGAATAAATGGTTGACATGCAGCAGTTCTCCGGCCAAGTGTAGGGAAGGGGCAGGGCCTTCAAGCCTCTCGCTGACATCCTCATCTTCAAGGGAGCCCGGGTGCCCCCAGACACTCCTTCCTGGGACATTAGGTGTTCATGATCAGTCCGGGATGCTAAAGTTTACTGGATCCTTTTTTGAGTGTTTGTTTTGCTCTGTTTCCAGTTTCAGAACTATGCTTTGATCTTTCTTGTTTTGTCACCATAGGGAATTTGGACCTGTGCATGATATTTCTTGCTTCTTCTTTTTTTCCCACCCCCTGCCTTCCCTTCGCTTTGCTTTGTTTTGTTTTTTGAGACAGTGTCTCCCTGAATAATTCAGGGTGGTCCTAAACTCGTGAGGAACCTCCTGTCTCAGCCTCTCACGTGCTGGGATTGCAGACATGCACCGCCACACCCAGCTCCATCCTTTTTCAGTAATGAGTTTTGGCTCTTTTCTAATGTGATCCTCTCTGATGTCTGTGCCGCATGGGACAGTGTTTTTCTCTGCTGTGCCTATCAGGAAGTCTGACCGATAAATATTCACAATGTACTTTCAACTTTTGAAAAAATCCACTGTCGAGGGAGAAAGGAAGGGACAAGAAAAAAAGTGAAAATAGCAGGAAAAAAATGGAAACAAAGCTTTTGTACATAGGGAAGGGAGGGGATTTGAAGGAGGGGCAATGGGATGACATAAAATTTAATTAAAAATTTAAAAATCCACTGCCAAGGGTCTACAGCACCTTCCAGCTTGAAGAAGCTAAAGAAGACAGAGACCTCCACTCCCTCAGCATCCCAGAAAGAATTATAGGGATTTATATCATAGGGAATTCTAGGGATTCTCAGGGAACGCCGTAGACTAGGGTGTGGGAAAGCTGGCTGGAGAAGCAGGTGTGACTGTTAATTACAAGAGCCCAGACACATGCGCAGAACAGTTCGCAAAGCCCAGCCCATGGACTCCTCTCCACAACAGAGGTTTTTAATAGGGTACCTAGACCTGACTTCAGCTTGAGGTGTGGGGTCCCAGCACCACCTTTCAGGACCCGGATGTACAAGTTCCCTCCGGTTTCCTCAAGATATGGACAGCATAAAAGGACACATCAACACCACGAAGGCTTTGCTCTCATAACTCTCTGATAGCCCACCCTGTGTTCCCCAGACGCGGTGTGTACTTTCATTTTGCTTTTACCTTCTTTTTCTCTTGTTCTGCCTAGATTCGTTCTGCAGAGCTGGTCTCTTACAATACCCCTCGCCCCTTACTTTTCACATAAACTTTTGGCTCCATTAAAAACAACAACAGCAAAACCCCATAGTCAGCCAAGTCCTATGTACACCCGCTTCCCTCTGTGTTAGAAGACTGTATGATGTTCTGTGGTGCGAAGCCGTGTTTTCAGCCAGACTCCGGGAGTCCTGGCCCAGAATCAGGTTAAAATGGGACTGGGAGGCAGCGGTGGGGGCTGGGGGCGACGGCCAGAGTAGTCTGCCAAGGGATTTTCAAACAGGATAAATACAGCCCGTCCTCCCAGAGACCAGTTTTGTTTGAAATTTTAAGGAGAAAAACACATTATGAAACAGGCTGTAAGATTCACAAGGGTTTTAAATATAAATTGCAAATTTTCAAAGAAATTTTTAGCTTGCAGCTGGCCGTTCTGGGCTACAACCCCTTTCCACCCGCCCCCGGCTGGGCCTCACGTGAGGCTGCTTTGGGGCAGAGCCAAGACGCAGGTGTGCGAAGGGCCGGGCAGTGAGGGGGTCGCAGAGGAACCGAGGACAGCAGGATGGGCTGCACCCCACTGCAGGGGGGCCTCCGCTGGCACTGGCCCGGGAGCTGTTGTCTGCAGCGAGCTTAGGGAAGGTTCACACAGGTGGGCGGGAGAAGTCTCTCTGTGAGTTGTTTGTGTAGAAGGCATCTCTCTCTGTACCTTTTCCAGGACGGTTCACAGAAGGTATTCCTAGCTGTCTTTAGACCCTGGTTAACACTGCCTCTGCAAAAGAATTAGAATGCTTTGCCTTATTAATCTTATGTAACTTGATGTATTTCTTTCTGCTTCCTTGCCACACATCTTAAAGCCCAGCTCCCCAGTGTTGTAAGGTGGGGCCAGGAGGTGCCTTGCCCTGCTGCTTTCTGATGGTCGCCAGCTGCCCCATCCCTGTGCATCAGATCCTATTCTGTGATGTGAACAGCTGGCCAGCTCAGCCAGCAAGCAGGGCACATACTTTAGTGGAAATATTTTTTCAATCAGCTTTTAAAATTTTTTTGATCAGCGAGGTGTGGTGGTGCACGCCTGTAATCTCATCATTCGAGAGGCTGAGGCAGGAGGATCTCTCAAGTTCAAAGCCAGCCTAGGCTAAATAGTGAGTTTGAGGCCAGCCTAAACGACACAGCAAGACCCTGCCATAAAACAAAAGAAAAAGAGAGTATGATCAATTTACAACAAAATTAATATACAAGAACAAAAACAAGTCACGCACTAGAAAAGAACACCTATTTTTTTTTTTTAAAGGCAGCCATGGTGGTGCACACCTATAATCCCAGCACTTGGGAGGCTGAGGCAGGAGAATTGCCTCAAGTTCCAGAGAGGACTGCACTACATTAGTTCAAGGCCAGCCTGAACTACATAATGAGCTCCTGTCTTAAAAAAAAAAAAAAATCCTGCAATGAATACCTATCTGCATAATTTTCTGGTTGGTTCTTTAAGACCTATTTCTAGAATGAAATTCTTGCCCATCCAGTGTGACTACTTTCAAGGGTAAATTAGTTTTCCCTGTTAGGATGCTTTAGCTCACAAGAGAGGTGTAGAGCTTAGTGGCTGAGTGTGTGGACTCTGGACACTAGGTTCCAATTCTAGTCCCACGAGTGAGTGGGATTAAAAGTAGGCTGCCTGTTCTCCAGCTCACTTCTGGGCATGGTGGCGCATGACTGTGATCCCAGCACTCAGGAGGCTGAGGCAGGAGGATTCCTGTGAGTCTGAGGCCAGCCTGGGCTACATGAAGAGAACCTATCTAAAAGAAAAAAAGTAAATGACAGCACTCTACTAAGGAAAAATACAAAAGACTGAGGTATCATAAACAGTAGATAGCATAAAACAAAATGAAACTGTCAAACTCAAAAATATAAAAAATAGGAAAATAAAAGTACATTATACTTCTAAAAAACAAACAAACAAACATGGTCTCACTATGTAGCCCCAGCCGCTATGAATTTGCTATGTAGCCCAGGCTGGCCTCAAACTCATGACCCTCCTGCTTCAGCCTCCCAACTGCTAGATTTATAGGCGCGCACCACCATGTCTGGCTGAGATTACATTTGTGTCATTTCTTTTTTATTTACTAGCAAAACCAAGGGAAGTTATTTGTTTTTTATAGCACAACATGTATTGGTATATTTTAGGCATACAGAATGATAACACTCATCACAGGGAATTTGCACCTGCTGATGATACCTCCCCCTATTGTTCCCAACCCCCCACCAGTCAAACTGCCTCCCCTCCCTATGTACAAAAGCTGTTTCCATTTTGCCCCTCTACTTTCCCTTTATTTTTGTCCCTTCCTTCCGTTCTCCCTCTGCCCTTGTTTCCCTTCCCATTTGAAAATTTCTTCCCATTTCCCAATATCTATTATAAATTTTAGTCTGTCTTTCCACTTTGGGTTTCTCACACTAGAGGAACAATGTGGTATTTAAACAAATGTGTCTGATTTATTTCACCTAAGAGTATAGTCTCAAGGTGCATCCTTGAGATGTCTGAAGCCCATCCTTCTTTATGGCACAGTAGTACTCCACTGTACACAAAAACACATCTTCATTCATCAGTTGATGGGCACTTGGGTGGTTTCTAAAATTTAATTTTTAAACTGTGCCACTATAAACATGGGTGTGCATGTATTGCTGAGGTGTGATGCTTTTAATTCTTTCAGGAAGATACCAAGAAGAGGAATAGCTGGGTCAAATGGAACCTCTAGTTTTAGTTTTTTAAGAAATCTCCACACTGATTTCCAGTGTTTGCACCAGTCTACACTCCCACCAACAGTGGAGCAGGGTTCCTTTATCCCCACAACCCCTCCAGCATTTGTTATTGGCTGATTTCTTGATAGCAGCCATTCTTTCTGGAGTGAGATGGAATCTCAGTGTTGTTTTAATTTGCATTACTTGAATGACCAGTGATGTTGAATAGTTTTTCATTTATGTATTTGATATTTCTACTTCTTCTGACAAGTATCTATTAATTTCAGATGTCCATTTTTGGATTGGGTCCTTAAATTAGGGGGGTCTGATTTTTTTGAGATCTTTATATATTCTCTTCCCTCTTTTTGTGGTTTCTCTTGCTGTGCAAAAGCTTTTTAGTAAGATGAGGTCCTAGTTGATTCTCTGTAGTATTTTCCATGTGGTCAGGGTTTTGTTCATGAAGTCTTTTCCTACTCCTATGTCCTCAAGTGTTCTACCTATTTTCTCTTCCAGCAGATTTAGTGTTTCTGTTTTAATATTTAGATCTTGATCCATTTCGATTTTAAGTTAATTCATGGTGAAAGACATGGGTCTAGTTTTAATCTTTGGCATGTGGAGACCAGTTTTTCCAGCACTATCTATCAAATAGGCATCTTTCTTCCAGCGAAGGTGGTTTGGCCTCTTTGTCTGGAGTTGTTTCTGCATCCTCTACTCTACCCCACTGATCCTCAAGTCTGATTCTTTGCCAGTACCATGCTGTTTTTATCACAGTAGCTTTGAGTATAATTTCAAGTCAGTGATTGTGATGCCCCCTTGTCTTGCCTTCATTGCCCAGAATTGCCTTTGGTATTCTATGTCTCTTCTGGTTTCAAATGAACTTTAGGATTGTTTCCTCTAATTCTGTGAGATATGGTGTTAGAATTTCAATTGGGATTTTATTAAATCAGTATAACTATTTTGGAAGTATGACCATTTTCACTATACTGGTTCTCTCTATCTGAGAACAAAGGACATCTTTCTATTTCCTGATCTCCTCTTTGATCTCCTTTTTCAGAGTACTTTAGTTCTCATTGTAGAGGTCTTTTACTTCCTTTTTAGATTGATTCCTGGGTATTTCATTTTTGGGGGGTGCTATTGTGAAAGGGGCTGTTTCTCTAATTTCTCTCTCAGTGAGTTTGTTACTCACATACAGGAAGTCTATTGAGTTTTGAGTGTTGGCTTTGTATTCAGCTATCCCACTGAATTTGGGTATCAAATCTAGAAGACTTTTGGTGATTTTGGGGTCTTCTGTGTAGAGTATCATGTCCTCCTCCAATAATGATAATTTAACTTCTTCCTTTCCTATTCCTATCCTTATTCCTTTTATTTCTTTCTCTTGTCTAACTGCTCTGGCCAGTGTTTTCAGAACTATATTGAACAAGAGTGGTGACAGTGGACATCCTTGCCTTGTGCCTGATGTTAGAGCGAAAGCTTTCAGTTTCTGTCCATGTAGTGTGATGCTGGGTGTTAGTTTGTCATAGATGGCTTTTATCAGATTGAGAGAAAGACCTTCTATACCAATTTTCTGTAGGATTTTTATCATGAATGTGTGTTGGATTTTGTTGGACATTTTTTCTGTGTCTATTGAGAGGATTATGTGGTGTTTGTCTTTAGCTCTGTTAATACAGTGCATTGCATTTATTGATTTGTGCACATTGAATTATCCTTGCATCCCTTGGATGACTCCAACTTGGTCATGGTGTATAACCTTCTTCACTTGATATTGGACAAAAGGCTGAGAAGCAATGTGTATGACCTTCTTGATGATTTGCTGCATTCTGTTTACCAGTATCTTATTTAAGATTTTTGCATCTATGTTCCTTAGGGGATTAGCCTATAATTCTCTTTTTTCATTGGATCCTTCTCTGGTTTTGGAATCAGGGTAATGCTTGCTTCTAGTAATGAATTTGGGAGTGTTGCTTTCCTTTCAGTCTCATTAAAGAGTTTGTGAAGTGGCGGCATTAGGTTTTCTCTAAATTTCTTGTAAAATTCAGCAGGGTATCTATCAGGGCCTGGGTTTATTGTTGTTGGCAGGTTTTTAATTACATCTTTAATTTCATTGACTGATCTTGGTTTATTTAAAATTTTTATCTTCTTGATTCAGTTTTGATAATTCATATGTATCTAAGAATCTGTCCATTTCTTCTGTGTTTTTCCTCTTATTGGAATACAGATTCTCAAATATTGACAATCTGGATTTCTGCATATCTGTTGTGATTTCACCCTTTTCATTTCTACTTGCATGGATTTGAGTCTTTTTTTCATTTTTGACAGTGTTGGCTAAGGTTTTGTCAATATAATCTTTTAGAGAATGAGCTGTTCCTTGATTTTTTGTTTTTTGTTTGTTTGCTTGTTTTTGTCTCCATTGCATTAATTTCTGCTCTGGTGTTTATAATTTTCTCCCTTGTACCAGCTTTGGGCTTGACTTGCTCTCCTTTGTCTAGAAGCTTCAACATTAGCTTGTTTATTTGAGCTCGCTCTGTTTTCCTGATACTGGAATTCACTGCTATAAATTTCCCTTGAAAGGCTGCTTTCATTGCATCCCATGAGTTCTGATATGTTGTATTGGCATTATCATTTAACTCTAGAAACTATCTGATTTCTTTTTTAATTTCATCTGTAACCCACTGGTTGTTCAGGAAGGTGTTATTTAATCTCTGTGTGTTTACAAAGTTCTTGTGGTTTCTTTTGCCATTGATTTCCAATTTCATTGAACTATGGTCTGATAATATGCATGTGATAATTTACATTTACCTAAACATATTCTATGAGCTAGTATGTGGTCTGCTTTGGAGAATGTCCTATGTACACCTGAGCAGCACGTGTATTCTGATGTTGTGAGGTAGAACACTCTATGGATATCTACTAGGTCCATTTGTTCAAAAGTTTAGTTCAATTCTAAATTTCATTGTTGATTTTTTTTGTCTAGTTGATCTATTTGTGATAGTGGTGTGTTGAGGTCCCACATTACAACTGTATTAGTACTTTATGCTTTTTCATGTCTGTTAATATTTGTTTTATATAGTTGGGTGCACTGCTATTTGGTGCGTGTATATTTATAATTGTCATCTCTTCCTCTTGGATCGTTCCTTTACAAAGATGTAGTAGCCTTCTTTGTCTCTCTTAATCAGTCTTGGGTTGAAATCCACTTTGTCTGCAATGTAATAGCTGCCCCTGCTGGGCGTGGTGGCGTATGCCTGTAATCCCAGCATTCCAGAGGCTGAGGCAGGAGAATCACTGTGAGTTTGAGCCGAGCCTGGGCTGCAAAGTGAGTTCCAGGTCAGTCTCAACTACATAGTGAGACCCAGTTTCAAAAAAAAAACAAAACCCCAAACAAACAAAAAATAGCTGTCCCTGCTTTTTCCCAGGTTCCTGTCACATGGAATACTATTTTTTTATCCTTTTTTCAGTCTAGGAATTTGATTTTGAATTAAATATGTTTCTTATATGTAGCATATTGTTGGATCTTGCTTCTTGATCCATTCTGCTAGCCTATTTCTTTTGATTGGTGAATTGAGACTGTTAACATTGATGTTTTTAACTGATATGTATTGTCTTATCTCTGTTTTGTTACTTTTCTGCTGTTGGCTTCCTTCTTTCCTTTTCTGTTTAATTTCTCGCCTTTCCTGGTGGATCCATTCTGTTACAGTTCAAGGAGTTGTGATCCTTGTTGTCTCTTTCTAGAATGCCCTTCAGAATACTTTGGAGTGCTGGTTTGGTAGTCATGAATTTTCTCAGGTGTTGTTTGTCATGGAAGTATCTTATTTCTCCATCAATTTTGAAACGTATTTTTTCAGGGTGCCTCAATCTGGGTTGGAGGATGTTTTCTTTTAGGACTTGAAATACTTCACTGCAAGCTCTCCTTGACTTGAGGGTTTGTGTTGAGAAGTCTGCTGAGATTCTGAAAGGCTTTACATTATATGTGATTTATTTCTTCTCTTCAACAGCTTTTAATATTCTGTCCTTGCATTGTATTTCTGGAATCTTAACTATTATATGTCTTGGGGAAGATTTTTTGATCATTGCTAATTTGAGTCCTATGTGCCTCACTTACCTGTATGTCAAATTCTGTTTCCCTGTTTGGGAAGTTTTCTGCCATTACTTCTGTGAATAGGTTTTTAATGTAATTTGTGCTAGCTCCTGCTTTTTCATTAACTCAGATCAATCTTGTGTTATTCTTCTTTGCATCATCTAGCAGCTGCTGGATTGATCCCTTATGACCCCTTGCTACTTTTAAGAGATCTTTCTTTTCATGATTGCTAACCTCAGTCCTGTTTTCTATATCTGACATCCTGTCCTCACATTGGCTCATTCTGCTGTGTATTCTGTCAGTGTAGTTTTTATGTCCTGTTTGAATCTGTTTCTTGGACTCTATTTCTTTCCTATGCTGGGCATTCATGGTTCCCATCATGTTCCTGAGCTCCTCTATTTTTTATCTGTATCTGCTCTGCAGCACTAAGCATGTCTTTCATTCTGGTCACCATTTCTTAGTTATCTGAGAAATTATTTCTGCTTTGATTTTTCTAAAGTTTCATTCATCTGATTTGTTACTTCTGTTGTTACCACTTCTAAGGGTCCAGGTGGGTGGATTTCGGATTGTTCATCTCATTGCCCCCTGGGTTTACCTTTGCTGAGCTGAAGTTCGGGGGGAGGGGAGGTGTACTTTGTTTAAACGTCTTCATATTTTATATTTTTTAAATTAAATTTAATTCCTGGATTGATGTTTGCAAATTGTTTATGGCAAGTAGCTTTACTGCCAGTATTCAAAACCCTTAGGAAATGACTATGTCTCCGAAATGTCTTCCTTTTGATTCTGTTGTATAATACTACCTCTTCAATTTATTAGGGATGAGAAGTTTCTGCCTACTTGGCCCAGCTACCAGTTCTTTGGCACTGGCCTATAGTTTCTTTCTTTCTTTCTTTCTTTTTTTTTTTTATAAGACCCTTAGGCAATGTCAGATGGAGCCAGTCTGCAGCTGTTCTGAGTTCTGAGCTCAGCTGGCCCTCCCAAAATGACTAGTGGCCAATTGCCCTCTCCTGGGGGATGTCTGAACACAGATAACTCACCAGCCACCACAGTCTGTTGTGTCCACTGCTCTGTTCTGATGGTACATTTATCCATGGAGGCCTCTGGGTTTGCCAGTAGTCATTATGTATCTGCAGGTTCAACCCTCCATTCTCATGCCATGAGTTTGGGCTCTGGTAGAGAGCTCCGCTTGTTTTCTCCCTCCTCTTCATTGAAATCTCTCTCTTTGCTCTCTACCCCTGGTCCTCAGTTCTTTCTTGAGCTTCTTCCTGGGTCCTGGGGACCCACTTCCCTCCTTCTTCTCCTTGTGCTGCTATATTTCAGTGTCTGGATACCAAATCTCAGAGAGACATTTTCTCTGGTCCTCATCACTCTGCCATCTGCCCAGAAGTCTGTATTGCTTTTAATACAATGATTCACAAGTTGTCAAAAGTCAACTGAGAGCTGGATATGGGAGTGCACGACTGTAATCCCAGCTACTTGGAAGGCTGACACAGGAGGATCACAAGTTCAAGTCCAGTCTGGGCAACATAATATTTTGTCTCAAAATAAAAAATAAAGAAGGCTAGGGATGTAGCTGCCCCTGAGATTGATCCCTTGTACTCCAGAGCAAAAAACAAAAAGACATTCAAATGAGAGACTGAAGTCTAACCAGCTAACTCCTTCCATGAAGTGTGGGAGCCCGGCCATGGCCCTCTAGGAGTTTGACATTTAAAAGGAAACTTCTTCACCTCTACACTCAAGGCATTGATGCAATCTGTGTAACATTCTAGGACTCTGCTTGTTAAACTTGTTGCTGCAATGGGAGAAACTCAAAGAGACAGCCATAGATCTGATGTTCTTTGTAAAGTCAGAAAATCCGGTCTTTGCATAAAAGATACAAATAGTTGCTTGGTGCTTCCTGTTGATGTGAACCTATAAAAGGAGCTATTTCTGTGAAATAAATCAGACTTCTCTTGGTCTCCACTCAGGCTTGAGCGTTCTTTCCTTTCTCAATCCTCACTCCCCAACTCAGGCATGTTCGTGTTGTGATGGCTGGGCCACCACAATGAAGGCTGGCGATCATGCTCAATTTACCTTTGTCACTATTTAAGACTGTCTTAGCTACTTTCTCATCACTGAGACACAATATCCAACACCAACAAATTAAAGGAGGAAAGATTTATTTTGGCTAAGAATTTATAGAGGTTTCAATTCAGGCTTTTGGGCTCAAGAGCAAGAGAAAAAAAGGCCTGCATGTACTTTGGTCTGTTGTTATGTTTAATGCTCCTGTTGTGGGGTCCAAGCTCAAATGGATGAAGGGGAGTGATTAGGGAGGGACAGCCTTAGGGGGGTGTTCAAACTCAGCTGGGCGGAGGGGAGTCCATTCCTCAGCCCCCGATGTCCTAACTGTACAACAATTCTCAAAGTTTCAGTTAAAACCCCTTGGCCGATGGACCCCAGGTCTAGAGCTGGAATTCACAAACCTCTGTCCTGAGCTCCAGATCTGCATCTCTAACTCCACATTGGAGGTTTCCATTGAGGAAACTGAATAGATAATTTCCCCTCTGTGTTTGTCCTGGTCCTGGTCCATGGCACCAACCAGTTATTAAAGTCAGAAGCCAGGGAGCCAGCTTTGGTTCCCTTCTCCCTAACCACCCACATGACATGAATCAGTCTCTCCTAACTAGATGCTTCATCTGTTTGCTTCTTTACATCCTCACTGCCAACACCCTCTTCAAGCCCACCACCTTGCCCGCTGGGCTATTGAATAGCTTGCTAGCTTTAATCGTGATGGATCCAATGTCCATTGGACTTCATATTTTTTTCTTCTGTAGCCCAAGATTTTGACCATGACACTCCCATGTGTAAAAATTCTTCTGTGACAAAACCCTTTGTGAGCTGCCATCAACTTCATCCCAAATGTGCCTCCCCCATACCTCTCTCATTTGAGTCTTTGAACACCCTGTTCTCTCTACCTAAATATCTTGTTTTGCCTCTCTTTTCCTAGCTCCTCTCAAATGTGATGTCACTTTCTCATTAGATTTCCCAGACATGGGCTTCCTTAGCGCCGTATAATTCTATACCACTTATCAGGAAAGTGTTAAATTTCATGCTCAATCATCTTTATTTCTCTGCTGGACCACAGGTCCATGAAAATGGGAACTGTGCCAGTCTTTTTGACTGTGTACCCTAGCACCAAGCACTGCTTAGCGATCACTAAATACTCAGTATGCAGTTACAGAATGCAGGGACAGGTGTACGTTGCTCATAATGAAAGAAACAAAAACCCAAATCCTAAAAAATACATAATTTTCAAACCTGAGGGGATAAAGTCAATGTAGCATGGCCCTTTGTATGTTGCATTACTCATGTAGCCTAGTCGCAGGAATATCATGGAAAAAGTAATTAAAGACACATGGAAAGAGATTTCTCATTTCTTGTTAGGGTGAAAACAACATCACAAATGTATATGTGGATCTGATCATAATTTTTGTTCTTGTGGGTTTTTTATGGTGGAAAACATATATTTAGAATTATCCAGCTGGAGTCCATGTAGATGACCCCAATTTTGTTGGCCACATGCTTTTTGTTTTTAATTTTCCTTAGAATCCATCATTTCATCTATCTACCTTTTTATTTATTTTGTGCTTTTTCTTCTATTCTTGTTTTCACTATATGTATTGTGAAGGACACATCTTTTTTTCTGTTGCTGGTGCCAAGCAGTTTCCCAACATTTCCTTCTTGCATTTTCAGGGATTTTTTTCCCTTCCTTTTGTGCAGAAGGAAAGGATTTGTCATTTCCCTTATTCCATAGCATTTTTTCATGGGCTCCATTTTTTTTCTCTTCTTTTTATTCACAAGAAATGAAAGAAATAAAGTTATCTGCATGACTTCTTGTTATCTGCTTGGGAGATAATACCATCATTTTCCTAGATCAGCAGCTCTAGAGGGGTTTGATGTGAATGGTTCCCAGTCACATTCTGAATTCTAGAGAACTCTAGTACAACTTTTTCAGGGAGATAACATCTCCTTTGACACCGCCTCAGTGCTCTTTGATTCTGAAACCCCATGTGTACATAATAACTTCAATTCTTTTTTCTGCTAGGGAAAGGAACTGAGGCTTCTGGGGGATGTGGCTGATTTCAGGACTAGGTGGAAAGTATATAAGATAAACCAAACATCTTCCTAAACCAGATAGCAAGGGTTGGCCAGTGATGGATAATTTAAGCATCACTGAGGAAATCCAAACTGCAATGGATTGAAAACACACCAGGCTGGGTGTAGTGGTCCACTTAGACTGAGGCAGAAGGATCACCACAAGTTCAAGGCCAGCCTGTCTATACAGCAAAACCCTTTCTCAAAAACAAATAAACAAAGAAAATACAACAAATAATTAAATCCATGCATTCCTTTTCTGTGGTGGAAGTCTGCAAACATGTAACTTACTCCATGGGTAGGTAGGCTTAGGTACTTAGGGGCCCCCTCAGACCCAGCCTGGTGATGTTTTCTCTTGGTGAGCCAGGCAGGAAGTAAAGAAGGCATTAAAACCCACAAATTTGACTATCAAAGGATGCTGGTTCATCAAACAACAAAGCAGTTTCCTTTTTCTCTTTTTTCCCCCCAGTACCAGGAATCAAACTCAGGACCTTGTGCCTGCCAGGCAGGCACAGCACCACGGAGCTACTTCTCCAAGCCCCTTTGTCTTTATTAGAATATCCAAGGTGAGACTTTTGATCCTTGGCCAGGCAGCACAAATGCTCTCTTCAGCTTGGAGCCACTATAGGAAAACAGACTCTCAACCCTTCTGCAACCCTTGAAAATAAGAGAACAGGGCCAGTGATGCAGCTCAGTGGTAGAGCTCTTGCCTAGCATATGTGAGAGCCTGGGTATGATGCCCAGTACCACACACACACACACACACACACACACACACACGATAAGGGATCAAAGTTGGGGGGTGGTAATGATAGGTAGAAAGGAGATAAAGAAAATCACAACTTTTAAGAAGCCAGTAACTCCAGGACATGGTCAAAATTTTCCAGGTTATTCATATCTGTATTTCCTAAATTTCCTTATGCTTGTTTTCTTCTAGGCCTATCACACTCAAAATCCCTTAAAGATGCTTTAAATACATAAATTAGCTTAGTTGATAAAGGGCAGAAAATTGGCCTTAAGATGAAGGAAAAGAGACAGTTCACAGACTGTTTTTAAATAAAGCATATTAGATTAAAACAAAAATTGGTGGGGCTTGTGCCTTTCATCTGTAAAATGGGCCATTACCTTCTATAGTGGGCCATCCTTTTCCCCATAAACTGAAACCAGGAAGGAACTCCCTATATATCCATAAATCCCACAAATTTCCAGCACTAAACACACATATTCTCAGCTCCACACCATAGCTTGCCTCCCCGTCTTGAGGACCAGCACTCTGTTTGTGTGCTTTTACATTCTGCTTAATAAATCCCTTTCTGACTCTAACAAAACAAAACAGGAAATGGAGGCAGCACCATTCCACAACTCCTAATATATAATGGACTTTGCCTTTGATAATCAACAAACATCTACCAGCATCACACAAAAAAGAGATACTATCAGACATTAAGGGACTCCTGATGGAAGGAAATAGCAGTACTTACAAAATAGTCATGCCAAAAAATATATAACAAACATGATCAAGTCCTTAGGTTCAACTCCCATTTTACTGAAAATTCAGGGAAAAAATGTTAAACATTTTAGCATCACCAAATACAAGGTTGCAATCACCTAAATCCAGACTGTAAGAAACTATACAGGACAAACAATCTGCTCTTATTAACAAATAATTTACCAGGGAAAAGAAAAACTCTATAGCTAGGGGTTTAGCTCAGTGGTTCTACTGCCTGCCTCGCAAGCACAGGTCTCAAGCTCAATCCCCAGTACCAAAAGAGCAAAAATACAACAACAAAAAAAGAAAAGAAAAGAAAAGAAAATCTCTATATATGAGAGATAGTAGAAGGGGAATATAGGCACTGACAAGATATATCCTCATTCTTGATATATAGACCTTCTTTGGATCCCGATTCAAATAAGTCTTTAAAATTATGACATTTAATTAAGTAAAAATTTTGAGCACTGACTGGATTTTTATAATAAGAATTATGTTCAATACTGTTATGGTTTGTGTCTAGATGTCCCCCAAAAGCCTCACACAGGCATAGGTGGCGCTTTTTCAGAGGTAGTTGGATCTAGAGTGTGTGATGCTGGGATTAGGGGTGTGTGATTACTAAATTAATCTACTGTTTTATTTGGTACCTGCCCTAAGTCAGGCAGCCTAGACAGAATATAAAAGGGGAAGAAAGAAGCTGCTATTGTTCACTTGTTGTTTGCTTGCTTTTGCTGCCTTCTGCCCACCATGAACTGTTTCATCTCTGTGATGCCCCTCTGCCATGTCACCCTGCCTTGTAGATGGCCTCCTATGGGCTAAAACCTCTACAGATAGTAAACCAAATAAACTTTCCTCTTTTAACTTCGGGTGTCAAACATTTTGTTTCCGCAACAAGAAAAGTAACTAAGTATTGAGCTGATAATGATATTGTATCGAAGTATGAGGGGAAAGTCTTTTAAAATACCATTACGGTTTAGGTCTAAAATATTCCCCAAAGATCTTATATGTTCAAAGTGCGAGTTTTTGGAAGGTGGTTGAATCATGAGGAGTCTGACTTCATCATAGATCTATTCATTCATGATGTAACTTGATGGCATTATTAGGAGGTAAAGGAACATGGGAGGTGAGCCTCGTTGGAGCGAGTGGGTCATGGATAGGGCCTTCAGGGCTATATCTGGTCCCCAGGCCCTTCCTCTTAGGTTCTTTTTCTCTTACTCTTCTTTCTGGCTACCATGAGGTAAGCAGCTTTCCTCTGCTGTGCCTTTCTTCCATAGACCCAGCTGACCATGGACTAAAGCCTTTGAAACCGTAAGTCAAAATAGAGCTTTCCTCCTTTAAATTGATTTATTCATGTACTTTGTCACAGTGACAGAAACCTTATCAACACCAACAGATAGCTACTAAAATATTTGCAGACCAAATGATATGATGTTTCAAGATTATATGGGTGGGGATTGTAGATGGAATATAAAAGAAACAAGCTGGTCACAAGATGATAATTGTTGAAGTGAGTGATGGGAAATTAGATTCAGATTCATTATACTATTCTGCTACTTTTGTGCTCCTGATTCTCCATAATGAAAAGTTTCAAAAATTGCACACGGGGAGTATCTCATGGTGGTAGAGTTCTTGCCTAGTAGGTCTGAAGCTCTGAGTTTAATCCCCAGCATCACACAAAACCAACAGAAAAAAAGGCAATTGTTAGAACTTAAACTAAATGGATTGGTAACACTTGATCCCCCATTAAACCCTGTCTGGGTCCTTGCAGTCCCTCAGGATCCTCCTAACACCCAACAACTTCAGCACGGGGCCATCGGCCCACAGATCTGTAACTCAATGCTTACATGACCTTAAAAATCCTTTACATTTCCCATGAAAGAAGTAAATAAGATGTTGTGTGTGTGTGTATATATATATATACCTTGTAGAGAAATTCATATATACATTAGTATGTGAGTGACATTTAGATAATACCTTGTAAGACTCCCTCTTGTTTTCTTGAACTTCAGTTTTTCTTGATTTTTACCTCTACCTTATGGCCACTTTGCTTCTTTGCAAGATTCAGTCCTGATTCCTAGAATCTTTTTTCTTTTTCATCTACCCCAATGGCCTGGTGAATTCATTGAGTCCCATGGCTCTAAGTGATGTCTATAAACTTGTAAGTCCCCACATCAGTCCCTGAACCCCAGACTCTCATCCAGCTGCTTACTCAGCATCCACTTGGAGAGCTAAAGACTCTGGAGTCAGCCGATCTGCAACAGAAGACTTGATTTCTGCATTTTCCCCAACTTGCTCCTCCCCCAGTGTTTCTGCCACAGGCCACGCAAATGGAAAGCTTTGCAGTCAGCGCTTACTGCCTCTTTCCTCTCACAGCTCGTATTCAATCTTTCTCCCTTTAAAACAGACCCAGAATCCAATCACCTCTTCAAGCTGGGCTTGAATTTACAATCCTCCTGCCTCAGCCTCCCAGAGTGCTGGGATCATAGGCACCTTCATTGCTGCCTTGCTAGTAAGAGGCCAATGGCTTTTGCTTAGATTTTTTTTCCAGTAGTTTTCCAACTGGCTCCTGGGCTTCCACCTTGCACTCATGGACAACCTGCTTCTCAAACCCATGACCTGAATGGGCTCAGGCCCCTGATCATGCTACTCCTCTTCTCCAAACATGCCCCTGTTGCCCACCTTAGTCACAGATGGCCAATGAAGCCCTCCAACTCTCTGCATTGCAGCCCAGTGCTCCCTGCCATTTCTGCCTTGGCTTCTCAGCTTCCTCTGTTGTGCTTTGTTTAGCCCTGTAGACTCCACTGCTGCTCCCTGTACACTTCCATCATGACATTACCGGGCTTTGGGGTGATTTCTAGGTTCTTTCTGTTCTGAACAAAGAATTAGCCAAGAGAAACATAAATAGTAGCAAAGTTTTGTTGTTGTTGTTGTTGTTGTTTTTGGTACCAGGGATCAAACTCAGGACCTTGAGCTTGAGAGTCAGGCGCTGAAACTACTGAGCTAAATCCCTGGTCCTGTTTGTTTATTTTTTTAAACATTTATTGGTACATTTTAGATATACATAATGATAACATTCATCCTAGGAAATTTGTGCCAGTACATGGAACACCTTGCTGCTTCTTTTTGTTAATATATTTACTGTCCTACTTGGGAATGAGTCCAGGGCCTTTGCATGGAGCTCCATTCCCAGCTCACTGTAATTCTCCTTAATTTTGAGACAAGATTTTACTAAGCTGCCCAGGCTTAGCTCAAACTTGTGATCCTCCAGCCTCAGCCTCCCAAAGTGCTGGTATTACAGATCCTGGCATGCTGCACCACCATGCCAGGCTTCTGCTGGGTTTTAGCGAGCCCCATGCCTTGTAAACTTGGATTCCTTTGTAGTCATAGCCTGAGCCCCCCGCCAAGAAAGTTTTTCTTGAACCTCTCAATTTCTGCCACACTTATCGCCAACAACACCAAGGGTTATAAAATAAACTCGATTATCAAACCACCCATTTTCTTAAATTGAGTTTATTGGTACAATCTAGGTATACAATACAGTTACATTCATCATTGGGATTCTGTACCTTTACATAATAGGTCTTGATTCTCATTTTTTCCCCTTGTCCCTGTCCTCCCTTCACCCCCTCCTCCCCTCCCCATTTACAAACACTTTATTTCCATTTTTTCACTTTCTCATATTTTTTTCCTCTCCCTTATTACCTTTCCCCCACCCTTCCCACTTTCCCTACACCTTTAGCCCTTTACTTCCTATTTCACATTATTAATTATCTCATTAGGATCCTGTGTACTGTTATAGTTTTTCACACCAAAGAAACTATTCAGTATTTCAGTTAAAGAAATTTCTGTATGAACATTAAAAATAGGGAGCCCTAAAATAAAACTAAAAAGGAAAGTAAAAGAGAAAAGGCAATGATGTAACATTAAAATAATCCTTAATTCTGGAGATGAAAATGGTCCCTGAACATATTTAAATTGCTTCTTGCTCTTATAGTCTTATCTTATTCTTTTTTTCATTATTTAGAAAATACTTTATTAGTTTCTGTAATCAAACCCACGTAGATATGACCTTACATATTTAGTACGATGTGTTACCCCTGTACACATGGAAAATAAAAATAAAAATATCAAGATATTTTACATTCATAGAGGTATGATACAGTACTGTCCTACATCAATAATACTAGATTCAGTTTTGGTTTGAAATTTACTTTGTCTGGAAATAAGATTGCTGCCCCTGTTTTTTTCTGGGCTCCTGTCACATGGAGAATTGTTTTCTATCTTTTCACTTTCAGTCTATGGGCTTCTTTTTGCACTAGGTGTGTTTCTTGTATACAACATACTGTTGGATTTTGCTTCTTATTCCATTTTGCCAGTCTATTTCTCTTGATTGGTGAGTTGAGGCCATTGACATTGCTGGTTATAACTGATATGTACTGACTTATTAGTGACATGTTATTGGCCTTTTGTTGACTCTTTTTGCTTTTTCACCTTCTCCTTTTAATTTCTTGCCTTGCCTATTTGATTTGCACTGTTGGGCCTCATGGTGTTGTTACCTTCATTGTCTTTTTCTAGGATCTTGTTTAGAATTCCTTGTAGTGCTGGTTTGGTATTCATTTAGTTTCTCAGGTGTTCTTTGTCGTGGAAGTGTCTTATTTCCCCATCCATTTTGAAAGAGAGTTTTGCTGGATACATCAGTCTAGGTTTGAGGTGGTTCTCTTTTAGTACTTGAAGTATCTCATTCCAGGCTCTCCTTGTCCCAAGTGTTTGTGTTGAAAAGTCTGCTGTGATTCTGATGGGCTTTCCTTTGTATGTGATTTGTTTCTTTTCTCTTACTGCTTGTAGTATTTTGTTCTTCTGTTGGGTTTCTG
>NW_022900936.1:68913069-68921143 GCF_012274545.1 Fukomys damarensis | reverse complement strand
TGGAAGTCTGTCCTTGTGTCTTGCTTAAGTGTTTTTTCATTTTTATTTTTGTTGTCGGACTGTCCTTGGTTTAATCTCTGGATTATCACCCAAATCTTCCTGATATAGTTGGGCCCTAGCTTCTGTGTCTCTAATGACCCACAGACATTCTCATCTTCATAACATCAGAGAAAACAGCTCATCAAATCAACCACAACTGATACAATCAGCAACATATTAAGATCAAGCACAACTTTGACACTGACCACCGGTGGTAGTCACTAGTCTATCACCCTTAAATCATTTGAATTAAATTGAAATCAAGAAGCAGTCCAGAACATGTCTGCAGTGAACAAAATTTCAATATAATGTATTTACCATTTAATGGCTCAGACAGAGCGAGGATGCAAGACCCCTGGTCTCAGTTAGCTTATGGCTGAACCCCATGATGCTGACTGACCTTGCGCTGCAAGGCCCAGATTGAGTTCCCCAACCTTCTGAATGGTTGAACTCCACAATGTTCTATTACAGGTTTCCCACGCCCTTTCTTTAAAGATGTTCAAAGTTGGGAACTCGGAAAAATACCCTTGATGACCACCTCTGCCTCTGCAGAGTGGGTCCAAAGACTGGCACAGTCAGGAGGTCTGAGAGTGTGGGGGGGGCTTATGGGGGTTCAGGGGCACCCACCTGGCTACCTTCCAGCGCTTGAGCAATGGCAGCTGGTTTGGGAGCAGGCGTGGCTCTCTCAAACCACCCATTTTAAATTTTTAAAAATTTTCATTTTGTTTTTATGAGATAGTATCTCACTATGGTCTTGAACTTAATATGTAGCTGAAGCTGGCCTCAAACTCTAGAGTGTTCCTCCTTCCTCAGCCTCCCGATTGCTGGGATTACAGGTGTGCAAAACAGTAACTAGCTTTCAAAATTTTAAGCTGGGCACTGTAGTGCATACCTGTAATCTCAGCACACTGGGAGGCTAAGGAAAGAGGATCAAAAGTTCCCTTTGGGCTGGGGATTTAGGTCAGTGGTGGTAGCAAAGTTTTATCAAAAGTAGGACAAGAAATAGACCATGCAGAGTGAGTTTGGGCCAAGTAAAAGGAGGAAGAGTAGTACACCCTGCAGCGCGAGGGTAAGCCACAGGCAAGAGAGAGCACAGTGGCAAAAACTCAGGGCACCGACCTTTTGGTATCACCCACTCTGCAGGCTGATGTCAGGTCTAGGCCAGCCTATAAAAACCTACTTGAGAAGCCCACATGCAGGGCTCTGGGAGCTTCTCTGCACATGTGTCTGCGATTTGTTTTGTTTTGTTTTATTTCCTGAGATAAGACCTTGCTAGGTAGTTCAGGCTGACCCTGAACTCACGATATAGCCCAGGCTGGCCTTGGACCTGCAGCAATCCTCCTGCCTCAGCATCCTGAGTTCTGGGATTATAGACATGTGCCACCAAGCCTGGCTGTGTCATGGGATTTTATAATTGACAGGGCATACCTACTTCTCCAGCCATCTTTGCCATGCCCTAACCTCCTGTTTCACTAAGACCTCTATTGCTAAAGGTCACCTTATTATAAACTCCCTTTGTGGTGTTCTTGCTGTGAGTACCCACATCACCTCCCCATATTTTCTCTCCTACGCACTTAGCTGTATTCTTCCTATAACATTAGAACTGCCGTACTGTGCTTTTTCTTTCTCTCACTTTTCTCTCTTTCTCATTTTTTCAGAATGAGGGATTGAACCTAAGGTTCAGCACTGAGTTACATCCCCAATCTTCCTTATTTTTGTTTTGAGACAAAACAGGGTCTTCTATGTCTGTTACTAAGTTGCCCAAGCTGGGCTTGAACTTTCAGTCCTCCTGCCTCAGCTTCCCAGAGTGCAGAGATTACAGGCATGTACCATCACACTCAGTTTATTTATTTATTGTCTGACTTCTGTCCCAGAATGTGAAACCTCTAAGAATAGGAATTTTAGGTTTTTCCACTGCTGTATTCCTACTACCCAAAATAGGGCTTAGCACATGGAGGGAGCCAAAAATAGTCACTGAATGGATAAATCAGGGAAGGAAGGAGAAGGTCTAAATGGAGACAGTAGATTCTAGACATTTACAATACCCATCAGATCCCAGCAGCAAGTGGAAGGGGGTGGGATCTGAAGGCACCCTGCTTATCTGCAGGCTTATGCTGCCATGATGGCTGCAACTGTGAAGAACTGGGTCCCCCCGGCAGCCACTTCACATCACCACTTCACCCCTCTGCTTTGCATCAGTGAAGAAGCTGTGAGCGTCCTTGTTGACTGTGGCTTCGCAAGAAACCCAGCGCCAGGGCAATCACATAAGCTCCGCGGGACTCTTGTCCCACACAAGCCATGAGATCATAAATATTTGCCCTGCATTTTGAGGTGACTGGTTCCATAGCAATAGTTAAAGAAGGAAAAAGTTTCCTCTAGGGCCTGGGCCATGCGTTTCTTGAAAGCCGAAACTGTTTACTTAGAATCTGTCAGATGAACATTCTTTAAATGTCTGAATGACTTAGAGTTTTTAATCCTTTTCTATGTTTGCACATATTTTAGGGGCAGAGTTGGGCTGGGGATGTAGCTCAGAAGTGATGCACCTGCCTCAGAAGCACAAGGTCCTGAGTTTGATTCCCAGTACCAAAAACAAAAACCAAAAAAACCCTGTATTTTAACAGGAGGTTGGGAAACTCCCCGCAGATGGCTGCTGGGCAGATGCCACATCCAGCCTGGCTTCTGGGACCCTAATCTCGCAGTGGCTGGAGAATTTGGGGTGGAGTCTGTTTCCTAAACACAGAGGCACCTTCCGCCCTGGGAGGAGGCCTGCTTCAGAGATAGGGATGAATGAGCAGGGAGGGGACAATTATTACTAGTAACCCTGGCCTCTGATTAGAAATGTGGAGCTGCCCCTCTCGAAACCTTAGCCTACAAGTTACAATCACAAGTCGTTGTTGGATACTACCAAGTCAATGGCTGCTCTCTCTTCCACACAGGAAGTGATCTTCCCTCTCTCAGTGATGCAGAGTGGAGAAATATCTGGAGCATCCAATCACTCATTCTGAGTCCCAGGCGAGAATACGACAAAGACAAAAGATCCAGCACGTTCACCCCAGGGGCTGAGCATCTGAGTTTTGACACAGACCGGACCTACTCTGAGACGTAGTGAATGCCTTTCATCAGAAAGCTGATTGAGCCTCAAAGTAAAAGTTTTCTGTGCCAACCGGAGAATCAGGGAGACCTGCCCAGCTCTGCCAAGTCATGTGGTCAGGGCCAGGCTAAAGGGAGAGCTAGAGAGCAACGGATGTAGCTCTCTCCACTTAGAACCAAGCCTCTCCTGCAGCAGTAATGTGAGAATCCAGAAGAAAGGTGACCAGGTCAGAATCTTTTCATCAAGCCCCACATTCTGTATTCCAGGAAAGAATTTCTGCTTTCAGTGGGGTGTCCCAGGTCCCCAGGGACTGGGAGGATACAGCTGTTTGGCTCTTTTTTACTATAATTTTATGTCTCTCTAGCAGATGATTACCGACACTGCCAGAGCTATACAGTCTTAGTTCTAAAAAAAAATATTTGGCGGGGGGGCAGGGTCTTGTTCAGGCTGACCTCGAACTCAGGTAATTCTCCTGCCTCAGCCTTCCAAGTGTTGGGACTACAGGTGTGCACAACCATGCCCAGCTTAATTTTTTGAGTTACAAAAAGAATAAGTCAGACATGGTGGTGCATGCCTGTAATCCCAGCCCTCAAGAGACTGAGCCAGGAGATAGCTACAAGTTCAAGGCCAGGCTGGACTACATAGTGAGACCAAGGCCAACTTGAACTATCTGTCACACCAACATGCATGCACACACACACACAATAAATAAGAGTTTTCATTTGGCACACATTTATAATCCCAGCATTTTGGGAGGTAGAAGTAGGAATATCACCCCGAGCAACTTAGCTACTTAGCAATAAATTACAAGACCCTGTCTCAAAATAAAAAACAAAACAAAAAAGTGGGGCTGAGGATGGAATGTAACTCTGTGTGAAGACCCTGGATTCACCCAGTACCCCAGGAAAAAAGATTTTCCAGGCTGCTTTCTTTGCAGAGGAAAATTGTTTGGTTATTACCCAGCTAGGCAAGGCAGGGTGTGGACAAAATTGCATTTACACAAGTGCGATGGATGGCCCAGCCTAAGGCCTGAGACAAAGCAGGTGGACTGGAAGGCCCCTGCACAGAGGATTTAGCAGGTGGGGGTGTAGGACAGTGCGTGGCAGGAGCCCCTGGGTTTGGGAGCAGCTCCGTGGAAGGGCTTTGATGATGCTTAAGCCAGGGAGGGTAGAGTGTGGGGGTCTGTGGCAATGAGATGATAGGCGCTGCTGATTGACATTTGTGTGGAGTGACTTGTCTTTATTCCGGCTGCCCTGCTCCTTGATAGGCCCTGTATGAAGTGTGCAGAAGGCCTCTGGTGGCTGTCTGAGCTTGTCTGTGCTGCTCTGGGAAAATGGAGATGTGGAGACCAATACTGAGTTGACTTACTTCTTAAGTAATCTTGGTAGAGCTGTATCAGGGCCTGGCTATCATATGCTTTATTCATTCATTTAATTGCCCTCTGAATACATTTTTTTTTCTTCCTCTGTGCGCATGCACCCCTGCTTGTGATAGTAGGGGTTGAACCCTGGGCCTCCACAGTGAGCTCCAGCTCCAGCTCTAGCCCTTTTGTATGGTTTCTTTTGAGACAGGGTATTGCTAAATCACTAAGTTGTCCAGGCTCAGCTTTAACTTGAGTCCCCCTGCCTCAGCCCCATAGCATGCTGGGATTTAGAAGTGAGTGCCAGCATGCCCCTGCTCATTGAGTATATTTCTTTCTTTCTT
Source organism: Fukomys damarensis (assembly GCF_012274545.1). Lineage (NCBI taxonomy): Eukaryota > Metazoa > Chordata > Mammalia > Rodentia > Bathyergidae > Fukomys > Fukomys damarensis. The sequence goes on along the minus strand of NW_022900936.1, from coordinate 68,916,309 downwards.
TTTTGGAACTGGGGGATTGAACTCAGGTCCTTGTGCTTGTGAGGCAGGTGGTAGAACCACTGAGCCAAATCTCCGGCCCTCGAGTATATTTCTCAAGCACCTACTTTGTGTTAGATGATTTTTTTTTTTAATTTCCTAAAAAAAAAGTTAAATACCACTGAGCCAAATCTCCGGCCCTCGAGTATATTTCTCAAGCACCTACTTTGTGTTAGATGATTTTTTTTTTTAATTTCCTAAAAAAAAAAAAGTTCAACCATGCATATGCATATAACATATTTTAGCTATATTGATTCCCCTATTACCCTTCCCCGCCCTCCATTCCCTTCCTCCTGTCTCAGACAGTTTTCTAGGCTTTGAAGTTCTAAGGGCAGGCAGGACCCATGAGCCTTCAGGGAGCCGACTTCTACATGGGGTTGACTTGGGCCTAGCACCATCCTGGGAGAAAGTGCATCGGCCCCCACGGGCAGTTCCAAAGTCAGCTTGGATGTGATTCTCCCCATTAACAAGTATTCAATACCCATTCAGGAGTCAGCATGTCCACCGGCCTCCCTAGAGCTGGGTGTGGTGGCAGCTACCTATAACCCCAGCTTCTGAGGAGGCTGAGGCAGGAGATCTCAAGTTCAAGGCCAGCCTGGGCTACATAGTGAGAACCTGCCTCAAAGTAAAAAATAATAAAAGGATGGGTGCTTGCTTGGCATGTATCAGTGCCTGAGTTTTGGAATCCTCTGTTGTCCTGAGTGCTGTTTTGGAATATAATGACACTATTAACCCTCCAGAACTTGAGTAGGCTGGCTTGATCTGAAATGATGTTGGAGAGAAACGTGGGTCCTAAAGTGGCTCTTAAAAACCTTCAAGAATTTTGTGTCTCATGCCTGGCTGCACATTCAAATGGCTCAGTTTACAAACTGAGCAAACACAGGGATGAGAGCATGGCTCGGTGGTATAGTGCTTACCTGACATGTGAGAGGCCTTGGGTTTGATCCCCATACCCCCAAAAGATAAAAGTTAAGAAGTACTCATGCCCACCCCAGCCCCAGCTCCTGAAAGCCTGTAGCTTCCAGACTGTGGAGCAGGGTGGTCACCTGTGGTTGAGAGCACCTAGTCATATGGGGGTGCAAGTGGTGACCACTGCTCAGAGTGCTCTAGATCTGGGGCTGCACCCCAAGGAGCAGGGGGACTTGCCCAGGCTGCCTGTGCCAGAGGGACCAGCACGCTGGTCTATAGGTGAGAATCTCAAAAGCAAATCTCCAAAGTTTAAACCATTCTTCCTGTGACTGGAAACCTTTCAAATGATCAAAGCAAACCTTTCTGCTCCAAGCAGCTTTGAAGTTCAAACTGTAAAGCAGGCAGGCCAGGTCACCCGATAGAGGGAACGTTTGAGACTCCTGGAGTGCGGGTCAGAATTTCAAAGGATCCCAATGATAGACACGGGCCAACTGACGTCTACAGCAAGCAGGCAGAAAGGATTAATAGGATCACAGTCACCAAACACCTCTGGACCCTCTGTCTTCTTAGAAATAGGCGACTGTGGACTTGGAAGGCCGGTCTCCCACCCAACAAAGGAAGTCAGTCTAGAACATCGCTGCTGGAGGGCCTGATAGCCTCTGCTGGGACAATTTTGGTAGAGGCATTACTGTTTTCTGAGAACAGTCTGCACCACTTAGCATAACTGGGTTAGTGTAGGAAAGGAACCCTGGGAGTTGGGCTGGAAACAGAGCTGTCTCATCTTCTGCCCTCTTCCAGAGCTGAAGCATCTGAACAGCGGTCCCCCAGCCAACCGTCCGCAAGGCCTCTCTTCCCTGACCTGTAGCCTCGATTTGTGCCTGTGTAACATGGTTTCCCAGTCTTCAGCACCTGGTTGTCCCCTCCAATCTGTCAGCGTGCTTCTTACAATCTGACACCCAGAAGCCAGCACCAGGTATGAAATATCAGATGCACCCAGCAGTGCAGAGGCACAACTTGGACGTGAAAGCACCTTGACTTGTAATTAGAAAGTGGGCCAGGCTGGCTGGGTCAGCCTGGGGACACGGAGGGAAGGCTGTCTCTCTGAGGAAGATGTTGCAAAGGCCCCTCTGGGTGACCATGATTGCGTGGGCAAAAATGGTTGGACAGTATTTATCACCAACTTGTAATCTAGGATTAAACAAAACACCACAGCTCTGTAGTTTTAGTGCACTTATTCCTTTAACTGTCATTAGTAAACATCTTGAACATGTGTGGTCTACTCAGTGTGCATTCCTTGTAGGATGGGGAAGGGAAAAAAAAAGCCAGATGAGAAAATGCTCCCTGTCCTCTGGGCAGGAACAGCCTGACTGGCTGCTCTGAGTGCTGGCAGAGAATGCAAACAAAAAACATTAAGGTCAAAACAGGAAGGTCACAAGTTCGAGGCCAGCCTGAGCAACTGAGTGAGACTGTATCACAAAGTAAAATTTAAAAGGCTTTGAATACAGCTCAGGGGCAAAATGCCAACCATGAGGCCCTCAGTTCGATCCTCAGTGCTGCAAATTAAGCTTTGCCCTTGGGAAGGTGAATAATCTTGGAGAGCAGCCATGAAAGGCGAGGAGGAAAGCTGGCCTGTACTTCCTGTTGAGCCAGAAAGAGGAATGGAAATGAGGAGCGATGTCACCACCCGCTCGCTCAGGAGCTTGGTAGCCCGGGACTGCAAGCTGGAGTCTGTTGCTTGCCACGAGGATGTCTGTGGATGTCTGTGTCTGACCAGGACCGGCTGCTCACAGGAAGCAGCTCACGGCCAAGGCCTTGAATGGCCACACGTTGGGACCATCCCAGAGGGGGGCACCTCGGAGTCTGTGTGGCAAAAGCCACCAACCTCTTGGTCATTTAGCTTGCCGCCTGTCACTACACCCAGTGACTGCGTAAGAAAAGCCTTCCTGATTGTGAGTGGCTGATGGCCCATAAGGCACCATCGTCTCCAGATACAAGGAGAAGCACACGCACACGAACTGAGGGCGGGAGTGGGGCTGTGGTGAGAGGAGGGTGTTTCCTTCCTCTGACTGTCCGGGTGCTCCAGTTTGCCTGACGTCTGAAATGCTGGGCGATATCATGGCAACGGAGAACAAATGTGCTTGCGTGAAATGGACAGTGTTTTCCTTTTCAGTAAAATAAAATAAATGTACCTATTTCGTAACCCTTCCTACCCCTACCTTCTCCCGTTTAGAGGAGCTGAGGATGGGACCCAGTGCCCGCGCACACCCCTGCCGCGCACGCAGGCCCCAACCCGTC
>NW_022900936.1:68901605-68912986 GCF_012274545.1 Fukomys damarensis | reverse complement strand
CAGGCCAGCCAACCCGTCCACGGTGCCATTTCTTTCTTTACCCCGAGGAAGCCAACGGCCCGAGTAGATACTCACGGGCTCCTCTGACGATTCCCACGCTAGACATGGTCACTGCCAGGTGAAACCCGCGTCTCGGGAAGACCTGGGAACATGCACGGCTCAGGCTTTAGAGAGGAAGGAGTCGGCTTGGAGATGAACGCCAGCCCGTAGGGCCCTGCCCTACTTGGAGAGGAATTGAAATGTCTTGAGCACGCGCCGCCCAGAGGCCGGGAGCACAGGGTGTGTGTGTGTGTGTGTGTGTGTGTGTGTGTGTGTGTGTGCACGCACTGCCTCCCGCATTCGCTGATTTAACCGATATTTACTGAGGGCAGCTCTGAGACCCTGGCACATATTTGGCTTTCTAGGTCGGAAGCAGCCTCACTGTGGGCTTCTAGCTCCGTCGGAGGGAAACCGTTTCGTGTTCATTCGTCTCCTCCGCAGAGGCAGGGCAGCCTCAGGTGGATGTAGCTTCACCCAGACTTCAGAAGCTTCCCAGACTTCACGTTTGGAAACAGAGTTTACAAGGCAGGAGATCTTACCTACGTCCTGGGGATTGGGCCGCCTGAACCAGGCTTGCTCAGCTTTCTGTTCCCTACCGGAAGATGCCCTGAGATCTTCTTACTATTCCCAGAACTGCTGGTTGGCTACCTGCCCCAGCAGGCCACCCCTGTGGGGGGCGTGTCCATCCAGCTGCACCCTGCTGGTAGCCGCTTATGCCCTCGGGGGCACCAGAAGCAGGAGGGAAGACTGGCCAGGGCTGTCCTAACCTCAGGGCAACCTGAACAGAGATCCAGACTCAACTTCGCTTGGGGTTCTTGTCCTCCTTGGTCGCGGCCGGCGTGTCAGTGACAAGGCCGGTACCGCTGGTCGGGTGGGCGTCTCCCAGTAAAATGCTGGCCTTTCTTTAGGATCACTGACTGACGCAAGATGAGGTAGAATTTTAGGTCCTTCCCAGGCATGGCATGCTCCCGGGGGGCAGAGACGTGCCTAGCCTTCAGGGCGATGCTAGCGTTCTGTAGCGAGTCACACGTGGAAAAGCGCGACAGGGTTATCATGCTGTCTAGGGACAGCTTCCTCTGGCATCACAAACATGCAAACAACATTCAGACACGAAAGGGCCAGTGATCTGCGTTCCTAGGTATATTCTTGACAAAAATGTTTTAGGAATCTTGGGTCATGCCGGTTCTTCAACCACAGGAATGTCCCTAGATATTGACTATCTTCTCTCTTGCTTCAGGAAAGAAGCATTTCTTACCCTCTCCAGCATCTGGTCTTTCTTCCCTCCTGATTTTTTTTTTTCTGTACTCTACAAATATACCTAGTTCCTCCCTAAAATACTCTCTTCTCCTCTCCTCAAATTACTGGGAGTGTCTTTGTTTGTTTCCAGTGACGGCTGGCGGCCTTGAACTAGCTCTGTTATATCTCCCTGCAGACTCCTCAGGTCCACTCGGCGGTGACCACTGACCTCTGCTGGAGAGAGTTATCCCCACATCTGCCATCTTCCTCCTTCAGGAGTAGGGCCCCTCAGTTGTGTCTGTGTAACCAACTGCCCAGTCGAAACTGCTTCTCCCAGGTTCCCTTGCAGCTAGGTGTTGCCATGTTCTTAATTTCTGGGTCATTTCCTTAAAGCAAAGGGCCACACTGTCCACTTTTGCTCTGACCTTCACACTGGCTAGAAGGTTGGAGACATTAGGAACCATCCTGAGATGAAAATGTCATGACAAGGACAGCAGGACAAGCTAGACGAAGCCCCAACAGCGTGGCTCTGTGTTGGCCCTGGACTGTTATGTGAGGAAAACACTTCTGACAGTTACTTCGGTCTTTGTTACAGTAGCCAAGTCTCTGTCTGTATAGAATAACAAATCTTCAGTAGTGAAAGCTTCCAATTGCCAGTTCTGGTGACTTTTGCTCAGGCCCTGCTCTCCCTGACCTCCCTGCAGCACAGGACACTGTGGGTTTCCTCTTTTGCCCTCCCTGGCAAGGCACTGCCTGATTCCCTTCCACCCCCGCACTTGCTCCTTCCTTGTCTCCTTCAGTGGTTTTCCTTGTTCCACCCCTCCCGTGACCATGACCACCAACCTTTCCTTTCTACAGCATGCCCTCCTCTGGTGAAATCACTCCCCTCAGCATTTCTTTTTGCGTGTTTGTTTGTTTTATTTTTGTTGGTGCTTGGGATTGGGAAAGCTCACATCTTTCCCTCATCAGGCTGCCTTGGGCAGACAGGGTAGAGCCAGCCCACAGAGAAGGCCTGGCTGGCTTCACTCTCCTCCCACCCCCATTCCTAATAGGTAGGTCACTGCCATGTAGTTCTGGTCCTTTATGCTTCTAAAGTCTTCTACTTATTTATTTATTTTTAGTTTTTTTGAGGGTCTCACTAAGTAGTTCAGGCTGGCCTTGAACTCACTGTGCACCCCAGGCTGGCCTTGGACTACATCAATTCTCCTGCCTCAGCCTCTTGAGTGCTGGGATTACAGGCATGCGCCACCGCGCCCTGCTGGATAGGTCAAAGTCTAAAGTCTTGCAACAGATGCAATGGTGGGGAAAACGAGTGGCTGCCTATACCCTGTGCCTGTGTAGATAATCAACCCTAGACGTTAAAGACATCGCGTAGGTTTCTGTCTCTCACCCAAAGTAAGAACTTGGCTTCCTTAATTAAAAAAAGAAAAGAAAAGTGAAGCATGGGTTACACTTACACTGAACAAATGGCTGGGGCTGGGGCGTAAAGCCCATGCCCAGCATGTGCCAGGCCCTGGGTTCGATCCAGAGCACCAGTACATAAATAATATTCAGATCCCAACGTTCACATGCACCCAGTCTCCCTGCATTTCCTCAGGCAGAGCCGTGGTCAGGGAGGGGTGGACCGGCTACCTCAGCAGGGTTGCCCTGGGAGTCTGAGTATGGGAGTTGGAGGCTGATGAGGTTTGCTTCTCTCTCCCCTGTGGTAGAGATCGAGCCTGGGAGGCCCCTACACCCCGCTGTCCTCCAAGAATGGCACTCCAGGCGCAGCCCAGCTCGGTCTGCTCTGGGAAGCGCTTTCTGGAAAACAGAACACTGAGGAGAAAAAAAGAAGACACAGAAGTCTATGTGGTGAAATGCCTAAAGTATAACCTAATCTGGGCCAAGTGTAGCCCACAGGATCCTAAAAATGAGACACGTGGGCACCTCCAGCCTCTAATTACGCAGTGAGATGACGCACGGGTGTGCACAGACCAGGCGCGGCCTAGAGAGAGGACGGCGCTGAGTTCCAGTCCGCGGGAGCCAGCTGCTTATTTTTGACTACCTGCTGGAGTCTCTTGTGAGATTTAAAGCAGTTAGAATGGCCTGTGTGCTATAAAACGAAATCAGATCTGAGTCTGACATTGCTAAGTATGAGGTGAATGCAAATTAAAAACACTGGGCCAGGGATTTAGCTCAGTGGCTCCGCCGCCCACTTTGCAAGTACAAGGTTCCGAGTCTGATCCCTGGTACCCCCCAAAAAAGCAAAAACATGGTAAGAGCAGGTGCGAACTGGCCCTTGGGAGGTTGAGGCAGGAGGATCACTGCAAGATGGAGCCCAGCTGGGACTACATAATGAGTTCACATGCATTTTTAAGTATAGGAGGGTATTTGAAAAAAGAAAGAAAGAAAAGAGCAGTTGTTATAAGACAGGAGTATCTTGAGCCAGGAGCTTAAGACTCACTTGGGTAACAGTAAAACATGGTCTGGAAACAAAACTAAATCAGAAACAAAACCCGTGCTAAGACTCAACTACCTGCTAGAATGGCTAAAATTAAATTTCAGAAAAAGGACCAAAACAATAGCACCAAAATACTGAAGCAGTTTTGAATCAACAACTCAACAGTGCAAAATCATAGTCACTTTGGAAACAGAGGGACAGTTTCCTACACAGTTAAACATACCCTTAACAACCTTCCTCCTGACAGATAACTCAAAAGTCCACCCACTGGTAAATGAGTAAACAAACTGCTACCACCAGACAAGGAAACACAAATCGTCTAGAGAGTAGCATGGGTGAGTGGAAAAAGCACTACGTAAGAGAAAAGAGATGGGCTCAAAAAGCAAGGCACTCTGGGATTCTATTCACAGGTTGTTTAGAGCAAAAACACAAATGACAGGGACGGAGAGCAGCCAGTAGCTGCTTGGGGCCAAGCCAGGCCTGGGCCACTGCGGCTCTGCCCCAAGCCTGGATGGTTTTGCTTTTGTTTTTTGTAGTGCTGCGGATTGAGCCCCGGGCACTGTACCACTGAGCTACATTCCCAGTCCTTCTGAAGTTGTAGTTTGAGAGAGGGTCTTTCTAAATCAGCCAGGCTGGCCTCGAACTTGCAATCCTCCTGTTTCAGCATCCTGAGTAGCTAGGATTATAAACACAAACACATGCCTCCTGGCCTGGCTGGATTTTTTTTTTTTAACAAAGGGGTATGAGGAAATTCTGTGTGTGATGACGCTGGTATCTTCATTGTGGTAGTGGTTGTCCTACAACTGTGTACATTTATCAAAGCTCTCTGAACCACATACTTAAAAAGGATGGGTTTGATTCTGCATAAAGTGGACTTAAGCCTGACATTAAAAAGAAAAGGCCCTGTCACTGGACTCAGGATGCAGCTTACTGGTCTGGTGGTTGCTTGACATGTTTGAGGTTCTGGGTTCAAAACCCCATACTCCAGAAAATCAAAACCAAAAAACTATAGTATTGTTTTTATTAGGGTATTTGCTGTCATCTATTCTAATTTGAGCTAAGTTATTATTTAATGTGTCCGTCACTATGCTCCACATTTCATATGTATAATGATGGTTTTAAATAAATACATGATATGATGGTTTAAAAGGCGGTAATCAAGGGCCGGAGGTTTGGCTCGGTGGTTCCATTGCCTCCCTCGCAGGTACAGGGACTGAGTTCAATCCCCGGTACCAAAAAAGGGAGGGTAATCAAAATTTAAGTAAATTTATTACAGCAAAAGACACATAGACACTAATCGACTTCAACCCCCTGCTTTGAACACACTAACCTCATTGTTCTTGTCATCTGTCCTGAAGCAGTTCCAGAAGTTCTCTTTCCTGAGTGTCCTTACAAGGTGTTCAGAAATATGGCGGTGCTGCTGTTGAGTGTCATCTAATTTAAAAAAAAAAAAAAAAAGCTCATAAAAACATTACAGCGTATCCTCATCCTCCCCATCCTTCACATGATCTGGTACTGTGTGACTTCTGGCCTTTCCCCAAAGTAAAAGTGACCACGAGAGGTAAACATTTTGAATTTATTCAGGACATCGAGTCAGCCGCAACAGTGCAACCAAAGACGTGAGAGAGGACTTCCAGAACTGCTTACAAAGTGGCCAGAAATGATGGGATTAAGTGTGGTGGAAGGCAGGGAGGTTTTTGTTTGTTTGTTTTTGCTTTTGGGTTTTTTGTTTGTTTGTTTGTTTTTGTTTTTCTTTGAGATAGGGTCTCACTATGTAGTTCAGACTGGACTTGAACTCACTAACCCAGGCTGGCCTCCAACTCATGGTGATCCTCCTGTCTCATCCTCCTTGAGTTCTGGGATCACAGGTGTGTGCTACCATGCCCAGCCACCAGGGAAGTATTTTGGCAGAATTAGTGGCAGCCTGTCTTTTATTGTAGTAAATGTTTAGAAATGTAAGCATTTACTGTATTTTTCAACTACACCACTTACTTAGTCAGGGTTTGCAAGCCTAAGCACTTTGTACAACTTGGCCTGGATAATTTCTTATTTGGAGGGCTGATATGTACCTGGTAGGATCTTTTATTTTTATTTTATTTTTTCATATTTAATATGTTTTTTTCTCTCATTGAGTTTATTGGTACATTTTAGGTATACAGTACAGTTACATTCATCATTGGAATCTTGTACCTTTACATGACAGGTCTTGGTTCTCATTTTTTCCCCTTGCTCCTGCCCTCCCTTCAATCTCTCCTCCCCTCCCCATTTACAAACACTTTATTTCCATTTTTTTCATTTTCTCATACTTTTTCTTTTCCCTTATTACCTTTCCCCTACCCTTCCCACTTTCCCTATACCTTTAGCTCTTTTCTTTCCTATTCTGGTAGGATCTTTAGCAGCACCCCTGGCTTCTGCTGTCTGGCTGCCAGCAATGTCCCCTCCATCACCCTGTGGCCACCATGAAACACACTGAGCTCCCAGTAGGGCTGAGCCAAAGCAAGACCTGCATGGAATTACCTTGGAAATCCTAAAGACCCAGAAAGCCGATGGGGCATTGCTGGGATGCTGACTTCAGGAACATCTGGGTACTGAGTGAATCCCTAGAAGTTAATTAATTCTGCATAAGGCTCACATACAAGAAACATGTGAACACAGGGACATGGGCCCACAGAGACGAGACTGTAAGATTCATATTCATCGGAGAGCACATCTTTTCCTTTGACACAGTCCTGACAGGATTTTGCCAGTGGTGCCTTTCTGTCTAGGACGCTAGTGGCATTGCCTTCAGGAACTACCCGTGCTGTACTCTACCTGTAGCAAGTCTTTATCCTCCTGAAGATAATTAGAAGCTACCGCGGATGGTGAACACAGTGGGTAATCAGACTAGGTGACTCTGTGGATTTTTTCCCCCCCAAACAACATCCAACCATGACATGATAGGATCGAGCCTTCCTCGTACTTTATTCAATGGCAGTTTCTTTCAGCAAATCATGCAGTAATACTAGCTGCCAGTCACTGGTAGCTATGGTGTGCCATATAGTCAGCAATATTCATCTCACTGAATCATAACAGGAACTGATGTGTCACCATACAAAAAAATTAACTCAAAAGTACTACTTAAATGTTAGAATTAAAAATTATAGAACCTCTAGAAGAAAACATGGGCATAGATCTTTGTGATCTTAGATTAATCAATGGTTTCTTAGATATGGCACCTAAGCATATTCAATTAAACTATATAAAGTAGTTTTCAAAAATAAATGCTTTTGGCCAGGCATGGTGGCACACACCTATAATCCTACCACCCAGGAGGGTGATTTTGGTCACATCCTCCTGCCTCAGCCTCCCAAGTGCTGGGATCACAGGTGTACACCACCATGCTCAGCTTAATAGGCATTTCATCAAATAAAGAATACAAGTGGTCAATAAGCACATGAAAAGATGGTCAATGTCCTGTTCCACCAGAGGCATACAAATAAAATCTCAGTGATTCAGACTCAGTGGTATGCTCCAGTGATCCCGGCTGCTCTGGGTCCGAGGCTGAGGAAGGTGGAAGTGACTTCACGGCCAGTCAAGGCAACTTAATGAGATACTGAAAAATAAAGTAAAAAAAGAGCTGGGATGTGGCTCAGTAGTAGAACGACTGCCTGGTGTGTGTGAAGCCCCAGGCTCGGTGTCTAGCACAAAAACAATTGCACTTCACACCCACTCAAATGGCTGGAATCAAAGTGACATTACCAAGGGCGGGTGAGGATGTGGGGGAATCGGGACCCTCGTGTGGGTGGGAAAATGTCCTCTAGGGCAAAGGCTTCTCCTGATTCTCAGGAAGTTCAACAGACTCGCCAGGTGGCTCAGCGATTGCACCCACAGAAAGTCCGCAACAGAAAGGCATGCATGGGGCCTTGGAACAGCGCTGCTCCCAACAGGGAAAACGGAGATGGCCCGGGTGTCTGGCAAGGAGGAGGGTGGCCAGCCTGGTACAGCTATACAGTGAGCGGCGTTGAGCCTTTAAAGAGAAATAAGCTCCGTTACGGGCGGTAACACTGAGAAAGCTGGGAAACACTGTGCCAAAGTAAATAAGCCAACATAAGCGGTCGTGATTCCGTTGATGCGAGATATCCAGAGCAGAAACAGCCACAGAGACAGGAGGCAGAAGAAGGGGGAAGGCGTGACTGCTGGCGGACATGGCTTTCTTTATGGGGTGAGCGATGCTTGCACAAATGTGTGTACTAAATTTGACCCCTGCTGCGAAATGTAGTGAAGTCTTGGCTCAAAATAAAACATTTAAAAGGGCCGTGGCTGTAGCTCCGTGTGAGGGCCTGGGTGCAATCCCCAGTACTGCCCCCCCTCTCCAAAAAGAGCTCTTTTCAAGTGAAGTGAATACTATTTTCATGAGAGAGAGCTCATGGTCAGAGCCATCAAGTTACTGTGAGTGACTGAATAAAATGTGAAAGTTAAGCCAGGTGTGGTGCCACATGCCTGTAATCCCAGCACTCAGGAGGCTGAGGCAGGAAGATTGTGAGTTTGAGGCCAGCCTGGGCTGCATAGTGAGTTCTAGGCCAGCTTGAATTAGAGTGAGGTCCTATCTCAAAAAATCAAAAACAAACAAACAAAATGTAAAAAAATAAAATAATGAAAGTTCCCCTTGACATCTCCAAACTCTTAGCAGTCTGGTGTAGGCCTTTGATTCTTTTTCTGTGCAATTTGCATGTGTGTGTGTGTGTGTGTGTGTGCACGTGTGCATGCATATGTGTGCGTACGTATATGATGGTTTGAATGTGACCCCCCAAATCCATGTGTTAGAAACCTAGTACAAAAGGCAACAGTGTTGACAGGAGGGACTTTTCCCCTTCTTTTTATATTCAGGATCGAACCCAGGGCTTCTCACATGCAAGGCAAATGCCAGGGCTGATGGCACACACCTGTAATCCCAGCACGTGGAGGCTGAGGCAGGAGGATTGCTTTGAGGTTGAGGCCAGCCCCAGCTAGTGAGGCAAGGCCAGCCTGAACTACACGGCAAGAAAAGACTGCAAAACAATGCAAAATCACATGCTAGGCAAGCCCTCTGCCACTGAGCCACACCCCAGCCCTTTCTATTTTATTTTATTCTATTTTGTCCTATTTTATTCCATTCTGCTCTATGCTATTTTATATGACAGGGCCTTGTTACATTGCCTAGGATAGGTTCAAACCCAACATCCTCCTGCCTTAGCCTCCAGTGGGTCTGTAGTCACATGCCACACCATACCGGGTGAGACTGGATCTTTAAAAGGTCGTTGGATCTTCTCCCCTCAGAATGGATTAATGGGATTACCTATCATGGCAGTGAGTTGTTGCTGTTGTTGTTTTTGGTTTTGAGACATGGTCTCACGATGTACTCCTCGCCGGCTCCACACTCACAGAAATTCTCCTGCCTCATGCTCCTTTGTGCTAGAGTTACAGGATGTGCCACAACAGCCATCCAGAAATAGGTTTCTGATAAAAGGTTGTGTCAGCCCTCCCTTGCACATACACCTGCACTCTTACCCTTCTGCCTTTCTTCATGGGATGGGGCAGAAGGTTAGGGCGTGGCCAACATCCGGGCAAGTGGGCGTGTCCGGTCAATCAAGGAGACCTGGGAAACGTGTGTAGGAAAAGTTTCCAAGGGCTACACCCGGGACCAAGCAGAAAACAGCTTCAGTTCTTCTGATGGGAAATCAAGCCAGTTTTTGATAGGACGGCCTAGATCTGATGCTGGCATGGGAGATACGAAAGATGGCAGCCATTAACCTCACGGCCACTGTGCCCTCGCCCTTTCGGTGGTCCACTCTCTGCAGAGCGTACATTTTTTCCTACCTTTAATAAATGTAAAACCTCACTAACTTTTTCATTTGTTTTGTCCAATTCCTTGTTATGAACAACAAGAAACTGGGAAGAATCTCTAGGAGGCATCTAGAGCACACCAGAACCCTGGTAGTATGTTTGGCAAAGCCAGCTAGGATGCAAGGTCCCTCTGGGCACAGTTTTGTTTCTTTCTCTTCCTCTGAGATCTGTGAGCTCAGGCTGAGAAGGAGCTCACTGCTTCACTGCTTTACTTCCTTTCCTTCTCTCTTTCTTGGGAAGGTTTTCTCATTTGTCCAGACCAGTTCCCTACCGAGTCCCACCGTGTGGGGTAGGATGTGTCCAAGTCAGCAGTGGGGTCACCATCTGCCCCCATGCTGTGCCTCCAGGCGCTGGTGCCCAGAACACTCTCACCCCCACCACAGCCCACCAGGGTGAGCTCATGTGGAGGCCTGTTATGTGTGTAGGGACATGTGCCCAGGTGGCAACCCACAGGATGGTGGGGTATCATCCTCCCTGGACACACAGGATGGCAGTTGCCAGAGAGCCTGTTACTAACCCAGCCACAGAATGGACTGTTCAGGTTGTGCAAACTAGAGTTTAGTATAACTTTTTGCTCCTACATTTTTTTTTCCTCTGATACATTTTCAGTTTTCTGACTTTTTTGGGAGCCTGGTTGAGTAACCATCTACCCTGGCCTGCTCCTTTTTGTGCTCAGTCTCATCTGTGCTTTTCCCCTAGATGGCCTTTGATCTCTAGGTATCCTTAGTGAATCACTTTCTTAGGGCCTTGTTTCTTAAGACCTCAGGGAGCCATGCCAGTCCATCTTTCCACCATGTTTGTCAGCCATTTTGTTTCATCATGTGGGTTGGCAACATGTTGGTTCACCATTTTCTTTTTCAAATGACCCAATGGACACCAGGAAACCTCACTCTTATAGATAAGAGGTAAAGACTCTGTTTTCAGAGAACTTAGGGGCCTTCTTCCTTCTCTTCTCAACCAGGTTAGATTCTGTCCCTGTTTCTTCTAACAGAAATTCAGGCCATTGAAAAACATGTGCTAGACATGGTGGCACACATCTGTTATCCCAGCACTTGGCAGGCTGAGGCAGGAGAATCACCATGAGTTGGAGGCCAGCATGGGCTACATAGTGAGTTTGAGACCCTATCTCAAACAAACAAACAAGCATGTGCCTGAGGGAGGACCTGAGCAAAACGAAAGGAACAGCCAGTAAAAGTCAACTCAGCTGACTGTGCGCATGCAAAGGTGGAGCTGGAATCAATAGATAACAGACCCTATCCTTGTATTTAAAACTTTCTAAGCTTTCATTCTCTTTTTCTCTTAAATGTTTTTTAAAAAGAGGCTTTTATCTTTACTGCCTTAAAGTAATTACCAAATTTTATTGCCTGGATAAATGGGAGGGACTCTGTTTCTCAGGTGGCTAGTTGGCGCCCCAGGGTCTCCAGCCTGGTCTTTCAGGAGTGATAGTGGGCTGCAGGGTAGGGAGAGGTCTCAGGAAGGGCACCATGCTGCTCGCTTCCCCAGAGGCATGCGGTAGTACACATCCCACAGGATGCTCTAGGGACTCAGTGGATCTATATCCTTCTGTGGGGGCTGCCCTCTGAAGCACCCCAGTCCTGGTCTTCCCTTTCTCTTTCTCCATGGGCCCCATGCAGGTAGCTAGTTGGAGCCACAGGGCCTCCACCCTGTGTTTAACAGCTTATCTTCTATTACAATGTTGCTTGGGTCCAGTGTGAACTAGGAAATCGTGAGAGATAGGTACAGAATGGTGATCCAAATTACTACACTCTTCTTCAGTTAGATTTTTTTTTTTTTTTTTTTTTTT
>NW_022900936.1:68877995-68901509 GCF_012274545.1 Fukomys damarensis | reverse complement strand
TTTTTTTAGACAAGGTCTCACTCTGTAGTTGAGACTGACCTGAACTCACTATGTAGCCTAGGCTGGTCTCGAACTCACAGCGATCCTCCTGCCTCAGCCTCCCAAGTGTTGGGATTACAGGCATGCGCCACCACGCCAGGCTCCATTTATGGCTCTTTACCTCTGGAAAGGGCCAGGCACTCTGGTACTTAAATAGACCACCCATCCTCAGATACTCTCCTGTCTCTCAGGGTCTCTCCTGCCTATTTAATGAAAACAACCACACTAGGAGGTCTCTATAAACTCCTCCTTGTTATCCCCAGGCCAGCAAATCAGTCTGCTCATCATGCCCTCCAGCAGCTTTTAGCCCCACAAGGCATACTTGGAGTGGACTTTCTCACTCTCCTAACTCCCAGCTTGCCCTGCCCCTAGAGATGTCCCCAGAGCAGAGGGGACTTACTCAAGTCAAGATTCCTTTTTCGGTGGCAGATACCCAACAGTGCAAAGAATGGTTAGGCCATTTTTCAGAAGATCGTGTTAAGGCTTGCAGATGGGCCTCAGACCCATGTCACCCAACTGCTGGACATGGCCTTTTCTGTGTTCAACAACTGGGAGCTGGATGAGAATAAAAGGAAAAGGGCCAAGGAAAATACAGCCCAAAATTGCGGCTGTAGCAACTGGCAACGCTTTAAGCATCCTCAGGTTGGCACAGGGAAGGAAAACCCAATACCAATCAGGTTTCCCTGAGTTCCTGCTTTAAATGCAAGGAAACTGGACACCGGGGACATGAACATCCCAGGCCACCACTCAGACCCTGCTGCATCTGTCACTGTGCCCGACTCACGGCACCGGAACACTGAACATCCTCCTTCCCAGAGACAGGTGAGGCCTTGAGAGGCGAAGAGGACTGGAGAGGGCCCGGGGAATCTGCAGTGCGCCTGCCCACAGACATCGCATCCTCGGTGAGGAATCCTGGGTGGGTGACCTTGGGTAGCATGGGTAAGCAATTTCGATTCCTTATAGAGAAGAAAATGGCTTACTCTGTTTTAACTTCCTTCTCTGGAAATCTCCTCTAGATCTAGAAGAATAGTCAGGATCAAGGAGAAGCTTTTTTACACATGCTCTAACATGTCAATGAGAAGGTCAAATGTTCAACCATGAGTTTTTCATTGTCCCATGATATCCTATTCCCTTACTAGGAGAGATTTACTGGTAAAATCAGGGGCAGTTCTCCAACTCTGGCAAAGGCCAGCGTGGAATTTACCTGTTGGAACTACACCAGGCCATGATTCTGGACACTTCTGAGGTTATCATAAAGACGTGTGCTACTTTTAATCCTGCCTCGCAGATGCCTACAGGCTCAGAGGTTGGCCCCTCTTGTGAACAGGCCCATACCAGAGGACGGGACACTGGTGACCTGTCCTTTCAAGACAAACATGCCTTTCTGGTGCTATACGCCCCCGCAGACAGCTTAAAGGGGCAACTGTACCAGGACACCAGTTCTTAATTCTATCCATAATGTGGCTAATCTCACTAGGGCTACAGGTCTCAGGCTTTTGGTAGTCTATCAAATATCCCTCTGTCATGCTTTCTCCTCCGCAGGAAGCATGGAGATAAAGCTTAATGTTCTAATGGCTGGATCTGTCAGAGTCTGTCTTTTTAGACAGACCAGGAAATGTTCTTAGTTGCTCCTTCCCATATTTGGGCTTTAGATGGTGATCCATCTGAACACAGCCTGTGACTCTCCTGACAAACTCATCGAACATTGTCCCATCAAACAGGCAGCTCAAAAGTTCTTCACATATAGGCACTGACTCCTTTTTTTTTTTTTTCCTTGAGGCAGGGTCTCACTGTATAGTTCAGATTGCCCTAGAATTCACTATGTAGCCCAGGCTGGTTTCAAACTTGCAGCAATCCTCCTATTTCAGCCTCCTGAGTGCTGGGATTATAGGCGTTCATCAACACTCCTGGCTACAATAACACCTTTCTTAGTGTCTTCTAACAGGATTTTTTCAATCCAGCTGGTGAGCTGAAATACCGCAAGGTAGTTGGAGAGCACAGAATCCCTAGTAGGTAGGGCCTACAGCCCCTTTCAGATGCAAATCACTATATGAAGACAGAGACCTCCATACCCTCAGCAACTCATACAAAATTATGGGGATCTGTGTCTCTCAGGGGAGATGAGACAGGAGATTAAGGTGTGGCCAATGGGCATAACCTGACAATGACAGAGATCCAGGACACTTGTGCAGACCACAGGGCTGCACCTGGGACCAATCAGAGAATTCTATCTTGAATTCTTTTTTTTTCCTTTTTTTAGATTTTAATTTTTCTATCTTCATTTCTTCTGGCATGAGAGCAAACAGCTTTTTGATAGGACGACCTAAATCTGATGTCAGAATGGGGGATACAAAAGATGGGGACCATCAACCTGATGGCCACTCACCATTTCAGTGGTCCACTCTCATTCTGCACAGCATACTTCTTTTCCTACCCTTAATACATGTATGTTGGGCGTCGTGGCACACATCTGTAATTCCAGCACTTGGGAGGCTGAGGCAGGAGGATCCCTGCAAGTTTGAGACCAGCCTGGGCTACAGAGTAAGACCCTGTCTCAAAAAAAAAAAAAAAAAAAAAAAAAAAAGTAAAACCTCCTACCCTTTTTACTTGTTTTGTCCAATTCATTTGGGACAAGAACCTGGAAAGACTCTAGGAGAGTGGTGGCAAACCTATTATACATGTGTTGTTTTTCTTCTAAGATAACGGATGCTAATGTGTGAGTTTTGTTTTGTTTTTTTCCTAAACCAAAACCTCAGTGTTCAGGTTTAATTGCAGTGTTGGCACTTTACGATAAATAAGTGGGTTTTGGTTGTGGTTTGGGCACTCGTCTAAAAGACTTGCTAACCCTGTTCTTGAAGGAGTGTACAGCACCTCAGGGGCCCAGTAACAGGATGATATAGCCTTTATGGATGCTTTTGGCAGAAATACAACCTTGTCGTTCTTTTGGTTTTTCTGAAGCAGTGTCTTGCTTTGTAGTTCAGGTTGGCCCTGAACTCACTGTAGCCCAGGCTGACCTTGAACTCTTGGCAACCTCCCTGCCTCAGCCTCCCGAATGCTGGGATTACAAATGTATGCCACCACGCCTGGCTGAACCTTGCTGTTCTTGAGCCTCCTAGCCTCCAGAACTATAAGAAATAAACCTCCGTTCTTTATAAATTACCCACTCTCAGGTATTTTTGACACAGCAGAGCAAAATGGGCTGAAATTGTGCGTGTTTATAGCATCCATTATTTTGTGTCTGCTGTTCTACATCTCTGTATTCTTTTGCAGTTCACTCTAGAAATTTATACATGGAGAAAGAGGCAGACAAAAAGAGGACAGAGCAACAATCAGAAAGAGAGAGATTGAGAGAGGGCGAAGGAGAGAGAGAGAGAGGGAGGGAGAGAGAGGAGTTCCTTCACATTTCATAGTGTGGCTGCATCATAATTTATTTACCATTTCCCCTTGTCTCTGTGTACCTTGCTATATAACAAGGACAGATCCCAGCTACTCAGGAGCTGAGGCAGAAGGACAGAAAGGTAATTTCTACCCACAAAAAAGGTATGTAGTGTGCTAAAAAGAGGTCTTTGTCCCAGCCTCCTGCCACAGATCTCCTAAAACCCTTAAAATTCCCTGAGTGGTAGGAAAGTCTTCTGTTTTAATGAGCCCCTTTTTGATCATACTAGAGTCAGTGCTAATGACTAACCCCAACCTCACCAAAGAGCCTCAGATGGGGCAGGTCACTGGAAGGAGCAAGTTATTTCCCTGAAAATAAGACTGGGCCTTATATTAATTATTGCTCCAAAGGACACAGAAGGACTTATTTTCAGGGGATGTCTTATTTTTTCATGTACAGCAATCTACATTTATGCATGTACAATGATGTATGTTTATTTCTTTATTCATGTACAGACACCTGCATTTATTCATATATGGTCCTGTCATCTCCTGGAACATGGTCATGAGTCTCTATACCCTGAACTTGGTCCTGAATTCCTCATGACTCCATTTCCCATAGAATTATTGGCCAGGACATCTTCATCAGACGAAAGATAGTTTCTTTAATAGGTGGTGCTGGAAAAACTGGGTTTCCACATGCTGAAGATTAAAACCAGACCTTATCTCTTACCATGCACTAAATTAAAATGTAAATGCATCAAAGATCTAAATATTAAAACAGAAATACTTAACTTGCTGGAAGATAGAATAGGTGAAACCCTTGAAGACATTGGTGTAGGCAAAGATAATCATACAGGAAATACTATAAAGAATCAATAACTGGGATCTCATCTTTTTTTTTTTTTTTGTACTGGGGATTGAACTCAGGACCTTGCACTTGTGAGGAAGGTGCGGTGCCACTGAGCTACATTCCTAGCCTAGGTATCTCATCTTATTAAAAAGCTTTTGCACAGCAAAGGAAACCACCACAGAGTGGGAAGAAATTTTCCCAGTTCTTTCTCAAACAAAGGACCTATATCTAGACTATATAAAGAATTCAAAAAATCAGACCATCCAAATTTAAAGATCCAGTCCGAAAATGGGCCTCTGAAATGAATGGACGCTACTCAGATAAGTAAGTAGAAACAACAAACAAATATACCAAAAACTATTGAACATCACTGGTTATTCAAGCAATGCAAATTAAAACAACACCGAGGGCTGGGGATTTTAGCTCAGTGGTGCTGCCGCCTGCCTCGCAAGCACAAGGACCAGAGTTCGATCCCCAGTACAAAACAAAAAACACTGAGATCCCACCTCACTCCAGAAAGGATGGCTGCTGTCAAGTAATTAAAGACAAAACAAACAAAAAAACACATAAATCATGACACAAACCAAGAAACCAATAACAAGAGCTAGTGGGGTTTTGGAGAAATAGGAGCCCTTCTCCACTGCTGGTGCGAGTGTAGACTGGTGCAACCTCTGCGGAAATTAGTGTGGAGATTCCTCAAAAAATTAAAACTGGAGGTTCCATTTGACCCAGCTATTCCCCATCTTGGTATCTCCCTGCAAGAATTAAAAGCATCAGACCACAGCAATGTATGCTTATATCCACGTTTATAGTGGCACAATTTGTAATAGCTTAATTTTGGAAACAGCCCAAATGCCCATCAGCTGATGAATGGATAGAGAAGATGTGGGGCAGGCCAGGGATTTAGCTCCGTGGCACCATGCCTGCCTTAAAAGCACAAGGCCCTGAGTTTGATCCCTGGTTTTTTTTAAAAAAAGTGGGGTTTTCTACACAATGGAAGATTGCTCTGCCATACAGAAGGATAAATTTGAGAAATTCTCTAGCTAAATGGATTCACCTTGAGACCATACTCTTTGTTTGTTTGTTTATTTGGGGGGATTTGGTGTTTTTTGTTTTTTGAAACAAGGTCTCACTGTGTCATTCAGGCTGGCCTCAATCTCGTGGTGATCTTCCTGCCTCTTCTGGCCTTCTAGCCACCCAAGTACTGGGATTACAGGTAGGTTCCACAATGCCCTTTGAGCCCACACTCTTCAGAGAAATAAATTGGACACACGTGTTCAAATATGGCATGGTTTCTTTGAGGCAAGAAATGGAATGTGTAAATAAGGTCCGAAATGATGAATAAATATTGGAAAATGTTCATGTGGGAAGGGGAACAGGGAGAAGGGATGAGGAAAGGAAGGGACAAAAAAAGAATAGAAGGGGAAAATGGAAATGTACTTTTGTAAATAAGGAGGAGAAAGGGAATCGAAGAGAGGGAAGAGGATTGAGGAAAAAATAATCAAGTCATATCAGGCACAGGTACGAACTCTCTATGAGGAAGTGATCATTGTGTATGTCTAAAAGTACCAATAAAGTTAATTTTAAAAGAACAATTGGCTCCGACCTCTCCCGTACAGCAGTCAGCTCACCTTAATTAAATGAGCACTCCTTGTGCTTGTAGCCTGCTCAGTCAGTGATTTTACCCTTGCAACCTTCACCTAGGCACAGCCTCTGGCAGGTGGGGCTTCACAGCCTTTCCATCAAATCGAGCATTAGTGGAAGGCGTACGTACGGGGCAGGAGCCGCAACAGAAATGATGACCGTGAGAAGGGATACAATGGGATAAGATAAAATAAAATGTATTTAAAAGAATAAAAAAAGAGTGACGGTCCACATAAAAGCAACGAAGCATTGCAGGCACCGAAACTGAGAAAATGTTTGTTTCACGGGAGTGCACTAAGTATTTCCCTTACGACCCCCGACTCGCTGAATCGTGAAGACCCCCATTAGATACAGTCAAGCGGGCGCACTGTTCGGGCCTTGAGTCTCGGTGACGAGTCTCGAGCTCGCTGTCACGTGGGAGTTTACCTCTGGTCCAAAGGCTCCCGCTTATGTATTTACAAATACTTAACTGTCAAGTATTAACATCAATAACATTATTTAGACTATAGTTCTAGAATTCCACGCACCTGCCCCTGTCATACGTTGCAATGGACCCACCTACTAAATGCAGCTTTCCGGCTGACGATCTTAATCGGGGCTTATTTTGGGGGTAGGGCTTATACTGCAAGCTTCCTGAAAAGTCACACTGGGGTTTATTTTCCACTTCAGTCTGATGTGTGGGGACGTACAGTAGGTTTGGGACGTTCGGCCTAACATACTGACCTGGAAGCCTTCCAAGAACTGATGCACAACCAGATTTGGTGAGTTGTGGGTGGGTGACGGCATCCAAGAGACGGGAGGTGACCCCCTGGACTCCACGGGGGTCAGAGGTTCCTGCCCGTGGGGCTGTCCCAGACCGCACTCCCACATCCCTTCATCCTGCTGTCTGCTCACTGGCGTTCTTCGTGCCGAGCCAGCAGCTGAGGGTTCGCAGTCCCCAGAGCTCCGTGCGTGGGGAGATGTGGGCAACTCCGAGTCCTGGCTGAGCAGTCAGAAGTCAGGGAACCAGACTCGCAGCTGGCATCTGGAGAGAGCAGTCAGCTTGCGGTATCTGACCCTAACTCCAGTCAGAGCCGAATGGAGTATAGGACACCAACCTGGGATCGGAGAATGGTTTGTTTGGGAAAAATAGGTCCATCTAACTGCAGACGTGTTCTGTGTGAAGCTGTACAAAACTATTTTTTCACCGGATGGTTAAGTAACGAGTGTGTTTTGTTTTGAGCCCTACATTTTAGGGTAATTTTCGTACAGCAGTATTGGACTAATGTTTTTCTTCTTTCCCATGGATTCCCACAGCTTCTTCTCTTTTTCCTAACTCCACCTCCTCTTCTGTTTTTGCTGTCTCTTGCACCCTGCTGCTCCTCAGGTTCTCTTTTCTTTCCCTGAATGCATTGTAGAGAATGCCTGCTTCACCCACCCAGTCAGTCACCCACCCACTGGTCATCTGTATAGCCAGACACAGTGGCGCATGCCTCTAATCACAGCACTTGGGAGTCTGAGGCAGGAAGATCACAGGTTCGAGGCCAGCTTGGGCTACACAGTGAGACTGTGTCTCAAAGAAACAAAAAACAAAACCAAAACAAGACAAATGCTACCTATGAACCAGGAACCCCTAAACTTATATTCATGGCTCGTTTGAGCACCAGGTCCATATTTTCCACTGCCTAAAGGGCTTTGCCGACTGGAGGTTGGTCTCCCAAGACACTTAGACTCAGCATGTTCAAAGCTGCACTTGTCACCTGGTGTCACCTCCTATATCCACCTGTGTTTCTTACGTCAGTGAGCCCCATCACCTGGCTATTCCAACTAGAAAGCTAGGAGTTGCCTTCTATTTTTTTTATTCAACAAGTTCTTAGGCAGCACCTGCCAGGGCTAGTAATGCTCTAGGCCCAGGGAGAGTTCCCGTTCCTGTGGGGAGAGAGACAGTGGAGATAATAAATAAGTTACACAGCCCACTGGAGGGCTGTATCTGTGTATCTCACAACACCTGCCTTGGGGAAAGGGGAGCAGGCAGAGCAGCAAGTGTGATGGAACAGGGCTGGCAGCATCAGGCCCAGTAGTGAGAACCGACCTCTCCAGGGAGACTCTTGAAAGGGGCCAGGGCTGTACACACACACGTTTGGGAGAGGACGGGACAGTCAGTGCAGAGCCTGGCACGGGGCCTTGACTGGGCATGAGGATCAGAAAGGAGGCCAATGTGGCTGGAAGTAGGGGAGGTTACTAGAGATGAGGTCACAGGTACCCGGCCCAGAGCAATGTGGCCTTACCGACGATGCGGAGGAGTTTGGGTTTTACTGATTGAACGGTGGAGCTGTCAGAGGGTTTGCAGCAGAGAAACCACACACTTACTCTGATTACTGTGCTTAGAAGAAGCAGCACAGAAATCATACCTGTGATTTTTTTTCTTTCGGCCACCAAATCAACTTCTTTCATGAAACCCTGTCTGTTTCACCTTTTAAATGTACCTTGAACCCACCTATTTCTTTTAATTTTTGTTGTCACTAGCTGAGTCAAACCAATGTCCATCATTCCTTCATCTGCTCAGCTAATGCTTGCTGAACAGCTGTTACATTCCAGGCACTGTTTCCATGCCTGGACCTCCGACACAGCAGTAGGAAAAACAGCACAAGTCCAGCCTACATTTCTCCCCTGGATTTATTATCTCTAATAACTTGCTGTCTCTTAATTGTCACAGGAATTCATTTGATTACTTATTGTATGCTCTCCTCTCCAAACTTGGGGCCTAGGGGCTGGGGATTTAGCTCAGCGGTTCGGTGGCCTGCCTTGCAAGCCCAAGGACCCTAGTTCAATCCCCGGTACCAAAACAAAACCAAACCAAAAACAATCTTGGGGCCTGGAGATGTAGCTCAGGAGTAGAGTGTGTGTTTTGCACATGTGAGGACCTGTTTTGTCTGATCCCCACCACCACAAACAAAGTAAGCCCCTTTTACCTGGTATGTGCTCAGTAAATTTCTAAGTCTTTAAATTTTGGAGTTTTCCCCCCATACCGGGGATAGAACTGTGCGCTTGTAGGTCAGACAAAACCCCAGCTAAAACCCCAGCAGGGAATTTTGGAGTTTTTTGAGACAAAATCTTGCTATTTAGTCCAGGCTGGGTTCAAATTTACAATTCTCCTGGCTCAGCCTAGCAGGTGTTAGCATTATAGGTGTGTAACACCATGCCAGGTGAAATGAATATTAATTGGTGCACGATGAATGAAATAGCCTCCAAGCCATTTGTTTGCAGCACCCTTTAAGCTTTCTTGAAACCTGACCCACAGTGCAAAGGTTTTACACTGTGAACCAGGAAAAACTCACACACATGCACACAGGCCTTTGTTGTGATCTAGAGCAGGGTTCCCCACAGACCCATGCAGCAATGGCCTGGTCCCCAGCCCATGGTCCTCCTTTGTGAGGTGGTAGAGCCTTCACAAGGTAGAGCCCAATGGAGTCTTCTGGTCACTGCGGGTGTGCCTTATTGGGAACAGGGGGCCTCAGTTCCTTCCTCCTCCTCTTTTAGCACCCCAGTCATGAGGTAAATGGTTTTGCCACACACTGCTGCCATGATGTGTGTCTTCACCACAGATTCCAAGAAAGGGCCACGCAGTCATGAACTGAAACCTCCAAAATCATGAGCCAAGACAAACCTTTTTCTTTAGCTCTATCTTAAAACCTAAACGGGTGTTTTAGGTATTTGTTACAGTAATGGAAAGCTGATTAGCACAGGTATTTACACAATAGGTGATACCATTGGGTTGTGCATGAAGCTGTTTAGCATTATTCTGTCTCATTATGTTTCATTGGGAAAAAAAAATACGCCAGTTACAACTTTGAGCTTGATTTCAGAATGCGAATCAAATTTGTCTGCTGTGGTTTGAATGGGTCCCCAAAAGTGCACAAGTTGGAAACAGGATCCCCCCCAAGTGACAGTGTGAGAAAGAGAGCCTGCTAGGAGGTGTGATGTCCTAGGGCTCTGCACATGTGAGTGGATGAGCCCCTGTTACTGTGACAGATTGTTTATAACTCAGAGTCTGGCCCTCTCTTACTCTCTTTTGCCCTTCTTCCTTTTGCCCCGGGACAGCTAAGCACAGAGCCCTTCGTTGCAGGCTGACATATGCACTTGGGCTTTCCAGCTTCCGGGACCGCGAAAAAGTAAACATCTGTTGTTAATAAATCCCCAGTCTCAAGTTTTCTGTTATTAGCCCCAAACAATGGCCCGAGACTCTGCCCAGTCCTATCTGCACAGCCTGAGTGTTCTGTCTAACTTGGAAGTCTTGTCCTATTACTTCCCTATGTAAAACCTTTCAGAGGCAAACTGTTGGCCTCTGGCAATTTGTCCCAAATGCCACTCACTTTCGCCTGTGCTTGTGACAACTGGACACAACCTCCTCGACATGGTGTCTGTTGGTGGAATAGTTCTGTTGCTCAGCTTTTTCCTAAGCCTTGATACAAGCAACTGTGGGGTATAGGAAATGTATTTTTCTTATAAGGCATGTTAAATTCATTAACAAATGAAACAAAATAAAATTGGTCAATGTGCCATCTAAAATGTTATTGCTTAAAAAAAAATCAACAGAAGCACACAATCTTATTGCTGGCCACCCATTTTGGGGAAGCTGTCCTTGGGGTAGAGAGACGGCCAGAGCTGGCTGGTGCTTTCTCCTGCTGTGTCTTTTTTCTTTTTTTCATTTAACCACTTCCTGCATGCTCTCATTCCGGGCAACCCTGCACACACAACGCTCTCTCTGGCACTAAGACACTGCACACACTGTCTCCTTTCTCTGCCCAGAATGGACTGCCACTGCTCTTTTTCTGGCTCAGCTTACAAGTCACCTGGGAGAAGCGGTCTGGCCCCGGCCTGCACTGCATCCTCCCCCAGCATCCCGGGCTCATCCCTGGGTCAAGTGTGTTTCCCAAAGCGAAGCAGCTTGATCACAGAGTCCACTCGTCCAACTGGAGATGGCACACTCTGTTGGGGTAGAAGAGTATTTTTATTTGTCATTGTATTTCTAGTACGGAGCACACTACCATGTCCAATAAATGTTTGAATTTCTCAATAGCATGAAAATCTCTGACACTCAGAGCATCACCTGACACAAAATATTGTTGAGTGGCTGAAAAAAGTGAAGGCTGAGTCTCACTTTGTTCCAAGCAACATTATCATCTTAAAAGTTATTCAAGAAGTGGTCTCATATTCCAGTGTCTTTGTTCTCTGTGGCATTCTGCTTCTCTTGCTGCCCAGAAGAGATCAGAAATGAGGTCATATGTCTACCTATGGACTTAGAGACATCTCGTACTGTCTTAATTATTTTTCTTGTTGTTGAGACAAAATACCTGACATTCAAAGTTAAAGGAGAAAAGAAAGAAAGATTTATTCAGTTCACAGTTTGTAGAGGTTTCAGTTCATAGTTGTATGGCTCTAAGGCAGGGGGAATGGCAGAGGGACATTGCGGAAGAGAAATAGTTCATGGTGGGCAGAAGGCAGTGAAATAGCAAGAAGTGAGGTAGGTGGCAGCATCACTGAGCTAAATCCCCGGCCCCTGAAATAGCAATAAGTAACAAACCACAAGGGACAAGCAATCATATTTCCATCCCTTGTATTTTATCCAGACCACCCACCCTTAGGGCAGGTAGCACTCACACCAAGGGTGGGGCAGCCTCAATCCTAGCATCACACCATGAATCAATCCCAGTCTCTCATCCTTGACCCCAACATCACACACCCTAGATCCAGCCACTTCTGAAAAGCCCCACCTGTGACTGCATGAGGCTTTGGGGGGACATCTAGACACCAGCCATAACAGGTTCCTCCGCAGTGGTCCTGTATGACAGAGGGTCTACAGGGGAGGAAACAGCATATATACATCCTACTTGTTTTACTCTTTTAGTAGCTATAAAGTAAAAATCATATGCCAGGCATGGTGGCTCATGCCTATAATCCCAATACTCTGGGAAGCTGAGGAAGGAAGATCACAAGTTTGAATGCAGCCTGGGCAATTTAGGGAGTTCCTGTGTTACAATAAAAAAGGTGTTGGGATATAGCACAGGGTGAAGGCCATGGGTTCAATTCACAGTACCACAAAATAATAAATATTTTATTTTCTGTAATAGTTCTACTACCAGGCATCTAGGGGAATGTGGTAGTTGGAATAAATGGAGATTTCAAATAACTGAGGTTTAATTGTATACATCCCAAAACATTAAAAAACAAAAAAGATGGAAACTTATTTGCCATATTATTATTAGTAGTAGTAGTAGTAGTACTGGATTGAACCCGGGACCTTAACACTGAGTTACATCCCTAACCCTTTTTATTTTTTATTTTGAGACAAGATCTTGGTAAGTTCCTAAATTGTGAAGACTGAGTTGAATTTATGATCCTCCTGCCTCAGCCCCCTAGTATGCTAGGATTACAGATATGAATTATAGCTGCCTCTTCTTAGCTCTTCAAATGAAATGCCCCAAAATATTAATAGTCCTCAATGCCTCAAGATTGTCCCTATCCACAAAAGTTATTTATTTGGATGTCATAGCTGTCCACACTAGAAGGACACATGCAGACAGATGACATATGGCCTATGTAGTTACAAAGGAAAACCCAAAGCCAGCTGGTTTCTGAGATTTTCTCTAATCTCCCCAGACCTCTTCTTTGTAAGGGAAGAATGAAACTAGGGTAATTGCATTATTCTTGGACAAAAAGTAAAATGGCTGCCTATAGGAGACATCAATTAGGGGAAGAAAAAATAAAGCAGCATCCTTCCACCAGAAAAGTATCTCCTTTATCACCAATGCTGGGATTAAGGGTGGGTGATTACTAAATCAGTCCACTAATTGCTTTGGCACCACCCTAATCCCAGAAGCCTGGATACAATATAAGGGACCAAAAGAGGCTTGTCTTGTCCTTGCTTGTTTTGATACCTTCTATCCACCTTGAACTGTTTCTTCTCTACAATGCCTGTCTGCCATGCCACCTTGCCTTGGAGCCAGCTGATTATGAGGACTGAACCCTCTACAATCTGTGAGCCAAATAAACCTTTCCTCCTTTAACTTTGGCTGTTGGTTATTTTGTTTCAGCAAGGAGAGAAAAGTAATTAAGATACTACAATGGCTATAGGCCAGTTTCACCTCGTTTTCAACTTTAATTTGCTCTTCAACCTTCCTTGAAGGGGTCTTCTGCAACCATTTAAAGGTGTGTGTGTGTGTGTGTGTGTGTGTGTGTGTGTGTGTGTGTGTGTGGGGGAAGATTAGGTGTGTGTGTGTGTGTGTGTGTGTGTGTGTGTGTGTGTGTGTGTGTGTTGGAAAGAAGTTGCCTCAAAGCTTATACATTTTTAAATAATCATGAAATATACCTCCCCCACCCCTTCACCCCTTGCTCTACTAGGGATTTGTTTTTTGTGTTTTGTTTGAGGCAGGGCCTCACTACATAGTCCAGGCTGGCCTTAAACTATGTAGCACAGGCTGGCCTTGAACCATGCCAGTCCTCCTGCCTCAGCCTCCTGAGTGCTGGGATTACAGGTGTGTGCAACCACACCCAGCTGTACTAGGGATTGAACCCAGTACTTATGCATGTTAGACAAATGATCTACTACTGACCTACATCCCCAGATTTAAAATTTTTATTTTTTAAATAAATTTAAATAATAAATAAATAAGTAAATCTTTATTAATTTTTTAAAATTTTAAGATAGGATCTCACTAAATTGCCCAGGCTTGCCCTAGACTTGCAATCCTGTTGCCTCAATATCCCAAGTAGCAGAGATTACAGGCATATTGCACTGGGCTAAATGCTTCTTGTAATGTGAAATAGAGTCCTGAAGAACATTTGGAATTTGGACAGAATTTTGCCTGCAGGTTTTAAGATGTACAAATAAGGTGGAAAGCCTTGTTTGGGTACCAGATAGATGTACAGTGCATGGAAACCTGGGAACCGTTGACATCCTTTTGTCACCACAGCATATCTTGCTGAAATTACCCCACCTTTTATGTGTCTCCCCCACAAGACATTCTCATGAACTTAGTGCTAGTCTTCTTTGAACCCTTGCACTTGAGGTTTTGTGTCTTTCTTTTTCAGGCTTGGGTATTGAACCCAGGCAGTACACCTTCTATTCCTGAGCCAAAGCCCTCAACCAGCTCTTGTCTTACAAAACTACACAACCTTCTTTAGAAAAGTATAAAATCATTGCTGTTTTTGAAAACTTAGTGAATGACAAGGTCAAATTATTTTGTATCTCCTTCTTGTGTCCTTGTGTCCTTGCAGCCTCCCCCCATCATAGTTATCTCATAGCTGATGGATGTTAGTGCAACTTGGAGTCTTTTCATATTTTTGAAACAGGGTCTCACTATGTAGCCCAGGCTGGCCTTGAACTTGCAACCCCCCTGCCTCAGCCTATCAAGTGTTGGGATTACAAGTGTGTACTACCATGCCTGGCTTCTTATTTTACCTTTTTGTGGTGCTTTTCCTAATGTCTCTCCCCGTCCCATATCAGGAGTCTAACTCAGGACCTTGCACATCAGGACCAGGCATTTTCATAGTGTCTTGAATATGAATTTTTAGTAAATACTTAAACAGAACACTGGTAAGTAGGACGACGATTCTTTAATGGGAAACCCTCTTTTCCTCTGTGTTGATCTATACGATTGTTAAATACAAAGCAGTTTTTTCCTCTTTTCTCTGTAGTACTAAAGATTGAATGGAAGGATTTATACTAAGATATGTCCTCCAGCCCTTTTGTACTTTTTGCTTTGTGTCTGAGTTTCATGAAATTGCCTTGGCTTGGCTTGAACTTGGAATCTTTCTGTCTCCACCTCATCAAAGTACTGGGATTACACAAGCGCCACCACCCCTGGCTGGTACAGAATAGTTTTATTTTTATTTTTTAAATCTCTTTTTGGTTTTATTTGAGACAGGATTTCACAATATAGCTCAGGTTGGCATCAAACTCACTATGTAGCCCAGGCTGGCCTCGAACTTGCCATGCTCCTCCTGCCTCAGCCTCCTGGTGCTGGGATCATAGGTGTATGCCACCATACCTGGCTAGCATAGTTTTAATATACTTTAGTAAGTCTAGTATTATATTTTGTTTCATCTTCTTTTTTTCCTCTCCTTTTTTTTTTTGAGGAGCTGGGAATGGAACCCAGAGCTTTGTGGAACCCAGACTGGAATTCTACCACTGAGTTACACCTCCTGCCCTTGACATGCCTTTTAATTCAAATTATATGAAGATAAGAAAAATAATAAAGAAAAATTCATTTTTGCATTATATCACACTATTTTGGCCAAAAGCAAATTTGTTCAATCGTCTTTCTTCTGTTCCTTTGAGTCAGTCTATTTTTGTGTAGTCCAGGATGGCCTTGAACTTGCTGTGTAGCCCAGCTGGCCTTGAGGTTGTCATTCTTTTGCATCAGCCTCCCAGAGTGCTGGGATTACAGGTATGTGCCACCCTCCCACAGGTTCAATTGCCCTCCCTCCCTCTCTCTCTCTCTCTCTCTCTCTCTCTCTCTCTCTCTCTTCTCTCTGACTTGGAGTCTCATCAGATTTCCCAGGTTGGCCTTGAGCTCACTGGCTGAAGCTATTCTGCCCCAGTCTCCTGAGTAGCTGGAATTATAGGCACAAACACCACCACCCCTCTTGGCTTAAATATGTGAAATCTTGAAAACTTTAAAATGACAAAATTTTCTACTTGCTATTATTTGTATTTTGTAGAAACCCACAGCTTTAATGCATAAAAGAGTAGTTAATTTATCTTCGTTCACTGGGAAAGAAAACACAGATACTCCATTGCTCTTTGCTGATAGAAAGTACAAAGCATCTTTACAATAGAACAGTTTCATCAGCCATATAATTTTTTTTTTTTATTGAACCAAGGATCTTGTGCTTGCGAGGCAGGCTGCAAAATCACTGAGCTAAATCCCAGCCCTTATTTTTGTTTTTGAGACAAGACCTCACTATGTACTCCAAGTTGGCCTCAAACTCAGCTATCCTCCTGCCTCAGTCTCCTGAATGCGGCGATTACAGATATGCCACCATACTTGGCAGCCTTATCAAATAGATTAGGCAAAGATTATGCTCAGAAATTAATTCTCTGAGTACTGTTACAGATTTTTTTTCTTGCAGCTTAATTGCTTAACCCCTACCCCTCTATTTAGCTACTCTACATCCTTTTTTATTGGTCAGGGAAAACATGTCTAAGATCTTTTCCTCCAAAATCATATGTTCCATATTCTTTCTTGTATTTTTTAATACTTGCATAATTTCTACCCTTTCTGTCAACCCATCTACTTGCACAAATTATTTTCCTATGAATTTATCAATTTTATTTTTAGGAAATTTGGTCTATACTATCTTTATATTTTTTTGAATAATAATAGGAAGAAGAACAAAAATATCATTGGGTGTGGTGGCACAGGCCCTACCACTCTGGGAGGCTGAGGCAGGAGAAGTACAAGTTCAAGCCCAGTCTGGGCAATTTAGTAACTTAGAGACAACCTGTCTCAAAATTTAAAAAAAGGTTCCAAGACCCCAATCTATGGAAGCACAAGTACCTTATATAAAATGATATAGCCATAGCATTTAGACATTCTCCCATACATTTTAATCACCTCTAGGTTTCTTATAATAGCTAATACAGCAGAAATTCTATGTATATAGCTGTTACACATTACAGTTTAGGGACTATGACAAGAAAGAGGTCTGTTTCAGTACAGACATAATTTTTTCCCTCTTGATATTTCTGATTCTTTTTTTTTTTTTTTTTTTTTTTTTTTTTTTTTTTTTTGGTACCAGGGATCAAACTTGGGACCTTACACTTTTGAGGCAGGTAGTGGAACCACTGAGCTAAACCCCGCCCCCCCAATGTTTCTGATTCTTGGTCTGGTTGACTCCACCCCTGTGGAACTCATAGATTAAGGGTTGAATGATGAAGTGTGATCAAAATACGGAGGTGAATGTAAGTTTTAAAGTTTTATTACAGCAAAAGACACACTGCCATTCAGCCTCCTCAAAATACTCCACCACACTTCTAATACTTATCCCATTGTTCTTGAAGTTCTGAAAGTCCTCTTTCCTGAGTGTCTTCGTGAGGTGTACAAAAAATAGGAGTACTGCTGCTGAGTGCCATTCAATATCCACATTATGGTGTGCTCTCACCTTCCTTACTGTGGTTCCTTACTCCACATCTGGTACGGTGCGACTTCTTGCTCTTCCTCAAAGTGAAAATGAGCATGAAAGGTAAAAATTTTGAAGTGGTTCAGGACACTGAGACAGCCATGACAACATAATTAAAGATAGTCATGAAAGGACTTCCAGAGCTACTTCAGAAAGTGGCAAGAGTGATAGGATGTGTGTTCAAAGTGAGGGGAAGTATTTTGAGGGGGATTAATGGCAATGTTTCTTTTGCTGCAATAATTTTTTTTTCCAGAACCAGTAAATTAACTCAGGACCTTGTGTTTGCCAGGCAAGTGCGGAGCTAAATCTCTGGCGTTGCAGTAAAATTTTAAAAATTTAAACATTCATCATTTTTGGACTGTTTTTTCTAACATTAGTTATCTGAGATTCCCCCCCAGATCTGAAGCAGGCACTAGGGGAGAGGTATCCCAGGGAAGAGGGCCGTTACCAACCAAAAAAGGTATGATTTCCTGTATGCAGTGGGAGTGACAAGATGTAGTGAAGGCAGGCTCCTGTGGATCCAACTCAGACAAGGCCGTGAATTTAGAGCTCTGCAAAAAGAAGCCAAGTTTATCCTTCAGGTAAAACAAGCCTTGACAGATGGCCTATGCTGCAGGCAGGCAGTGGGTAGGGAGAGACAGTGTTCCAGATATTCCTCAGCCTGACGGTCATAGGAAGCTTAGGAAGTGGTTAGTCCAGAAGGATCTGAAGACTTGGTGAAGTCCTTGGGGACAAGAGATGGGAGTACATTCTTCTCCTAAAGAAGCCAGAGGCAGCAGGGCATGGCAGTGCAAGCATGCAACTCCAGCACTCTGGGAGGCTGAGGCAGAAGGGTGATGGTAAGTTAGAGCCAGCTTGGCATTTTGCAGAGACTGCCCCCGCCAAAAAAAAGAGAAAAAGAACAAGGGCTTGGGGTATATCCAAATATTGAAAATCCTGGATTTAATTCCCAGTACTGCAAGAAGAAGAGGAAGAATAATGAGAAGAAAGAGAAAGAGGGAGAGGAAGAGGGGCCCCAGAGTTCCAAGACCAAGAACCCATTCCAGAGCCAGAAGACAGTAGGAACTGTAGGAGGCCTGAAAATCTACATTTGGCTGACATGTTTTTTTGTTCCAAAGAAGTGGAATGAGTTGCTAGCATTTAATATTTGGAAGAGTTCACCCCAAAAATGATTCCTGATTTCTCTTGCTTTCCTGATTTTCATGGTCCCACTTGGAAACCATCAGCTAGAAATGAGTTGTGGCTGTGGCCTTCAGACTGATTTGAGCTCTCTGCTTCAGTCCCTTTCACTGTCAGCTGTTTTCACAACTGCTCTGCCTATTCATCTTACCTGCTTGGCTTGTTGGACATTACATGTGCCATCTGTGGACGACATCCTGATCAGTTTGGTTTAATTTATATCACTTCTCAGAAGAAACATCTCTTTCTCTCCCCCTCCCTTCTTTTGCTTTCTCAGAACTAGGCATTGAACCCAGGGCCTTCTCACTGAGCCACATCTTGAGCCCTTTTTTATTTTGAGACAGTCTGGCTAAGTCTTTAAATTCACCAGGCTGCACTAGAACTTGCAATCATCCTGCTTCAGCTTCCCAAGTATTGGGAGTATTGGTGTGCACTGCCTTGGTGAGATAGGGGAATAAGGTCAGGCAAAACTGTCTGTGGAAGTAGGCATGACATGTTAATTACAAGATTCTGGAATGCTGGAACAGAATAGTTCCCAAAGCCCTGCATGTGGACTTCTCATGAGAACTTGAGCAGGATTTCAATATAATGCTTAGACCTGACCTCAGCCTGAGTCCTGGATCCCAGCACTGCCTCTCAGGACCTGTAAGTACAAGTTCTCAAAGGTTTCCTCCAGATTTCAAATAGCATAGGAGGGCAAGCCAGGAAGAGCTTACTGTGGCTTTCCTCAGGATAGCCCGACTGCTTTCTCCAAGGTATTCCTTTATCTTGCTTTTTCCTTTTTCACTCAGCTCAAACTCACTCTGCAGAGCCAGTTTCTCCCTCCCTCTTCACTCTTAACTTTCTCGAATAAGCTTGGCAACTGCATTCTGCTCATTTTGTTCAGTTCTTTGTTCAAGACAAGAAGAACCTGGCAATTAACTCCAGAAGGAAAGGTGAGCGATCCAGAACCTGGTAAAGTTTAGTTGGTGGTTTAATTTAGAAGCAGGCTACCCAATAATAATGCCATCTATTTTGCTTTTACAGACAGGGTCTCAAAGTAGTCTAGGCCAACCTGAACTTGCTATGTAGCTTAGGCCTTGAATTTGAGCTGTCTTGCTGTGATTAAAGGCATGTGCCACTATACTCAGCCTCAGAAGAAACTTCTAGGCCTGTTTTCTTTTGAAGCAAAACATATATTGGGGGCCGGGGATCTAGCTCAGTGGTTCCGCTGCCTGCCTTGCAAGTGCAAGGACCCGAGTTCAATCCCCGGTACCCCCCGCAAAAAACATATATTGGTACGTTTTAGATATCCATAATGATAACATCCATTGTAGGGAATTTGTGCCCATACCTGATGTATCTTGTTTCTTTTTTCCCCATTCCCCCTTCCCTTCAACCCCTGTTCTTCCTTGTTTACAAAAGCTTTGTTTTCATTTTTCCCTTCTTATTTTTTCTTGTTCTCTCCTTTCTCCCTCCCCTCTCCGTTCCCCTTCTCATTTGAACATTTACTTCCCATTTCCCAATAGCCATTATACATTTTGATCCTTATTTCCACTTTAGGTTTTACACACGGGGGAAACAATGTGGTATTTAAACATGCGTGTCCAATGTATTTCACTTAAAGCGTTTGCTCTCAAGGTGCATCTATTTGGCTAGAAATTTCTCAAGGTTATCTTTCTTTATGGTAGAATACTACTCCACTGTATAAAAAGAAAACCACATCTTCTTTACCTATTTGTTAGTTGATGGGCATTTTGGGTTGTTTCCAACATTTAGCTATTACAAATGGTGCTTCTACAAAGATGGGTTTGCATATATCCCTGTGGTATGATTTTTTAGAATTCTCTCAGGACAATAGCAAGAAAGGGGAATAGCTGGGTCAAATGGGACCTCTAATCTTAGTCCTTTGAGGAATCTCCACATGGACTTCCACAGTGGATGCATCAGTCTACACTCCTAGCAACAGTTAAGGGTTCCTTTTTCCCAACAATCCACCAGCATTTGCTGGCCTGTTGTCTTGGAGCCATCTCAAGAAGTTTTTTTTAAAAAGGCATAAATTATATAAATCCAATGTTTCAAGAAATTTTATAGCTTACTAATAAAGATTGTATTTTTCTATGACATATAATGAAATCTTTCAACAAAAGACACCTTTGTGTTTGTTTATAAGCAAAGTAGGCGTGTGCATCCTATTTAGGAGTGCTTTTAGGTAGAGCCCTTTCTTAAAGGAAAGGAATGCACACAATGAAATAATATATCTATTAAAGCAGCGAGGCAACCCAAAAGGGCAGGGATAATGTTGAAGAGCCGGGCTGGAGATACAGTGTAGCTCAGTGTGTGCTGGTTTAGCATGCAGTAGGGCCTGGGTTCCACCTCCAGTCCTGAAATACATACACACATGCATACATACATAAAATGATACAGTCATTCAGGAAAATAATCTAGCATTTTCTTAGAAAACTAAACATGCATTTATCATATGATCTATCACTCATACTTGCAGGCATTTATCCCAGAGAAATTTAGACTTAAATTCACGCAAAAACCCCACAGTGCCTGGGAATGTAGTTTAGTGGTACAGCACTTGCGTGTCATGCACGAGGCCCTGGTTTTGATTCCTAGCACTGCTCCCCCGCAAAAAAAAAAAAAAAAAAAAAAAAAAAAAAAATCCCTGAATACAAATGTTCTTAGCAATCTTATTTTAAATAGAAAGAAAACTAGAAACAACCTAAATGTACCTCACTGGGGATGGATGAACATCCATAAATGGAGTACTCTACAAATATTTGATTCATGCAACAACTTAGATGAAACTCAAGGTATTATTTAGGCAAAAGCTTCATCCACAGAAAGTCATGTGTTATAAAAATGATTCCATTTATCTAAATGTTTCGGAATGAGAACCCAATAATAAACAGATTAGTGGTTGGAGGACAGAGTGAGTGGGAGGGAATTTGTGAATCTAGAAAGGTAGTATTAGTAATCTTTTGTGGTGACAGAATAGTTCTGTACCTTTGTTGTAGAAATTGTTACACAGACACATGCACTGGATAAAATTGGACTGAGTTACATAAACATGTACATGTAACTATGTAGGTTAAAAAATATGGTGAATACCAAGGAAGTTCTGCAATATAGTTAACAGTGATTTATCAGTGTTAACTTCCTGGTTTTGTTTTTGTTGGTTTTGTTTATTTTTTGAGACAGGGTCTCACTATGTAGCTGAGACTGACCTAGAACTCACTGTGTAGCCCAGGATGGTCCCATACTCACAGCAATCATCTTACCTCAGCCTCCCGAGTGCTGACACCATGCCTGCCCTCCTGGTTTTGATATAAAGCTTTATTAGGTGTCACCTATGTTGTTGCATGAATCAAATATTCATTCTTTTTATTACTACACAGTACTCCACTTATGGTTCATCCATTCCCAGTGAGGTACGTTTAGGTTGTCTCTAGTTTTCTTGCTTTTAAAAATAAGATTGCTATTAGAGTTTTATTCAGGTTATTATTGTGTTGGTAGGGGGCTTAGCTCTAGGGATCAAATCTAGGGCCTTGCACTAGCGGAAGGGTAAATGAGACTCATACTATATTTACAACTTCTTATGAGTCCACAATTATAAAAATAAGTTAGCTGAATGTCTAGGGCTGGTGTTTGGGGAGATGAGCAAGACAACAGCGGCTAACAAAGGGGCTGAGAATTATTTCCAGAAGTTTAACCTAAAAGGTGAAAACTTACTCCTCACCATCATTGGTCAGAATAATAGCGCTCTTTATTCTGTCCATTTTAGGCTGCTGCTTCTCAATTATACTAAGCAGAGAATTAGGTTTATCTCTAGAGGCAAAACCAACAGCCTTACCCCACTGGGTGTCATCTCTAGCATTCAGCCCTTTACAGTCATCACTTTCCCCATTGCCTAATACTGAGTATGCTTCTTTGCTGCCAGAGGTGTTTTTAATTTTAACATCTGAATTTGATGTCATTGCAGATGCTAAAAGTTGCCAGTAGGCTGTCCTCCAGATAACTGTCCCTTGCTCTAGCTTATATCACTGTTTTGTTGCAATTAGCATTCAGAGGATGCACTGTCATCTTATTAAAATTTATATTTTTCAGCGGAGAAAGCACATGGATAGTTGATTGTGGAACTGTGGTTTATTCTTGCTCTTCTTAGTTACCTGTGTCTAAATTAAGCTGAACCTTTGGGCCTCAGCTATTTCTAAACAGGCATCACGATTTACTAAGGTTAATGCCTGAGGGAACATTAACCTTGCAGACAGTAATCTAATTCAGTGTCATCACAAGTGCATAATGCGGGAGTTTGGAGTTTTGCCAAAAAGCACAATTCAAATGAACAGTCAGTTGGCAAGGGATGGGAAGGTGGGTGTGGACAAGGGAAGGAGAATTCCAGAAATGGTTATATAGATTATTTTAATGCCTTTTCCTCCCCCCAAAGGTTATGTTTAAGTATTGCAGAGAGATGCTAAAAACAAGAAACAAAAACAAACGAAAAAACCCTTCAGATCATTATGAAGAAAGCATAATGAGGGTGTTTCATCCCACAGAAAGTTCCTGATACTCATAATCACTCAACATTCACTAAGCATCTTTTGTTATCAAGCTGACCTTGTGCTAGGATGGGGACAGACAGGAGTAATTAATTGCAGGATGTCCAAGCACCTCAGGACGCCTAATAAATGTTAGCTGAATAAAGGCACCCTTAAGGAGGTCACGATTGGGCGAAGGTCATTTAAAGTGCTAAGGATGAGACAACTGTACAATCTCAGCTGCGTAGACCGTTACCACGTCTAAGCTGCCCTACAGCTGAAGTTTGGGTTCCAGGTGAACTCAGTACGCAATACTACGCTAAGAGCCTGCTCAAGAGTGTCCAGGACTGGCTTTCCTGATGTTCCTCTGAGGTCACACTGCGTCTCACTAACAAGGTTTGCGAGTTTCAAGGGCGCAGGGTTTCATCTTCCGGAAAAGGTGTCATCAGAGGTGGAGGGGGAGAGAGCTAGGTAAGAGGAGGATAAACGAAAAAGCCAAGAATTTCTGGCAGACAGCCTTTCACTTAGGTCCCCGCCCCTTCCACTTTCCCAGCCCGAAAGGCTCCCGACTCCCGACACCCCCACTTCTCCGGCGTCTGACAGGGCCTGAGGCTGCAGGTGGGAGCAACCCCCTCGTCAGAGAGGCCTCCTCATCCGCGATCTTCTTCCAAGCGCTTCCGTCCTGGGCCCAACGGGGGGATCCGCAGCTCGGGGAAAGTTCCCTTGGCTAAGCCG
>NW_022900936.1:68808259-68877289 GCF_012274545.1 Fukomys damarensis | reverse complement strand
GCGGGGTGCCGGGTGTGGGTGTGAGGAGGCCGGGCGGACGCCGCTCTCTGTCCGCCGAGCCTGGTGCAGTGCTTTCTGCGCCGCAGGCCTCAGTCGCGGCTGCTGCCCCAGTGTGCTCTTCGGGAGCAGGGAAGGGCAGGGGATGGGGAGAGGGAACGCCTGCAGGAAGCCGGTGGGATCGCGAGAGGGGGAGAGGATGGGGACGCAGCCGGGGAGGTGGAGGAATGCAGGGGTGGCCCTAGAGGAGTCTTGAGATTTCCGAGGGGTGTTCATTGTGCAGCTACGTTAGGTATTTCATTATGGGAAGAAGTGGAGCGTTTCCGAGGCAAGGGAAGAAGGGATACAGGAGTTTTCCTTGAATAGAAAGGAAAGCGTTTGAAGCCAGGAGGAGTGCTAAATATTAGAGAAGATCAGGGAATGCATAATAGAATAGACAGATGTGGCATAATTAATAAACGCTGGCCCAAGGACTAAAGAGTTATTCCAGATGGGCCAGGACGGCCTCGTTCCGAACCTGTCTGGGCTCTTCAGTAGATGACGTCTGGTAAGTGTGGGTCTGGGCCTTGGTGGGGGTCGTTGAGAATGAGACCTTAGATTATAGTTTGGTTTGAGACCTTTTAGTCTTGCACCAGGGAAGATGAAAACCCTTTTAACAGACTTTGAAAAAAGAGCCTGCCTGTGGGGAGGGATTCTTAAGGCCGGAGAATTTGGATTTTTAGCAGATCTAGATTACTGTTACTTACCAGAAGCTGGATGAACACTGTTCTGGCAAATGCTGGAATGGAAATTACTTTACTCAGTGCTTTTCTTCTTCGCTGTCCATCTTATTTGGACCCGTGGAGCTGGTGCCTATCATTCAGCCTGGGTTGTAGCACATGAGATTATACTTGATGGTGGGGGGAGCTCCGTAGCTCACACGAGTATAGTTTGCTCGATTGGTTCTGGACCTGTGGGGCTGGCAGGATATCTTTTGCCATTCACAGTAACCAAATGTACTCCCCTGAGCCATGGTGATGTTGAAGAAAATATAGCTGCCAGCAAAATGCAGGCATGCAGAATGGAGGATTTCTAGAATGTCAGTTTTGGTCTTAGATTGTAAGGAGGTCAGGACGGTAAGAACCTGAAGAGACTGGATGATTCTAAAGCCAGAGTGGAGGGACAGTTAATATCTCTATCAGGAATGAACTAAGCTCTGGATTTACAGAGCCCACAACAGACCTGATTTCCATTTCCCTTTCCATGAGGGAGCTCTGGGAGAAAGCACTTTTTGTTTTTTATTTTTTATTTTTGGCAGGGGGCTGTTAGGGTCAGGGCCTTGAACTTGCTATGTAGCCCAGCCCAGACTGGCCTTGAATTTGAAGGCCTCCTGCTTCAGCTTCCCCAGTGCCAGAATTATAGGTGTTTGCTACAGGCTTGACTGTAAGAACCATGCTCTTAACATTTGCCCAGGTATTATTCACTTTTGGTATTAAATACTACATTTCGTTGTAATAGTTCTTCCACTGAAGAGAGTCATAAGCATGTTAAATGTGAAACAAATTAAAAGTGAAGAGATTAATGGGGAAGATGGAATGAAATTTGGGAAAGGGAAGGGAAAATTCATTCCTTTAGTAGGTACTATATCTGTAAAGAACCCTAATTTATCATTGGAGTGGAGAGGGGTTTTTATTTTTATAAATTTTCTTATAGAAATAACCTGGCATTATTACTTTAAGCATTTGGAAAACTTTGTCGGTACATTTAGATTTACTCACTTTGTGAAAGAACTTTGCACTATATAGTAGTATGTGTACCTGTTTTTATGTCATAGTATGAGAAGGTCATTTTTTTTCCTTCCCTTCCCCTCTTTAGTACTTAATATTATCTGTTTTTTGTAGGTATACTGCACTTAAATATGGTATGTCATTGTTTTTCTTGTCTTTTAAGTTCTGAAATAATACACACACACACACACACACACACACACACACACACACACACACACACTTTTTTTTGCTTTGAGAGTATCTTGCTTTTTAGAGTTCAGGCTGTCCTTGAACTCACTATGTAGCCCAGGCTGGCCTCAAATTTTGGAGCTCCTCCTGCCTCATCCTAAGTGCTGGAATTTTAGGGGTTCACCACCACACCTGGTAATGAGATTACTAATTCTAATTATTTTTTTGTAGTTCTTTCCATGCTTTGAATTCTTTAGGTCTCCAAGTAACAGGCATATAACATTATTCGTTTATCAAAATGACATTATCAAGGAGTCAGACTGGGGCCTGGGATTTAGCTCAGTGGTTCCGCCGCTTGCCTGGAAAGGAGTCACACTGCCATGAATGAGAAAGTTTTGTGTCATTGACCTTATCTGCTTTTTCTCCTTTCTGATTTTATTGTTATTATTTGAGTTCTTTATTTCATGCTTGTATCTTTAAATAATAAGCTTATGCTTTGAATTTAGTCTGACTACTTTAGGCTCTGTCTCTTGATTTCTCCACTGTGTTAGATGAGGGTTTAGACTAGGACCCCTTTGAGGAGGAGAGAAGTGTTTAGGGTTAGGCTGGAAATCCTGGGTAAATCACAAAGGGAAGTTAAGGAAGTCTGGGTGGTAGGAAACAGCACCCTTGCAGCATTAAATTTGCTGGTTAGAGACAAGGAGTTACTTGACTGTGACGGTAGTTCATCTTGGAATTAGTTTCCAGGTTGCATTTGCAGTGTCCTCATGGAGAGTTTTAGTACTGGGACCAGGAACTGTGTACCAGCGACCCCAGGATATTCCTTGAAGGCTTCTGCAGCAGTTCTTAGGTTTTAGGACAGAACAGT
The DNA here is from genome assembly GCF_012274545.1 of Fukomys damarensis. Classification (NCBI taxonomy): domain Eukaryota; kingdom Metazoa; phylum Chordata; class Mammalia; order Rodentia; family Bathyergidae; genus Fukomys; species Fukomys damarensis. The sequence continues at coordinate 68,874,487 of NW_022900936.1, read as the reverse complement.
GTGGATGGATGTGTTTTGGGTGGGGTGGGAGGAGAAACAGAAAAATGTGATAAGGGGATGAGGGACAGCATTTGATGGAGGTGAGGATAATTTGTAGGGAATGCTGAAGAAAAAAAGAATCCTGAGGGCTTTTGATAGAGTTGTCATGAACAGGTTGTAACTCACAGTGTGGTATGACTGAAGTTTGTGGCAGTTAGAAGAAAATGAGTATATTGAAGTCACTGATATAATGGGAATATGTTGGGAAGAACTATGCTATTCATTCATTAGGATAATGTCTTAAAATATGAGCGTTTTTGCAATCTGTATCTGAGTACCAGTCCGTGTGATGGGACTGGGAGAATATAAAACAGCTCTATGTTTAGGAAGTCTTGTTCAAGTAACTGCACCCCCTCCTTCCCCAGTACTGGGTATGTTCATGAACCCAGGACCTTTGCACTAAGGTTCATTGCCAGCCCCACCCCCTTTGAGACAGTCTTGCTATGTAGTTCATGGTGGCCTTGAACTCACTATGTAGCCCAGGCAGGCCTTGAATTCATGGCAATTCTCTCAAGTGCTGGGATCACAGGCGTGTGCCACCACACCTGGTTTATTTTTTATTTAGAGCTAGGATCTCTGAGTTGCCTAGGCTGGGCTTGAATTTGTGATCCTGCTTCCAGCCTCCCAGAGTGCTGGGCATTCAGGTGTGTGCCTCCATCTCTCTCCAAAGGAGGCTTCCTTAGTCTTATTAACAGTATTCACAAGTAGAGTTTTATGCTAAATTTTATATTTACTTAGTTAATGGGAATTATTCTTGGTTTTGCAAATGGTAACTAGATTGTAATCTGGCCTAGAGCTGGGACTATTTCATCTTTGGGGAAATTTAACAGTTTGATGTTTTTTGGAGACGGGGTTCACTGTATAGTTCAAGCTGCCCTTGAACTCACTATATAACCCAGATTGACCTTGAATTCAATGTGATCCTCCTGTCTCATCCTCCTGAGTGTTGGGATTACAGGCACTCACCAGCATGCCAAATTCTTGAGTGTTCAATAAATATGTGTTGAAGACTGCTGGAAAGTATATTTACTGTCAGTAAGACTGATGGGACTGTATGAAATTGCTGAGTGCTGTGAGAATAGTGTAGACAAACGAATGTGTGTGTGTGTGTGTGTGTGTGTGTGTGTGTGTGTGTGTTGGAGGAAGTGGAGGAGGAATCTGCCTGTGGAGGACCTTTAGATTAAGGGAAGAATGCAGATAATGGATTAGAATGGAACTGTAATAATCCTGCAGAAACATTGAAGGGGAGGATCAAAGGGTCTCTTCTCATCCGAGGCTCATTTTATCTGGAATCTGGTCTGGAGCAAGGGCACTGGTTTAAGAGCTGAGCATGGTGGCTCATGCCTGTAATCCTAGCACTTGTGAGGCTGAGGCAGGAGGGATCACCATTTGTTTGAGGCCATATAGTGAGTTCAAGGCCAGCCAGAACTATAGAGCAAGACCCTATTTCCCAAAAAAAAAAAAAGAAAAAAAAAAGACATGGTTTAATTTACATTTTCTTATTGCATTCTTTTTTTTTTGAGACAGTGTCTTGTTTTGTAGCTCTGGCTGGCCTTGAACTCGCTATGTAGCCCAGGCAGGCCTGGAACTAGTATTGGTGATCCTCCTGCCTCAGCCTCCTGAGTACTGGGATCATAGGCATGTACCACCATGCCCGGCATTTCATTCATTTTTAAAACAATCAAAATTAAAGGAAGTTTCTTCCCTCAAGGAATTTACAGTATTTACATTCTTTTTAGGGAGGGAAGACAGTTGTGAAATAATTCAGTAATAGTGTAAGATTTCAGAAAATTGATTTTCTTCAGAAAATGAGTATCTTCAGATGAGATTTTTTTTTTCTGTTTTTGTAGTCATTTTCAGAGGTAGTGCTCAGAACATTTTTTAGAACCCCCTTTCTGAGTTACCTTTGCATTATCCCCAAAAAAAAAAAAAAGAAAAAAAAAAGACATGGTTTAATTTACATTTTCTTATTGCATTCTTTTTTTTTTGAGACAGTGTCTTGTTTTGTAGCTCTGGCTGGCCTTGAACTCGCTATGTAGCCCAGGCAGGCCTGGAACTAGTATTGGTGATCCTCCTGCCTCAGCCTCCTGAGTACTGGGATCATAGGCATGTACCACCATGCCCGGCATTTCATTCATTTTTAAAACAATCAAAATTAAAGGAAGTTTCTTCCCTCAAGGAATTTACAGTATTTACATTCTTTTTAGGGAGGGAAGACAGTTGTGAAATAATTCAGTAATAGTGTAAGATTTCAGAAAATTGATTTTCTTCAGAAAATGAGTATCTTCAGATGAGATTTTTTTTTTCTGTTTTTGTAGTCATTTTCAGAGGTAGTGCTCAGAACATTTTTTAGAACCCCCTTTCTGAGTTACCTTTGCATCTTTAGCATCATCTATATACTTAACTATTAAGTACCTATTGTGTGGTCTTGGGGCAGGGGACTGTAAAATGAGCAAAATGTGGTCCCTATTCTTTAGGAGTTTATAATTCCTTCAGGATGGCCCCTTTATAAATAACACAAGGTGTAGTAGTATCTAAGTAGTGTCATTGTTGACAGTTCTTTACTTTGAAATATTTAATTTTTAGAAATGCTGAAGCATTATAAAATAGAATAAATAAAGAATAGTAAATAAATTGTTAGTCAAAGAAATGGTAATGGGCTGGGCTTGGTGATGAATGCCTATAATCCCAGTACTCGGGAGGCTGAGGCAGGAGGATCTCCATGAGTTCTAGGCCAGTTTGAACTATACCAAACTGCGCTGAAAGACCTTGTTTCAGAAAAGAAAAAAGAAAAAAAAAAAAAGAAATGGGAATGATTTTCTTGATTCACTTATTAACTGATCTTGGAAAACACATCCAAAGAGGAAGTTGGAGATGTTTTGGACAGTGGCAGTAGCCTTATATAAGTTAGCTAGGCACTAGATAAATGTTGGTTGCATGCATCAGATGCTTAGATGAATTAGATACCTGATAGCCTCCCCGTAACTTCTATTAGAGGACCACACTGACTTGAATGTGTAAATAAACTCTGGGCATGTTAACGATCTCATTACCTTCAGCAAGGCTCCTCATGGTTCAATTTCCAAATGACTTGCCGACAGTAAGTGCTAGAGAAGTTCAGAGAATGGAGCAACGAATATTGGCTAAGGTTTGGGGAAAGGATTTGAGTAAATTGTAATTTAACTCGATATTTGAAAGTATTCTTTATGGATCTCAGAGAGGAACTGGATAGCTCCAAATTTTAGTGGTAGGCCTAGAATGAACCTGGAGTCCAGATCTATTTTTCATTGAATGCATTCTGCCTATTTCATTTCAGCTGCTTCTACTGGTCTGGTCTTTTTGATTTTGAGACAAGATCTTACTATAGTTCAGGCTGGTCTTGAACTCACTGTGTAGCCCAAGCTGGCCTTGAACTTATGATGATGCTCCTGCCTCAGCCCCTTGAGTGCTGGAATCACAGGCGTGCACCATCAGTCCCTGCTTGGCTTGGTTTTTTCTTTTCAAATTTGCATTTGTCAGATAGATGTGGAGCCCCTTGCAACAACTGTGAGGTCTGTTTCTGTCTGTGCCCAGGGTAACTTTTAGATCATCCTTTGAGTCTGTACCCTGAAAAATTTTTGGTCTCTGTGAGTGAAGAGAATAAATCAACTTGGCCCTGTTAGCCTGGCATTTTCCTGTACGCTTTTCTCAAAGCTGCTTTTTGAATTACGAATAGAGCAGACAGAGGACTTAGGGCATGTGTCCAGTGGACACATGCTTATTGAATAAATGAGGGAAAGAGAAAGTGTATGAGGTAATTTAGGAGAGCCGAATTATCTGTGTTTTCTGTTACTGTTTCTTTTTCTACATAGAATTTAATGGGATTGATTAAAAATATGTGCACTAAAATGAATTGAAATGATTTAAGGAGTTGTAGTTGGAGAGAAAACAAAGAAGGAAAAATCTGTTTAAAAGAGTGTAAGATCAATCAGTATGAATGTTGGAGGTCTAGGAGTAAGATGGATGAGCAGAGAAATGGTATCTGATACTAAGGATGATTCTGAAAGAAGGAGAAAGATTAAAATATGACAGACTATGTTTAGAGTAAAGCATGAGAAAATGGAAGCTAAAAGGGATTAGTTGAAAGGGCTGTGTTAAGGAGGAAGATGGTAAGGCTGTTTGGAGGATAAGAATAACAGAAGTTTGGATATAATAGAAATTATTTATGTGATTTATAATTGAGGGTTTCAAAAAGTGATGGAATGAATTTTCTTTATTTAACAGATAATACAGATTTGTTATATGCAAAAGCATTGTTAGATGCCATCAGGAATAAGTCCTTTGGGATTTATATTCTGGTAGGGGGAGCTAGACTTACACAAATACCTACACTATGGTCACAAGTGTATCAGAAAAATAACCTAATGTTACTGACAATAGAAGGTAGAAAAGGCATTTGACTGGGGGAGAGCTTGGGCCTGCATTTTAGTAGTATAAAGTAGAATTTTAGCTAGTCTTTGAAGAGAGGTAGGTCTGACAGATTAAGGAGAGCATTCCAACTTGAGGGAATAACATAAGCACAGATTTAGAGGAGAATCCTACCATCTAAGGGGAATGGTGAGTTAGGTTTTAGTTTCCAAACTGTGACCCACCATTAGAACTAGGTCACATGTTCACCTAATATATTCATGTGTGAATGTTTGTGTATATGTGTATGTCAAAAAGCTTAATAATATAGTACTGTCCTTACCCAGTTAGAGGCACTTGGATGTTACCTGTTCTAAAACAACAAAGCACAGCTGGCTGGGAGTGGGGAGGGAAGCTAGTTGTCATCCATTGAACTGATTGCATGACCAACTGAATAATTCGTCACAACCTGTAGTGTGGAACCCAGAGTTCACGAGTGGGGTATAATATGATAGAAGGAAGGAAGGGTCAGTTGGGATTGGGTAGAAAATGGATGACCGTGAAAGCTAAATTAAGTAGTTTGTATTGATAAGACATAGTGTTGTGCTTAGTAAGCAAACAGAAGCTGGGTTTTAGTCTTGGCCTATCAATTTATTCACTCTGTGATTATAGAGAATTACTTCCTTTCAGAGACTGAGAATTTCTCACCAGGAAATTGATAATCATTATACCTTCCTGGTAAGGGTTATTGTGAGGGTTTGAGGATTAAATTGTGTTAATATAAGATTAAAGTATGTTAAACATATTTCATTAATATACAGCTATTGAATTTTTTGAGAAATGAGCCGACTGTGTATTAGATAATTTTTTGCAGTGCTGGGGATAGAACCCAGGGCCTGGCACATGCTATGCAAGGACTCTACTGCTGAGCTCCACCAAGCTCTAGACTCTTCAATCTGACAATAGCTATACCATACAGAGGGGCAGTGTGGGAGGACAGTAAACCTGGAGGTGAGAGGACCTGTTAGGGGGCTGGCAGAGAAACAAAGAACTTGGGTTAGCTAGACAATGGTAGGATTAGAAATGAGGGAATGGGATGTGGTTTGAATAGAGGTACCAATAACTGGAAAGATGGCTGTGTATTTAGAGTTGTGGAAAGATTCATATGGCGGCAGCTGAAATTGCATTGAATTTTTTGGTAGTTTAGTGGGGTACATTAGAGTAAAGAGTGCAATTTCTTTCATGTAATGGAAGCTCAATTATTTGTTGAATGATTAAGTATATAATCTATGGAATAAATTGTGAGTAAAGAGTGAGTTAGATGCAGGTTGCTTTTGATGGAATGCTGGAATTTACTCGGTAGAGAATAGTTTTTGTACATTTATCATATATAAGTTTCCATGGTAAGCAGTGTGAAGGATGTTTACATATGGCAGAGTCCATATGTCTTTCAAGTATTTAGAGACAAAATGTATACACATCTGTCTGTGACACAGATATCATGGTAGCCTTGATTAGGGATGGTTTGGTGGGAAATTAGTGTGTAGTTTTGACCTTGAAGGATAAATAGAATTATTGAGGGTTGACGTTCCAAGAAGAGGGAGTGACACAGCAGCAAAGTTGTAGGCATGTTTAAGGGTTGGTGGTTTCTTTCATATTTTTTTGGTTTTTTTGAGGCAAGGTCTCACCATGCAGTTCAGGCTGGCTTTGAACTCACTTTGCAGCCCAGGTTGACCTTGAATTCATGGCGATGCTCCTGCCTCAGCCTCCCAAGTGCTGGGATTACAGGCGTGTGCCACCATGCCTTGCTGGTTAGATTAGCTATAATTTAGGGTTCATATTAAGGAATGGAGGAAAATAAAGCTGGAAAGTAGATTGATGATATCAAAATTCAGACCAATTAGTTTTTAAAAGTTTATTTATTGAGATATGATGTAAACAGTAAAGTATTCCAACTAAGGGTATAGGATAATGAGTTTTTTCACTTTATTTGTTTATTGTTTGGTACTGGGGATTGAACTAGGGTCCTTGTGCTTGTGAGGCAAGTGGTGGAACCACTGAGCTAAATCCCAGGGCCTGAATTTTCCTAAATGATACATTTATGTAGCTACAACCCACTTCAATACAAAGGAATATTTATAATGTCCCAGAAAGCTCCATTGTGTCTTCCCGAAGTTGCTGTCTCCTCCAACCCACAGTAACCTGTATTCTGGCCTCTATCATGACAGGGTAGTTCTGTTTTTGAATTTCACATAAGTGAAATTATATTTCTGTGTTGGGTTTCTTTTACTCAACGGTATGTAAGATTTATCCATTTTGCATATAGCAGTAGTTCATTCTTTTTCATTCCTCCTTAAGAGTCCTTTATTTGAATAGAGTCTGATATTTTTATTCTGTGATTGTTGGACACTGAGTAGTTACTATTTTGGAGAAGACTGAGAAGTTTTTTTTTGTTTGTTTGTTTTGTTTTTTTGTACCAGGAATTGAACTCAGGACCTTGAACTTGCCAGACAGGCTCAGCACCACTGAGCTAAATTCTTGGCCCAAGACTAAGAAGTTTATTTATTTATTTTTTAAAAATAAATTTTATCCTCCCAGTCCCCTTCTCCTCTCTGTGTACAAAAGCTTTGTTTCCATTTTTTCCTTTTTTCATTTTTTTCCCCAAGACTAAGAAGTTTTAACTGGAGTCAGTATGGAGTGGGGAGCATTGATTCAAGGTTACGATAAGTTACCCAGTGGAGGAAAGGAAAAGCTCGAGTGTGCTCTAGAGCAGTGTGGTGAACCTTTCAGAACTTTCAATCATACAAATGGCCTGCTGCGGCCATTCACCACCGACTGCTCCGGGACTTAATACCCAGGAGGACCAAGAACTGTGGTGCCATTAACAGAATTAATTGGATTAGTTAGCTGAACTATTTTTGTGTTTTAAAACACACTGACTATGAGAGGCACCCAATGGAAGCATCCATGGGGAGTTCTCTAGCTAGAGTTAAAAAATACTGGATTGGATCTAAGGAAGAGGTCCAGTAGAGATTTGGAATTGCCTACATGGAGCTGATAATTGAAGCTGCTGATTCTGGACTTGGTAGGGTGCTGATGGTTTTGAAATTGTTTGGAGTGGTAACCGCAGTGCTAATTGAAGCAGTAGTTGCATCCAGGTAAGAAGATACCAATACACCAATTCCTCAGGCGCAACATGCAGTAGACATTAATGGTTTAGACATTATTTTTGGAAGCTGGGGGAAGGTCCACGTGAAGAGTGAAAGTGTAGAAGCAAGGCTAAGGGGTGAGGCCCTGAGCAGGAGGAGGCTTTTGGAAAGAAGAAGCAACTAGAGATGAGGAGTGGAATCAGTGTAAGAATGTGCAGAATTGAGTCCTGTGCCTATGCAAACCGAGGGTCTTAGGCCAAGAGAGGGTAGAACTTGAATGGTAGGATTTGGTGCATGGATTTTTTTGTTTTTCTGGTCTTCAAGAGCAATTTAGAGGCCTGAGTACATGGAGGTTTACTGAGTGAGTAGGAAGAATACCAAAGCAGTGACTATAGGAATTGTATTAAGGATTTAAGTTTAAGAAGAAAGAACGACTTACTCCAAAACTGGAGGCAGAAGTAACAGACGGATGAAAAATATAGTATTTTAGAAACTGTAAAGAAGATCACAGGTGGAGGTGGTGTGATCTGAGGGAATTTCATGTAAAGAATTGAGAATTTCATGGGATCAAGGATTTGAATATGAAGATGATGTAGATTAGTGAATGAGCTGGAGAGTTGTGTTTAGAATAATCCTTCGAGGAAGACTGCCAATGGTGAGTGGGTGCGGAGAGGGAGGTCACTTGTTCCTGCCGTGAAGGTCATCGCGTACTGCAGAGGGCATTGTGAAGTGGTGACGGACGGGTTTCAGTTATGTGATGCCAGATGCTTGCCAAGAGCTTGCATGTAACTAGAATATGTATGGCAGTGGCTGTTTTTTGTTGTTGTTTTGTGTTTTAAAGGCACCTCTGAAGTTACAGCACTTCCAAGTGATGACCTGCTTTTCAATATATATGGCTAACTGAAACACACATGTGGGTTTTAGGAGCTGAGGAAGGTCAGAGTGAAGAGAGTTCCTCAGCGTTGTTGAAGTTTTTAAGAATAATGGCCGATAGGAAGGTATTCTGGTTCTTGGTAGATGTGGCAGAGGGAATGGTTTATGTTACTAACATGAGTTGCAAAGTGAATTTTTGGTGACAGAGAAACAGTGGAAGTGGCCTTGGGGAGTCAGAAGCAGTAAGACCATTTATCAGACTGAAAGAGTAGGAGAATGATAGAGCTAAGACACAAGAAAAATGGGAGATGGTGTTAACAGTCCAGATGAGAGCTAATAAAAATCCAATTTTTGGATTGGGCGTGGTGGCACCTGCCTGCAATCCCAGCACTCAGGAGGCTGAGGCAGGAATATCACTATGAGTTCAAGGCCAGCCTGTGCTACAGTGAGGTGTTTTCTGGGTACTGGAATTGAACTCAGGTTCTCACTCTTGCTAGGCAGGTGCTACACTGCTGAGCTATATCCTTGATTCTACATAGTGAGTTTAAGGCTAGCATGAACTGCTTGAGACCCTCTCTCAAGGGGGAAAAAAAAATCCAGATTGTTTTTGTGGCACGGGAAGTGAAAGAAACAAATGGTTTTGTACATTCACCTGTTATTTCAATTTCTTTCTTTCTTTTTTTTGGTTTTTTGATACAGGGTCTCACCATGTAGTTGAGACTTGACCTGGAACTCACTGTGTAGCCCAGGCTGGTCTTGAACTCTCAGCGATCCTCCTGCCTCAGGCTCCTGAGTGCCACAACACCCGGCTCAATTTATTTACAAAATAAATTGTACTTACAGAATGAAAACCATTCATATGTAATATACTGGGGTAAATTAATCTGAGAGACATTGGAGGATTAGAAGTGAGACTTTGGGAAAACAGTGTGAAAAGACAAAAGACATAGGGCAGTTTGCGAACAACAGAACATGGACGAGTTGATAGATGCTAATGAATAGATGGACTGGAAATGAAGGAGGATGCTGGAGTGGACCTGAATGTGATTAAAGGGAGACAAAGCCGAAAAGGAGTGGCTTTCAGTAGAGAAAACACAGAGACATTGTGCTGCTTAGGAAATGGCCGCACATAGTAAGGTACAGGTCCACAGTGGGGAGAAAGAGGTAGATGGCAGGGAGAAGGTGCCTCTGCTTTCCTCTTTTGTCTGGCACGACTTAATTTTCTCTCTGTATCATGACGTATATCTGACTTAGTTACTTTCCTGTCACTGAGACACAGTTCCTGACACCCACAGTGTAGAGGAGGAGAGATTTATTTTGGCTCCTGGTGTTTAGAGGACTCTGTCCATAGTCCATGGTCTCCAGGCAGGAAGGGTCTCAGGAGGAAAGCAGCTCACATCACAGGGGCCAGGAAGTGGAAAAGGGAGGAGCCAGAGGCAGATAAACTCTTCCACGTCATGCCCCCAAGTGACCCACGCCCCACAGGCCTCATCTCTAACAGCACAGGCAACTCTGAACTCATCATGGACCAATCCACTAATGAGGACAGTGCCCCCAAGATCCAGTCACTTTCCAAAAGTCAGCTCATGAGCCTTTTGGGGGATATTCTAGATGTAAGTCATAACAATCTCATTTTCTTTAAAAAAAAAAAAAAAAGTTGGATGTGGTGGCACACACCTGTAATCGTAGCACTTAGGAAAGCCAAGACGGGAGGATTGCTAAGAATTTAAGGCCAGCCTGGGCTACACAGTGAAACCCTGTCTCCAAACAAAAGCCAGTCTTGCTGTTTTGTGCTAGGTTGGCAGAAGCCTTTCTTATTCTTCTCCTGCCTCAGCTGGCCAAGTAGCTGGGACTAAGGTAGATATCACTGTGCCCAGTTATCTCATGTATTTTGTTAGTGACTTAGAAGCTTGTTGTGTCTTTCCATTTCATTTATTGAATGTATATAGATGCTTCCCAGATATACGATTCTAAATAAGCTTTCTGAACTTACTTCTATTTCTTGATTATTATTTATTGAACATTTATAAAGGAGTTATCCTATCAATTCCAAAAACAAAGAAACTTCTGTTTTTTAAAATCTTGAACATTACAACCTTAGGGTAATCCTTTGTCATTTTCCTTATACTTAACTTGATTGCTGATATTTAAGACTTAGACCAAGCCTCTTATTCTTTAGCTTAATGTCTTTACTCCCAAACTTTTTCTTGTTCAGTCTTTTTCTCATCATTTTTTGGTTTTGAGATATGGTCTTGCTATTTAGTTTAGGCCAGATTTGAATTTACTATGTAGCCCTGGTGCTGGCCTTGAACTCACAGTGATCCTCCTGCCTCAGCCTTGTGAGTGCTGGAATTACAGGCATTTGCCACCATCCCAGAACTTGTCCAGTTGTGTGTGTGTATCTGTGTCTCTCTCTCCCTCTCTCTCTCCCCTCCCCTACTTCTTTCTTTTTCTTTTTTAATTCTTTTGAGAGGATACCAAGAAAGGGAATAGCTGGGTCAAAGGGAATCTCTAGTTGTAGTTCTTTGAGGAATCTCCAAACTGATTTCCATAGTAGTTGCACCAGTCTACACTTGCACCAGCAGCGGAGAAGGGTAAGGATGGATATCTTAAGGAAGGATTACTGTGGAAATGGAAAGATGATGTATGTTTTTAATGATAGCTATTTATTTATAGTTTATATTGATAATTGATTTAATAAGATTGGAGTAGGATGCCTGAAAATCTGGTTGGCATGGAGTTTTCCTTATAAATCTGAGAAGAGCCAATACTCAAGGGATTACAGTGAAATATACTTGGTGTTCTGCAAGGTCCTGGGTATGTGTGTTTGTCAGAGTGTACATCCTCGTGTAGATGCATATGTTAGTGGAGAGAATTTGTTCATTTTATTAGGTTGTGTAATTAATCTTTAGGGAGCTGGTGTGGAGACCCAAATTGTGAATGATGCAAGTGAATTATTAGGGAGTATTTGGAAAAGTTGCTGTCAAAGTTTTGGGAGTATATTTAGGAAATGGGGTTTTCAGTGACAAGTGGCCTTTTTGGAATAGTTTCACAAAATTTGAGGCTAGAATGGAGCAGATTTGTGTGTTAAGCTGGAAAATGTTAGCTTTGAGGGACTGAGGAAACTAGGCCAGAAAAATGCAGCTTTTGAGAGTTATTTATGAATTAATTTGGTAGGAGCTGATAAAAATTGTAAAGGTTTTGGAGAGGTTTTGATTTTGACTTGGGAGATGTCATGCAAGAGATTTATGAAGCTTGTTAGTATTAGAAAATAAATTTTAAAAGAATAAAATGGATAGATGGTTTAGAGAAGGCTTTTTCTTTAGGGAAAAATACAGCTGTTAGGTTAAAAACAGGCAAGGGAAAACTAAAACGAGTAAGGTATAGAGAAGGAAGAGGGAAGATTAAGGAAGAGACTTCTGAAGGGTTTCTTACTAAAAAGTTGGATGGTGTTAGGAGGCTGTGTTCCGTTGGACACGACTTGTGATGCCTGGCTCAGGAAGGAAAGGAGGTTAAACGCGGTTTGGTGGGGTGTGGGCTTTTCTCAGGATAGGTGTCTTCGCTTTGTTTCTTAAGAAACCCAGGAAGTAGGGAGCGCACCGGTAGCTGGGCTGTAGGCACCGGGAGGCGAGCCTGGGCAGGTTTGGGCCCCTGGGGGCGCTGTTTAGAGCCAGGAGGAGAAGCTTCCGCTTGCTACTTCCGGGGCCCCCCACGCTGCTCCCAAGCGCCCTTTTGTTGTGTGCAGTGGTGGCTGTGCCTTCCGGGTCAGTTGAGGGCCTCTGAATGCTGCACTGGTAGGTGCTTGACTCCCAGCTCTGCCCTCCAGGTCTTCCAAGGGGCTAGACTGTATGCAAAAAAAGGCTAGGCAGGGCCAGGGATTTAGCTCAGTGGTTCCGCCACCTGCCTGGCAAGCGCAAGGATATGAGTTCGATTCCTGGTACCAAAAAAACGAAAAAGGTTGGGCAGTTCACTTGGTTTACTAGTCAAGTACTGTAGTGTTTTAGTTGGAACCAAGCAAAAAATGCATGCTATGTTCGTATTTCCCGTTTGTATTACCTGCATGTTTAGTTACAAGAACCGTCTGAAGATCTTTTCAGAATTAGGCTAAGGGGCAAACTTTTGCTCTCCAGACTTTCCCAAGACTTTTCAGTGCCAGGAAAGAACTGCTTATGTAGTACATGAAAAGCTAAAATTAGGAAATGCAAAGCCGGAGCTCTTCCTGCAGCTTGAACTTAAGTCAGATTTTTTTGTTTTTCATAATAGTTATGATTTGGTGACTTGTTTAGTTTGCATACAGAATTTTACAAAACCGGGCATGGTGTCACTGAGGGCACTGATACAGTCATCACACAGTTTTGAAATTTCAAGTATGTTAAATGTTGCTATAAATAAAATCTGATTCAGATTTTTAGATTTAATAAATCTAAAAATATGTTTGCAGTTGTCCTTTGGATGTAGGAGGTAGTCCTGAGTTTACTCTATGGTTTCTGGGCAGATTTTCCCTATTGTCAGCAGAGTATGGATGTGGGACCTTAACCTGATTGAGATTTCTAGCTTGTTTCACAGCTGGGAATAGACCAGTAAGTCTCTTATTCCCAGTCTGATGACTTATCCAAGAATAGACTGGTGAAACTGGGTATTTGTCTGTTTGGAGGAAAATATGGCTGAGTTGGTTTTCAAGTATTAAAGAACTAAAAAGTGAATGTGGGAATGTTTAATTTACTGTTGAAATGTTTAAGTTTAAATTAATTTCTCTGCACTGGATTTCTTTAAAAATAAAAGGATTTGAGCATATTCCTCTGTTACTTTTAATGGGATTTATATCACGTTTACATTTGATTAAAATATATGCTTATGGTATTTAACTGTGGGTGGACATATTTTTTGCATGGGTATCTTCAGTGTTCAGAGAATAACAAATAATTTGAAAATCTTTAGCCTTCTGGAAAATGGTTGGGAGGGGAGGAATTATGTTAGTTTTGTTAATCTCTGTTTAAAACCTGTGGGCCACTTAGAATGCTTAAAAAAGCACAGATAACCTGTGGACTTTCTGCCCAGCTTTTTATATTACTCTCATTGATATTACTTGGTCAGCTGACAGTAATTGGTGAAGAATTTTTAGTCTGCCTCATACAAAATTACTGTGACTTTTAAGGCCAGGTACCTATGCTCTACCACATCCTCAAAGTTTGAGACAAGGTCTCCCTAAATTACCCAGGCTGGCCCCTAACTTGTGATGCTCCAGCCTTGCTGGGATTACAGACCTCTGTCACTGGGCAGGGAATGCATGGACGCTTTACTGTAACTGAATTGAGATTGGATTATTGTTTTGTTGAAAATTCTGGCTGTTCTGTACCTTTCTTTCTGTTATTACTGAACACAAGCAATCTTTCTTCCTCTTTCCCATCTTCATAAAGTCCTGGGACATTTATTTTGTTTTGTTTTTGAAGCAAAACATTTATTGGTACATTTTAAATATGCATAATGATCGCATTCTTCGTAGGGAATTTGCACCTCTGCAGGAAATGTTCTGCTCTTTCTTTTTTCCCCTTCCCTCCTCCCCTATTCTCCCCCTCCCTGTCTCTATATGCAAACGTTTTGTTTTCATTTTTTTCCTTCTATTTTCACTTTTTTTTGTCACCTCACCCCCCCTTCTTCCCCTTCTCATTTGAACATTTTCTTTCCATTTCCCAATATTTATTTTACATTTTGGTCTTTATTTCCACTTTTTGTTTCTCACACCAGTGCTGTGTTTAAACAAGTACGTCTGATTTATTTCATGTAAAAGTATGGTCTCAAGGTGCATCCATTTATAAATGTCTGAGGCATATCCTTTACTTTTTTCCTCAGTACTGGGAATAGAATACATACAGGTGTGGTACCATTGAGCTACATCCACTGCCCTGGGTGTATCCTTTACGGCAGAGTAGTAGTCCATTGTATAAAAAACCACATCTTTATCCATTGTCAGGTGATGGGCATTTGGTATGCTACCAAGATTTAGCTATTACAAGCTGTGCCACTATAAACATGGGTGTGCATATATTGCTGTGGTATGATGCTTTTAATTTTGGGAGGAACATATCAATAACTGAGCCAGATGGAATCTCCACACGGATTTCCAGTGGTTGCACCAGTCTACACTCCCACCAACAGGAGAGAAGAGTTCCTTTTTCCCCACAACCCTGCCTGCACTTTTTATTGGTTTATTTCTTGATAACACCCATTCTTTCTGAAGTGAGATAGAATGTCATTGTTGTTTTAATTTGCATCTCTTGAATGACCAATGATGTTGAACATTTTTCATATATTTATTTGCTGTTTCTACTTCATCTGAGAAGTGCCTTTTCATTGCAGATGCCCATTTTTGGATTGGGTCTTTAAATTAGGGGAGTCTGATTGTTTTGAGTTCTTTATTCTAGATAATACTTTTAGGAACAGCTGGGGGAAAAAAAACAAAACAAAACAACGTTTTCCCCCACTGTGGGCTTTTTAATCTGTTGGTGGTTTTTCTTGTTGTTCAAAAACTTTTTAATGAGACCCCAGTTGTTGATTCTTTGTGATAGTTCCTGTGTGATCTGGGCTTTGTTCATAAGTCTTTGCCTGTACCAGTGTCTGTGAGAGTTATACTTATTCTATCTTCCAGCGGTTTTAGTGTTTCTGTTTCAATATTTAGATCTTTGATCCATTTCAATTTCAGTTTAGTATGTAGTGAAAGATACGGGTCTAGTTTTAATCCTCGGCATGTGGAAAGCCAGATTTTCCAGCACCATTTATTTTTTATTTATTTTTTTAAATTTTATTGAGTTTATTGGTACTTTTTAAGTATATGGCACAGTTACATTCATCATTGGGATCTTGTACCTTTACATGACAGGTCTTGGTTCTCATTTTTTCTCCCTTCACCCCCTCCATCCTACCCTATTTACAAAAGCTTCGTTTCCATTTTTTCTTTTTCTCATATTTTTTCTTGTCCCTTATTTCCTTTCTCCTATTCTTCCCACTTCCCCTACACCTTTAGTCCTTTTCTTCCTATTTTATATTATCAGTTATACAATTTGTGTACAGTTGTACAATTTACACTTTTAGTTTTTAGACCAGAGAACTATTGGGTATTTACACGTGTGTATTTATTTCACTTAAGAGTATGGCCTCATGCATCCATTTCTCATTCTTTATGGCTGAGTAGTACTCCATTTTATAGAAAAACTACATCTTCTTTACCCAGTCTCCAACTGATGGGCATTGGAGCAGATTCCAACTTTTAGCTGTTACAAACTGTTCCCCTATAAACATGGGTTTCCAACACCATTTATTAAAGAGGCTACCTTTCTTCCAGTAAAGGTGTTTAGCTCCTTTGTAAAAGATAAGGTGGCTGAGTATATCTGGAGTTGTTTCTGCATCTTCCTTTTTTTTTTTGGTACTAGGGATTGAACTTGGGTCCTTGCGCTTGCAAGGCAAGTGATTCATTTCTGCATCTTTTAATCTGTTCTGCTGTGACCCTCAAGTCTGTTCTTTTGCCAGTTCCATGCTGTTTTTAATCACAATAGCTTTCTAGTATAATTTCAAGTCAGGGATTGTGATGCTCCCTGCCTTGCCTTTGTTGCCCAGAGTTGCCTTTGTTATTTTGGGTCTCTTATGGTTCCAAAGTTTAGGATTGTTTTCCCTAATTCTGTGAGATATGGTGTTGAAATTTTGACTGGGATTGCATTAAATCTATAACAATTTTGGAAGAATGGCTGCTTTTACTATATTGGTTTGTCCTACCCAAGAACAAGGGATATCTTTCCATTTTCTGGTATGCACTTCAATCTCCTTTTTCAGAGTACTATAATTTCCACTGTAGAAGTATTTTACTTCCTTTGTTAGATTGATTCCTAGGTATTTCATTTTTTTGGATGCGATTGAGGAGGGTGGTGTTTTCCTAATTTGTCTCTTGGTGAGTTTGTTATCAGTGTACAGGAATACTATTGATTTTTGAGTGTTGACCTTGCATCCAGCTATGCTACTGAATTTGGTTATTAAATCTAAAAGTCTTTTGGTGGAGCTTTTGGGGTCTTTATGTAGAGTATCATGTCATCCCAAATAATGATAGTTTAACTTCTTCCTTTCCTATCCTTCTTCCTTTTATTGCTTTCTCTTATCTAATTGTTCTGGCTAGTGGTTTCAGAACTATATTGAATAAGAGTGGTAATAGTGGACATCCTTGTCTTGTTCTTGATTTTAGAGTGAAAGCCTTCAGTTTTTGTCCATTTAGAATGATGTTGGCTGTTGGCTTATCATAGATAGCTTTTATCAAATTGAGATGAAGACCTTCTATTCCATTTTTTATCATGAATGTGTATTGGACTTTGTCAGATGATTTTTCTGCATCTGTTGGAGGGTCATATAGTTTTTGTCCTTGCCTCTGTTAATATACTGTATTGCATTTATTGATTTGCATATGTTGAACCATCCCTGCATCCCTGGGATGAATCCAACTTGGTCATGGTGTATAATCTTTTTGATAATTTGTTGCATTCTGTTTACCGATATTTATTGAGGATTTTTGTGTGTATGTTCATTAGGGAGATTGGCCTGTAGTTCTTTGTTTTGGATAGATCCTTTTCTGGTTTTGGTATCTGTGTAATGCTTACTTCAGGAATGAATTTAGGAATATTGTTTCCTTTTCAATTTTATTAAATAGTTTGACAAGTAGTGGCAATAGGTCATCTCTAACTTTCTTGTAGAATTCAGCAGTGAATCTGTCATGGTATGGGCTTTCTTTTGTTGGTAGGTTTTTAATTATATCTTTAATTTCATTGACTGATACTGGTTTATTTAAAAATTTTATTCTTGATTCAGTTTTGGTAATTCATATATATGTAGGAGTCTGTCCATTTCTTCTGTATCCATCTGATTAGAATACAGGCTCTTGAAATAAGTTCTGAAGTATTGATATTCTGGATTTCTGCAGATCTGTTGTAATTTCACCCTTTTCATTCCTAATTGCGTGTATTTGAGTCCTTTATTAACTTTTTTGATAAGATTGGCTAAGTGTTTGTCAGTTTTATTTAATCTTTCAAAGAATCAACTCTTTGATTCATAGATTCTTTGTATTGTTTTCTTAGTCTCCATTGCATTAATTTTTTCCTCTGGCCTTTATAGTTTCCTCCCTTAAATGAACTTTGGGCTTGACTTGCTCTTCCTTTTCTAGAAGTTTGAGGTTCAACATTGGATTTTTATTTGAGCCTGCTCTGTTTTCCTGATACTGGAATTCACAGCTATACATTTCTCTCATAGGACTGCTTTCGTTGCATCCCATAAGTTCTGGTATATTGTGTTGACATTATGGTTTAATTGTAGAAACTGTCTAATTTCTTCTTTAATTTCATCTGTGACCCATTGGTTGTTCAGGAGGGTGTTATTTAAATTCCATGTGTTTATGAAGTTCTTGTGTTTTCTTTTGCCATTGATTTCCAGTTTCATTGCACTATGGTCTGATAATATGCATTGGATAATTTAGGTTCCCTTGCATTTACTTAAGCATGTTCTATGTGTAGTTCGCGGTCTGTTTTGGAGAGAACATTCCCTGTGCAGCTGAGAAGAACATATATTCTAACCTTGTTGGGGTGAAACACTCTGGACATATCTACTAAGTCAGCTTGTTCAAAAGTTTGGTTCAGTTCTAATATTTCATTGTTTGTTCTTTGTCTAGTTGATCTGTTTGTGACAGTGGGATAGTGAGGTCCCTCATTACAGTTTTATTAGCAAAGTTGTATTTAAAAATGATGAGATGTTGTAAAATGTATATTTGTCTTCATTCATTTCCTGACACACAACTCCTAAAATCCTTGGACTATCCAAATGGATTGAGGCTTCTTATCCCTGGTAGCCTCCCGGTGTGAGGCGATCCTTGGGAAGACCATGGCTTGATTTGCTGCATGGGACTTGAAGCCCTCCACCCTTAAACCTCTGAGGAGGGAGAGGGTGACGATTGAGAAGACTACCAATGGCCAGTAACATACCCAGTTGTGCACATTCAATGGAATTCTCCACAAAACTCCCAAAGGACTGGATTTGGGGAGTCTCTGGGAGGTGGACTTGTAGAGGAGGTTCCTGGAGGGTGATGCTCCTGGAGAGGACATGGAAGCCCCATGCTCTTTCGCATAGACCTTGCACTCTCTTTTTCTCTGTCTGGTGTTTGTCATTGTCCTTTGTTACATCCTGCATAGTAAGCCAGTAAACATAAATATTACCTTGATTTCTGTGAGCAGTTCTAACAAAGTGTTTGGACTGAGGGAGGGGGTTTGTTTGTTTATTTGTTTTTCTGATACCAGGAATTGAAATCAGAACCTTGCGCTTGCCAGGCAGGTGAGGCACCACTGAGCTACATCCATGGCCCAAACCCATGTTTAGATAGCAGGTTTATCAAGAGCACAGGTAAAACAACTGGAAATTGGTATGCAAAGTTGAAGTCAAAGCAGTGGATCTCTCCAGTTAGATAATTGAATAATTGAATTTAAGGACACCCAGCTGCTGAATTTAGAAGCCTGATACATTGGTTGGTGAGGCGAATCGCCACACTCTTGATGGAGATCAGAGGTCAGTCTTCTGTGTTGGTTTTCATAGTGTGCACCGACAGTGAAAAAAGTTTTCTTCCTATAGACACAGTTTTGATTTGCATGTCTGATGGCTGTGCTATACATCTTTCCATGTGCTTCACCATTATTATAGCTTCTTTATTTTTGTTTGTTTATTTATTTATTTATTTTGGTACAGGGATCGAATTCAGGACCTTGGGCTTTCTAGGCAGGTCGTGGAACCACTGAGTTAAATCCCTGGCCCTATTTTTGTTTTTGAGACAGGGTTTCACTATGTTGCTCAGGGTGGCCTTAAACTATGCGTGGCCTAACTAGACAGCCTCTTGCTTCAGCTTCCTGAGTGCTGAGATTGTAGGTATGCTTGACCAGGCCTAACTTTCTTTTTCACAGAAATACCTATTCAGATCCTTCTCTCATTTTCAAATAGCTTATTTATTTATTTAGTACCAGGGATCGAACTCTGGACGTTGCACTTGCAAGGTAGGCAGAATGATCACTGAGCTAAACCCCCAGCCGTATTTTATAAGATAAAAAGATCTTATCTTTTTATAAGATCTTTTTATCTTATAATAAGATTTCTTTATATATTTCTGGATATTTGACTTTTATCAGATGTATGATTTGAAAATATTTCTGTGTCAATCTGTTGATTACCTTCACTTTCCTAATAGTGTCTCTGAAGCAATAGATTTTTTTGTTATAAAAAATGATTTACCCTATTAAAATTTTAAATATACAATATAATATTAGGACCTTTTCATTTTGTATAGCTGAAACTTTATACCCACAATGTAAAGCAACTCCTCAGTTTTACTGCCTTCATCCCTGGAGACCTTCATTCTCCTTTCTGTTTCCATGAGTGACTACATTAGCTAGTTCTCTTAAGTGGAATCATAAAATATTTGTCTCTCTGACTGGTTTAGTTCACAAAGCATAATGTTCTCTAGGCTCATCTCTGGCAAGTTTCCTTTTTTAAGGTTGAGTAATATTCTGTAATATGTTTGTACCATATTTTCTTTATCTGTTTTTCTTTTGATGCACACTTAGCTTTTTTTTTTTTACATTTTTACTATTATGAATAATACTGCAGTGAATGTTTACTAGTATCTCTTTAAGAACCCAATTTCAATTCATTTGAATAAATACCCAAAGGTGGGGTTACTGAAACATAACGGCAGTTCTGATTTTTGCATTTTGAGGACCTGTCGTAAACTGCATAGTGGCTATACCATTTTCTGTTCCCACCAGAGTATACAAGGTTTCCAGTTTCTCCACATGTTCACCATCATTTGTTTGCAGTTCTGATAAAGGCGATGACCCTAGTAGGTGTGAGGCAATAGATAGCTCCTTGTAGTTTTTTATTTGAATTTCCTTAGTGATTAGGAGTATCGAGCATTTTCTTATGAACCTATTGGCTCTTTGTGTGTTGTCTTTGGAGATGTTTCTATTCAAGTCTTTTGCCACTTTTCACCCTCTCAGTGCTGGGGATTGAACCAAGGGCCTTTGAGTGAACTGAGTATTACACTTCCTCTGCCACTGAACTATCCCTCCAGCCTGGCCATTTTAAAATCTGGTTACAGTATTTGTTGTTTTTTCTTGTTGTTGTTTTAGATATTAGCCTATTGTCAGATGTGGTTTGTGCAGATTTTTCCCAATTCCATGGAGTTACCTTTTCACTCTGTTGATTGTTTTCGTTGTTTGGCAGAAACCCTTTAGTTTGATGTAGTTTCATTTGTCTGTTTGTGCTTTTGTTGCCTATTTGCCTATTTGGTTCCATGTCCAGGAAATTATTGCTATGTCACAAAAAGTCATGAAGCCTTTCCCCTCCTTTTTTCCCTAGGTTTATAGTTTGAGATCTTATATTCAAATTTCTATTTTTTTCCCCCTTGTGATGTTGGGGACTTTATCCAGAGCCGCACACTTGCTAAAGTACATGAGCCTTTCATATGCTGAGCTACACTCCTAAATTGCTGGGGATTTTTGTTTTTGTTTTTGCTTTTGTTGTTTTGAGATAGGGTCTTGCTGTGTAGCCCAGATTGGCTTTGAACTCCCAGTGATCTTCCTTTTGCCTCATCTTCTAAAGTGCTGGGGTTACAGGGGTGTGCCACCATACCTGGCAACTGCTAGGATTTTAGTGTGAGTTACGTTGACTTTATAGATCAGGTTAGCAAAATGTTTTTAGTTTAATAATACTAAGGATTCTGATCTGTGAATGCCATATGTCTCTCTTCTGGTCTTTAATTTCTTTCAGGGATGTTTTATAGTGTTCAGTATATAAGTCTTGTATCTGTTTTGTTAATTTTATTGCTAAATACTTTATTCTTTTTGTGATCTTATAAATGGCATTTTCTTAATTTCTTTTTGTTTGCTAGTATATAGAAATAAAATGGATTTTTATAGACTTTTATATTGTACAACCTTGTTGAACTTGTTTATTCCAGTTTCATGGATTCTTCTTTTAAAAATTTTCCTTTTATTGTACACATTTGCAGTATATAATGGAGTCAGTACATGTACATAACATGTCTTAGTTCTTTTTTTTTCATTCTTCCCTGTCCGTGGATTTTTTAGGGTCTTCTGTAGCTATGATGCTATCAGTAGATAGTTTCACTTCTTCCGTTCCAGTGTTAATGTTTTTTATTTCATTTTCTTGCCTAATTTACCTATTACAGTGTTGATTGGAAATAGGAAGCAGGCATCCTGGTCTTGTTTCTAATCTTAAGAGAATTAATTATTTTACCATTAACTGTGATGTTAAGTCGACTTTTCACAGATGGCCTTTGTCAGGTTGAGGAAAGTCCCTTTTCTTCCTAGTTTGTTCAATTTTTTAAAATTTTTCTCTCACTGTATAAGGGCACCAAGTTTCATCAGATGTTTCTTGCATCTACTGAGTTTGAGCTGTTAAAAAGTAAAGGTTTTTGTTCTTGGTTGAATTGATGTGGTGTATTACACTAACTGATTTTCAGATGTTAAACCAACCTGGCATTCTTGCAGTAAGTCCTACTTGGTCATGGTGTATAATCCTTTTCGTGTAGGTATTTGATTTATTAGTATTTTCTTAAGGATTTTTTTATCTATACAGTATTCAGAGAAAATGTAACTGAAGTGTTACTAGTGACTTTGGATTTTCATTTTCTTTGTTTTGTCTTATTTCATGAGGTACTGAATAAAATGAATTAGGGAATGCTCTATCTCTGGGAAGACTTTTGGAAAATTTGATATTTTTCATTAAATGTTTGGTAAAGTTCACCATTAAAGCTCTTACTCTGGAGGTTTTTTGGAGGACTTTTAAATTGAGAACCAGTTTTCCTTAATGATTGTGGAGTTATCTATATTAGATCTTTTTTCTTTTTGGCAGTGTGATTTTGAGAAGTTAATGTCAAATTTAAGAACATAAAGTTGTTTGTAGTATTCTCTTATCTTTATAATTAATGCTGGCTCTGTACTTAATCTTTGTTTCATTCCTTGTAACGTTTCCTCTTTTGTTGTTGTTAGTGTTGTTTTGGGCTTATATATTTTTGTTTTATTGATTTAAATTTTTTTGTTTCATTGATTTTTATGTTTTCTTATCTTCCATTTTTTTGATTTTGCTGTTTATTGTTTCTATCCATCTGCTTGGTTTGGATTCATTTTGCCCTTTAGTTTTTTGTGGTAGAAAATTATGCTATTGGTGAGAGAGTTTTCCTCATTTTAAATGTAACCATTTAATCTCCTTTTAACTGCTGCAGTACCTGTACCCTGTATTTTATTTATTTATTTATTTATTTATTTTTATTATTATTATTTTTTTACATTTTTAAAATTTAAATTGAATTTATTGGTACATTCTAGGTAGACAGTACAGTTACATTCATTAGTGGGATCTTGTACATTTACATGACAGGTCTTGGTTCTCATTTTTCCCCCTTGTTGCCACCCTCCCTTCACCCCCTCCTCCCCTCCCCACCTTCAAACACTTTAATTCCATTTTTACATTTTCTCATATTTTTTTCCTTTTCCCTTGTTCTCCTTTCCCTATCCTTCTCACTGTCCCTACACCTTTGGTCCTTTTCTTATTTCATGTTACTAATTGTCCCATTAGGAACTTGAGTACTATTTTAGTTTTTTACACCAGAGAAACTATTCGGAATTTGCATATGTGTGACTTATTTATTTCACTTAGGAGTATATCCTCAAAATGTACCCATTTACCTATGAATGAATCTACTTTCTCATTCTTTATGGCTGAGTAGTATTCCATTTTATAGAAAAACCATGTCTTCTTTATCCAGTTTCCAACTGATGGGCAGATGGGCTGTTTCCAAGTTTTAGCTATTACAAACTGTGCTGCTATAAACATGGGTGCGCATATATCACTGTGGTATGATTCTTTTAATTCTTTTGGATAGATACTCAACAGAGGGATGGCTGGGTCAAATGGAACCTCTAATCCTAATTCTTTGAGGTATCTCCATATTGACTTCCATAGTGGTTGCACCAGTCTGCACTCCCACCAACGATGGAGAAGGGTTCCTTTCTCCCCACAACCCTGCCAACATTTGTTATTGTGTGATTTCTTGATAGCAGCCATTCTTTGTGGGGTGAGGTGAAATCTCAGAGTTGTTTTCATCTGCATCTCTCAAATGACCAGTGATGTGGAGCACTTTTTCATATATTTACTTGCTGCTTTTATTTCTTTGTCTGAGAAATGTCTGTTCATTTCAGATGCCCAGTTTAGAATTGGGTCTTTATATTTGGGGGGGTGGTTGTTTTGAGTTCTTTATATATTTTAGATAATAGTCCTTTGTCTGAGGAGCAGCTGGTAAAAAGTTTTTCCCACATTTAGATTGTCTCTTAGTTCTGTTGATGGTTTCTTTTGCAGTGCAGAAGCTTTTTAATAAGATGAGATCCCAGTTGTTGATTCTTACTGCTAGTTCCTGTGCTACTGAGGATTTGTTCATAAAGTCTTTTCCTGTGCCAATGTCTTTCAGAGTTCTGCCTAACTTATCTTCCAGCAAGTTTAGTGTTTTTGTTTTTATATTTAGATCTTTAATCCACTTGGATTTTAATTTAGTGCATGGTGACAGATAAGGGTCTAGTTTTAATTTTTTGCAGGTTGAGATCCAGTTTTTCCAACACCATTTATTATAGAGGCTATCTTTCCTCCAGTGGGGACTGTCAGCTCCTTTGTCAAAGATGAGGTAGCTGAGTGCATCTGGAGTTGTTTTTGTGTCTTCCAATCTATTCCACTCATCCTCAGGTCTGTTTCTTTGCCAGTACCATGCTGTTTTTATCACAGTGGCTTTGTAGTATAGTTTCAGATTGGGAATTATTGAACCCGCTGCCATGTGTCTGTTGCCTAGGATTGCTCTTGCTATTCTAGGTCTCTTATGGTTCCAAATGAATTTTTGGTTTCTTCTTTCTAGTTCTGTGAAGTATAGTATTGGGATTTCAATTGGTATTGCATTGAATCTGTATAGCAGTTTTGGTAGTATGGTCATTTTCACTAGTTGATTCTTGCTACCCAGGAGCAGGGGAGATCTTTCCATTTTCTTATATCCTTTTCGATCTCTTTTTTCATAGTGCTGTAGTTTTCAGTGTAGAGGTCTTTTGCTTCTTTTGTTAGATTGATTCCCAGATACTTCATTTTTTTGGGTGCTATTGTGAAAGGAATTGTTTCCCTAATTTCTCACTCAGTGAGTCTGTTATTTGTGTACAAGAAGACTATTGATTTTTGGGTGTTGACCTTGTATCCAGCTACTCTGCTGAAAGTGTCAATTAAGTCGAGAAGTCTTTTGGTGGAGTTTTTTGGGTCTTCAATGTGGAGTATCATGTCATCAGCAAATAATGACAGTTTAACTTCTTCCTTTCCTATCTTTATTGCTTTAATTTCTTTCTCTTGTCTAATTGCTATGGCTAATGTTTCCAGAACTATATTGAAGAGGAGTGGTGATAGTGGGCATCCTTGTCTTGTTCCTGATTTTAACATGAAGGTTTTCAGTTTTGGGCCATTTAATATGATATTGACTGTTGGTTTTTCATAGATAGCCTTTATTAAATTGAGATATAGACCATCTTTTCCAATTTTTTGCAGAGTTTTTATCATGAATGGGTGTTGAATTTTGTTAAATGCTTTTTCTGCATCTATCGAGAGGATCATGTGGTTCTTGTCCTTGACCTTGTTAATATAGTGTATTACATTTATTGATTTACGTATGTTGAACCATTCTTGCATCCTGGAATAAATCTGACTTGGTCAGAATGTATGATCTTCTTCATGATCCTCTGTATTGTGTTTGCTAGGAGGATTTTTGCATCTATATTCATTAAGGAGATTGGCCTGTAGTTCTCTTTTTTAGTTACATCTTTCCCAGATTTGGGAATCAAAGTGATATTTGCTTCCAGGAATGAATTTGGAAGTATTGCTTCCCTTTCAATTTCATTGAAAAGTCTGAAGCGTAATGGCAGTAGATCTTCTCTAAATGTCTTGTAAAATTCAGCAGTGAATCCTTCAGGACCTGGGCTTTTCTTTGCTGGTAAGTTTTTAATTACATCTTCGATTTCACTGATTGTAATTGGGGTGTTTAAAATGTTTTTATCTTCTTCATTCAACTTTGGTAATTTATAAGTATCTCAAAATCTGTCCATTTCTTCTGTGTTTTCCATTTTATTAGTGTATAGGTTCTCATAGTATGTATTAATGATCCTCTGGATTTCTGTGGGATCTGTTGTGACTTCACCTTTTTCATTCCTGATTGCATGAATATGAGCCTTTTCTTTCCTTTTTTTGATAAGGTTTGCTAAGGGTTTATCAATTTTATTTATTCTTTCAAACAACCAACTCTTTGATTCATTTATTTTTTGTATCCTTTTCTTAGTTTCCATTGCATTGATTTCTGCTCGAATCTTTATAATTTCCTCTCTTGTTCGAGCTTTGGGTTTTTCTTGCTCTTGTTTTTCTAGGAGTCTAAGAGTCATCATTAGGTTGTTTATTTGAGCTTGCCCTGATTTCCTAGTGTGGGCATTCAGTGATACGAATTTTCCCTATAGAACTGCTTTCATTGTGTCCCATAGATTCCTGCATGTTGCATTGGCATTTTCATTTATTTGTAAAAACTGTCTGATTTCTTCTTTAATTTCTTTTCTTGCTCTTGTTTTTCTAGGAGTCTAAGAGTCATCATTAGGTTGTTTATTTGAGCTTGCCCTGATTTCCTAGTGTGGGCATTCAGTGATACGAATTTTCCCTATAGAACTGCTTTCATTGTGTCCCATAGATTCCTGCATGTTGCATTGGCATTTTCATTTATTTGTAAAAACTGTCTGATTTCTTCTTTAATTTCCTCTGTGATCCATTGATTGTTCAGGAGAGTGTTGTTCAATTTCCATGTGTTTGTGAAGTTCCTATGGTTTCTTCTGCTATTGATCTCCAGCTTTATTGCTCTGTGATCTGATAATATACAGGGAATAACTTCAGTTCTTTTGCATTTATTCAAACTTGTTTTGTGAGCTAGTATGTGATCTATCTTGGAGAATGACCTATGTGCAGCTGAAAAGAATGTATATTCTGATTTTGTGGTCTGGAACACTCTGTAGATGTCTAATAAGTCCATGTGTTCAAAAGCTTGGTTCAGTTTTAGTATTTCGTTGTTGATTTTTTGCCTAGATGATCTGTCTATTTGTGATAGTGGGATATTTAGATCCCCCACTACAATTGTATTAGTGGTTATTTGATTTTTCATGTTACTTAATATTTGTTTTATATAGTTGGCATTAAAATTTGGTGCATATATGTTTATGATTGTCATTTCTTCTTCTTGGATTGTTCCCTTTACAAGGATGTAGTGGCCTTCTTTGTCTCAGTCAGTATTGGTTTGAAATTTGCTTTGTCTGCGAATAAGATTGCTACCCCTGATTTTTTTCTGGGCTCCTGTCACATGGAGAATTGTTTTCTATCTTTTCACTTTCAGTCTATGGGCTTCTTTTTGCACTAGGTGTGTTTTTTTGTATACAACACATTGTTGGATTTTGCTCCTTAATCCATTCTGCCAATCTATTTCTCTTGAATGGTGAATTGAGGCCATTGACATTGATAGTTATAACTGATATGTACTGACTTCTTATTAACATGTTATTGTCCTTTTGTTGACTCTTTTTATTTTCTGTCCTCTCCTTTTAGTTTCTTGACTTGGCTATTTGATTTGCTCTGTTGGGCCTCCTGGTGTTGTGATCTTCATTGTCTTTTTCTAAGATATTGTTTAAAATTCTTTGTAGTGCTGGTTTAATATTCATGAAGTTTCTCAAGTGTTCTTTGTCATGGAAGTATCTTATTTCTCTTTCCATTTTGAAAGAGAGTTTTGCAGGATACATCAGTCTTGGTTGTAGGTTGTTTTCCTTTAGGACTTGAAATACCTCACTCCAGGCTCTCCTTGACCTGAGGGTTTTTGTTGAAAAGTCTGCTGTGATTCTGATGGGCTTTCCTTTGCATGTGATTTTTTTCTTTTCTCTTACTGCTTTTAGTATTTTGTTCTTCTCTTGGGTTTCTGGGATCTTGATTATTATATATCTAAGTGTAGATTTTTTTTTTATTGTGGCTAGTTGGGGTCCTATATGCCTTGCTTATCTGTATGTCTAATTCTTCCCCTTTGTTTGGGAAGTTTTCTGTCATTAATTGTTTGAACAGCTTTTTTAAGTCATTTGCATTTTTCTCCTTGTATTTCATGGATTCCTATCAGCCTTATGTTATTCTTTGCATCATCTAGGAGTTGTTGGATCGATTTCTCATGCTGCCTTACTGTTGTTAAGAGACCTCTCTTTTCACAGTCACTGTCTGCAATCCTATCTTCTATATCTGAAATTCTATCTTCGCCATCTTTTATTCTGTTGCGTAGGCTTTCAATAGAGTTTTTAATCTCCTGGATATCTGTTTGAATGTGTTTAATGGATTCCGTTTCTTTCCTATGTTGGGTGTTCATTGTTTCCATTTCTTTCTTATTCTGGGCCTTCATGGTTTTTATTATGTTCCTAAGCTCATCTATTTTTTTGGTCAGTTTTTGTTGCAGAGTCTGGAATCATGTCTTTCATTTTGCTCACCATCTCTATGGTTAAATGGGAAATTATTTCTGTTTTGAATTTTTCTAGAGCTTGATTTATCTGTTTTGTTACTTCCTGTGCTGTGAGTTCTGAGTGTCCTGGAGGTTCACTATCAGACTTTTCATCCTCCTTTGCTGTACTGTTTGCCATTGGTGGACTGGAAGTCTGTCTTTGTGGCTTGCTTAAGTGTTTTCTTATCTTTATTTTTGCTGTTGGGTTGTCCTTGATTCAATCTCTGGGTCATTAAATCTTCCTGATATCATTCTGTCCCAGCCTTTGATTCTCTAATGACTTATAGACATTCTCATTTTCATAATTGAGAATACAACTCATCAAATCAATCCCTATCCTTTATCCCAATCGATACAATCTGGAACACAATAGGATCAATCACCACCCTTTTTAGCCCGCCATGCCTCTGCAGAGTGTGTTGAAGGACTGGCTCAATCAGGGGATCTAAGAGCTGGGGTGGGGCCCCAGGGGGTGTGGGGGGTTGCTCAGCAGGTCCCACGCAGCTACCCTCCTGGTGCTGGGTCGGGACAATCAGTGGCACCCGCTGGAAAAGGTGCGGCTCCAGAGGAGGCCCATAGATCGGACTCTGAGTTCAAGCCGGGGCCGATGTTGCAAAACTCACCCTCCTGGCACTGGGTCGGAGCAATCAGTCCCCTGTATTTTAATAACTTGTTTTTATTTTCACTCTTATTTATATATTAAAAAAATTTTTTTGAGACTTCTTTGACCCATGGACTATTAAAAGCATGTTTTATTTCTATGTTGGGATATTCTGAAATACTGTCTTTGTTTTACTTATTTCTGTTCTTTCAGTTTTCAACAGTTTTTTGAAGTTCGTCGTGTGATTGGTAGACAAAGTGTGTGTTGATGAATATTCCCTGGGTGTTTGAAAAAAATGTGCTCTGCTGTTATGGAATAGTGTTCTATGCCAGTTAGACTCTGTTAGTTGATTGTGTTGCTAATGTAGCCACTCTGCTTAAAAACCTTGTTGTAGCTTTTCCTTTCAGTTTATTTGCTGAATTTGAATTTCTTTTAAGCAACATATAATTGGGTCATTAAAAAAAAAATCTGTTTCAGTCTCTGTTGTGATTGGTTTATTTAGACAGTTTGCACTTAGGGTATTGTTAATATGTTAACACTTAAAAGTGTGCCATTTGTTTCTTATTTTTTCTGGTTTTTGTTTCTGTTTGTAATTCTTGCCTTTCTGTGGATTACTTGAACATTTCCTATGAGCCCATCTTCATTAATTTGTAATGTTTTTTAGTTTTTCTTGTGGTATAATGTTCGTAGTAATTTACAACAGTCTTTTTTATATCAGCATTTTACCATGTCAACTGAAGTGTGAAACCTCACTCCTTTTTTTTAATTTGTTACCTTCTCCAGTTTCAAATATGATTGTTTTGTAAGTATCAGGTTGTGTTGTAATTTTTGTTTCATTCATCAAATATGATTTATGAAACTAATCAGGAAAAGAATAATCTCTTGTAGGTACCTGTATTTCGCTTGATCTTAGCCAAAAGGCCCAGAAGCGATGTACCTGTATTTCTATTCTCCCTGTTATTTCTATTTTTCCTTCTTATATTGCAGAGTTTTTCTTTTGTTTTTCAAATCATTTCTTTTCTGTTTAGTTTTTCATCTTTTGAGAATGTCTTAAATTTCTCCATTATTTATGAAGTATAGTTTCCTGGGGTATAGAAGTCTTGGCTGGCAATTTTTAATATTTTTTTTTCTAAGGCTTGAGAAACACTGTGCCACTTATTTTTGGTCTCTATGGTTGAGAAATCTTAGTGTGCCGTTATGGTTAATATGTCATTTATTTTTCTGGCTACTTGCAAGTTGTTTTTTCTTTTGGATTTTGAACATCTCATTGTGATGTGTCAGTGCAGTTGTTTTGGGTTTTTTTAGCACTGGAATCAAACCCAAGGCCTCAGTGCATGTTAAGCAAGTGCTCTGTCACCAAGTTGTACCCTCAGCCCTCAGTGTGGATTATTTGAAGGTTTTCTTCTTTAGGGTTTGCTCAGTACTTTTTAGATCTACAAGTTAGTTATTTGCTAAATCTGAAAAGTCTCTGGGACTTCAATTACATGGATTTGGACCTTTGTCATTACTCATGGTTCCTTAAGCCTGGTGCCTCCAGTTTATTTGCTTCTGCAGATAAAGCTGATAAGCTCTACTTTTCTATCTTCAGGTTCAGTGGTTCTCTTCTCTTTTATCTTCATGTTTGTTCAGGAAGTTGTTATTTAATTTCCATGTGTTTGTGAAGTTCTTGTGTTTTCTTTTGCCATTGATTTCCAATTTCATTGCACTGTGGTCTGATAATATGCATGGGATAATTTGGGTACCCTTGCATTTACTTAAGCATGTTCTATGTGTAGTTTGTGGTCTATTTTGGAGAGAACATTCCCTGTGCTGCTGAGAAGAACATATATTCTGATCTTGTTGGGGTGAAACACTCTGGACACATCTACTAAGTCAGTTTGTTCAAAAGTTTGGTTCAGTTCTAATATTTCATTGTTTGTTCTTTGTCTAGTTGATTTGTCTGTGAGTGTGGGGTATTTAGGTCCCCTATTACAGTTGTTTTAGTGCTTATTTGATTTTTCATGTCTGTTATTGTTTTATATAGTTGGGTGCACTGGTATTTGGTACATATATTTTTATGATTGTTACTTCTTTCTCTTGGATTGTTCCCTTTTACAAGTATGTATTGAACTTCTTTGTCTCTCTTATTCAGTCTTGGCTTGAAATCCACTTTGTCTGCAAATAGAATAGCTACCCCTGCTTTTTTTCTGAGTTCCTCATGTGGAGTATTGTTTTCCAATCTTTGACTTTCAGTCTGTGAATTTCTTTTTGAATTAGATGTGTTTCTTGTATGCAGTATATTGTTGGATCTTGTTTCTTGATCCATTCTGCAAGTCTGTTTCTTTTGATTAACATAGATATTACAACTGATAAGTATTGATTTATCCCTCATGCTATTTTCCTGTTGTTGGCTTTCTTCTTTCCTCTTCTGTTCAATTTCTTGCCTTGCCTGGTGGATTCATTCTGTTGGGATTCATGGAGTTGTAATCCTTGTTATCTCTTTCTAGAATATCCTTCAGAACACTTTAAAGTGATGGTTTGGTATTCAGGAATTTTTTCAAGTGTTCTTTTTCATGGAAGTATCTTATTTCTCCATCAATTTTGAAAGATACTTTTGCAGGTTACATGAATCCAGGTCGTAGGTTGTTTTCCTTTAGGTCTTTAAATACTTCACTGCGAGCTATCCTTGACTTGAGAGTTTGTATTGAGAAACCTGCTGTGATGCTTTTTTTTTCCCATTAAGTTTATTGGTACAGTTAAAGCAAACAGTACAGTTACATTTATCATTGTGATCTTGTAACTTTACATGATATATCTTGATTCTTGTATTTTCCCAATACCCCTGCCCTCCCTTCACCCTCTTTACCCCTCCCTATTCTGCTGTGATTCTGATGGGCTTTCCTTTATATGTGATGTATTTCTTTTCTATAAGAGCTTTTAATATTCTGTCCTTCTGTTGTATTTCTGGAATCTTGACTATTATATGCCTTGGGGAACATTTTTTTTTAATCATAGCTAATTAGAGTTGTATATGCCTCATTTATCTGTATATCAAATTCTTTTTCTCTGTTTGGGAAGTTTCCTGCCATTACTTATGTGAACAAGTTTTTTATTTTTATTTTTTATTCTTTATTTTTGAGACAGGGGCTGGCTTTGTAGTTCAGGCTGGTTCTGAACTCACTGTGCAGCCCAGGCTGGCCTCGAACTTGCAGCGATCCTCCTGCCTCAACCTCTCAAGTGCTGGGATTACAGGCATGTGCCACCACGCTGGGCTGTGAACAAGTTTTTTATGTTCTTTGTGCTATCTTCTGCTTTTTCATTGACTTGGATCAATCTTATTCTTCTTTGCATCATCTAGCAGCTGCTAGATTGATTTCTTGTGCTCCCTTGCTATTTTTAAGAAATCTTTCATGATCACTGATTGCAATCTTGTCTTCTATATTGAATATTCTGTCCTCACATTGGCTCGTTGGCTGCATATATTTTAGTGGAGTTTTAAATTTCCTAGATAACAGTTTGAATCTGTTTCATGGATTCCATTTCTTTCCTGTGCTGGGTATTCACAGTTTCCATCATTTTCCTGCACTCTTATCCATATCTGCTCTACTCACTAAGCATATCTTTCATTCTGGTCATCATCACTGTAGTTATCTGAAATTATTTCTGCTTTGATTTTTTTTTCCTAGATCCTTGTTCTGATGTGTTACTTCTGCTGTTATCACTTCAGAGTGCAGGTGGGTGGCTTTTGGATTGTTCCATCTCATTGTCCCCTGGGTTTGCCTTTGCTGAGCTGAAAGTCTGGTATTGCATCTTGTTTAAGGGTCTTCTCATTTTGGTGTGTGTGTGTGTGTGTGTGTGTGTGTGTGTGTGTGTTTAAGTTGAATTCCTTGGTTGATGGTTGTAAATTGCTTATGTGGAGGAGCTTTATTGCCAGTATTCAGTACCCTTAGGCAATTAGTATTTCTTAGAAATTTCTTGCATGTATAGCTCTTGCCTTTTGGGTTTAGAATCTGTTGCAAAATCCAGCCTCTTCAATTTACTGGGGATGAGAAGTTGCTGCCTACTTGACCCAAACCCTGGTGCTAGCCTGTAGTATTTTTTAAGACCCTCGGGCAATCTCAGACTTGTTATGCCAGGAAGAAGAATTGATTAGAACAGTTTTATGCCTCCTTGACTGTAGTAGTATGGTCAGCAATAACAATAGAGCCTAGAAATGACAAATTGTGGTAAATATTAATTTGCCACTGTTAACTGTATGAACTAGATTGTGGTTATATAACCAAATCTAAAATAAACCAGAAAATTGTATGCAGTAAATAAGCCCTTGATTTTACCCTTGGGCGCGAATATTTAAAAGGGGCTAGGGAGAGAGAACAGAGACATAGAAGAGGTAGAGTTTAGAAGTAAGGCTGGAGGACAAAGAAAGATCATGAAAACTTTGGGAAGGAAATAAAAACCAGGATAGAACAACAAAAACTAGAAACTGTGTTCACACTCATAAAAACAAGAACAATCAAGAAAAACAAAACAACAAAAACCAGAAAAGGAAAAGAAAGAATGTCCAATTCAAGTTATGTCTCCTCTGTCACTGGTAGATGTTGCAGTCAGACAACCCAGATCTGAGTTGACTAATCCCAGCAAGCCAGCTATGCTTTATGGCAGGTAGTGGATAATCCCAGCAAGCCTCCATCTTTAGTTCCACTGAAGTTCAGTCTGGTGTCTGGATATAAGACTGGACCTGGATTTGTTGAGTCTTCAACAGTCCATGTGCCTCCTGCTGGCTGGATGTCAGCTCCCTGACCTCCTGTCAGCTTGAACTCAGCACCCTCACTGTATCACCAGGAGCCACTAGATCTGAGTTCTGAGCTCAGCTGACCCTCCCCAAAATGGCTAATGGCCAGTTGCCCTCTCCTGGGGGATGTCTGAACCCGAATAACTCACCAGCGACTGCAGTCCTCTGTGTCCACTGCTTCATTCCACTGGTGTGTTTCCTTATGGAGGCTTCTGTGGTCACCAATAGTCACTGTGCATCTGCAGGTTCTGACCGCCTTTCCCACACCATGAGTCTTGACTGGGAGAAAGTGCTGCCTACCACCCCTTCATTTTCACTGAAGTTCTCCCAGTGGGCTTCAGTTCTCTCTTCAGATCCTTCCTGGGTCCCAGGGACCCACTTCCCTCATTCTTTTCCTCCTCATGTTGTCATGCTGCTGTATTCCAGTGTCAGGACACCAAATCTTGGAGAGGCTTTCTCTGCTACTCACCACTCTGCCATTTTCCTGGAAGTTGTTTCATGTCTCTATTGAGACTACCCAGCAGCTTTTAAACTTTGTTACCATGTTTCTTTAGTTCTATAATTCCTTTTACTTCTCTATGCTTATTGTCCATTTTCTCACTTGTTCCAGAAGAATGTGTAATTGATTGCTGAAACATTCTTATCATGACTTTTTAAATTGTGTCAAGTAATTCCAGCATCTGATTCTTCTGTGTTGCCTTCAATCTTAGTCTTTTCTCACTCATGTTGTACTTAATCTATTTCTGTATAAAGTTAGGAGGCTCTTTAATGTTTTCAGTGAACAAATTGTCTAGCTAGATATTTCTCAGAAGGTATCCCTGTCATTAAATAGGTCATGCTGTGTGTGGATATGCTCTTTGTGAACTTTTAGGTAAACCACATCTGGTGATGTCTAGGAAGTTTTTTCCAGACCAGTCATATCCATGAAGGAGGACAGTAGGAAATAGATTAATGTTATTATGTGTAATCACATAACTGAATTTTGTTAATTCAATGAGTTAATGCTTCTTTATTTTCTTCAGAGATGTGTCTAAGAAATTATTTGTACAAGGGGTGATGGGAGAAAATGGCGAATATTTAAATTTATAGAAGTATAATAAAAGACACATTGATAAGACTGATTGGATAAGTGTGTGAAGTAAGGGCGCCGTGTTTTGAGAGGGATTAGTGGCACTATGTCTTTTATTGTTAATATTTTAAAAAATCTAAACGTTTGCTATACCCTTTGTATTTAAGATGTTTGTTTCAGTAATGCATCATAGTACTTTAATACTACTACACATTTTCCAAAACAAGTTCGAAAATCTTGTTTTATGCAATCAACTTAATGTTTCTAATCCATATATTAAAAGAAAAAAATGTAAGAATCCCCTAGTTTTCTCATTATTTTTCAAAATAAGAAAATATCCTTTGTGCATTAGTAGAAACTATTGTTTCTATGTGACTGTACATTAGTAGAAGCTATTATTTATAGAATTAACCTGATAAGTGAACTGCATTTTAAAAAGACATGTCTTATCTGCCGGGCATGGTGGCGCACGCCTGTGATCCCAGCACTTGGGAGGCTGAGGCAGGAGGATCGCTGTGAGTTCCAGACCAGACTGGGCTATACATAGTGAGTTCCAGGTCAGTCTCAACTACATAGTGAGACCCTGTCTCAAAAAAACAAAACAAAAAAAGACATGTCTTACCAATAATCCCATCTCATACTGTATTCAGACTTAATGCAGTTATAGGAACTGTAAACGTTTGGGGGCCCATTTACAAGTTTTTAAATGAACAAATTTAAATGTGTGCATGCATATGTGTGTGTGTGTGTGTGTGTGTGTGTACTCTAGACTGAAGCCAGGGCATTCAAGGCAAGCCATTGAGCTACTTCTCCAGACCTTTTTATTTTTTATTTCAAGATATGGTCTTGCTAAATTGCTCAGGCTGATCCTCAGCCTCCTTGTAGCTGGGATTATGAGCATGTGCCTTACTTCTGAATAAGTATAACACCAATGAACAGAAAGTTTAAAATGAAAATACATTCTTCAATGGGTTATTCTGCACATAAACAGAAAATTCATCTGATTTGTGACACATCTTAGTGTAATGTAACAACTAGCCTAGTTAAGATTATATGAGTACCAATTTAAAAATTAAACCTTAATACTTTATTTAAAAGTAGCCAGACCAGGTATGATGAAATATGCCAACCCCCCCCCCCTCCACTGCTAACATTAAATAAATTTAATTTTGGATTGACCTTTCCTGTGGCATTATGTTAAAATGACACTTATTAAGGAGCAGAGGACCTGGCTGAAGTTTTTGCTTTGTCAATTTGTATGTTGTCTAATCTGGGTAGTTAATATCTTGAACCTCATTTTATTATCTGTAAAATTGAGACAAACAATAAAACCTGCCCAGGTAGTTGTTGAGGATCAAATGAAATTTCACTTGTGAAAGGTCTTCTTGAATTATGAATTATGTACTTTATTAGAGTATGGTTGAATCTTTGAGATCATTTGAAAATTTTATTTGGTTGACCGGGATCATTATCATAGTACAAAATATTAGTGATTATTTACAAAATTAATGTTTGTTCAGTAAAACTTTATGTAAAAATAGAACGTTTCCTTGATTGTGGTGGCTTTGCCAAATCTTTTTTTTTTTTTTAAGGCTAGGTTGTGCTTTGTGGTTCCTGCTGACCTAGAACTCCCTGTGTTTCCCTGGCTGGTCTTGAACTTGCTAACATTCTGCCTCAGGGCTCCTCGGTGCTGGGATAACAGGTGTTTACCACCGTGCCCAGCTATAGTTTACTAGTTTTTTTTTTTTGCACTGGAGTTCCAACTCAGACCTTGCGCTTGTGAAGCAAGCATTGGTACCACTGAGCTAAACCCCCGGCCCTATAGTTTACTATTTTTAAGAACTAATTTGTTAGTAAATATGGAAAAGGATCACATAGTTGCTTGATAAGATAGCATCATCACTGCCATAGGATTAAGTTTTTGGATATTTCTTTCAGCAATAGGTGATTTATATTTAAAGTTTACCTCTAATATTTATGGTTTAAGAACTTTATAAAATGCTTAGCGTTGGGTTTCCTAATGTGGGTAACAGCTGGTTTGTTTAACAGATGTTTTCTGGTTGATTTGAAAAGGTCAAGGGCAAATGAAAATTTCAGTTCATGGCTTTATTTTACTCAGTTTGGTCAACTATATTTTAAGTACCTGTGTGTCCTTTTAAGGACTTTTAATTTCTCAACCAAATACAATAACTTGCACAGTTTTTAAGATTTTGGCTTGATTTTTGGTGGGAATAGAAGCAAAATGGTTTAGGAATGAATTGAGTTGTTTTTTTTTTTTTTTTTTTTTTTTTTTTTTCCTTTTTTTTTTTTTTTTTTTTTTTTTTCAGTCTTCCTTGGGATAGATCTGGTCATATAAAGTATACCATTAAACCATTATTCAGATGATCATTTTAAAGTCAAAATATATAAAGAATATCTCCTTGAGTCCTAATAACCATGAACTTTCAGCACAGTTAGTATAAATGAAATGGACGCACAAAGCTAGTGGTGTAGCTCTATGACGTGCATTGTGCCCCAGGACAATCCTGTTTAATCCCTTGCCTCAAACAAGCAAAGAACACAATGTCTCTTCTTTGCTTTGCTGCTGTACAGTAATTTTAACTGTATTCTTAAAAATCTCTTACCTGGAACACTTTTGTGTTTCGTTTTGTTTTTTGATACAAGGTTCAGCCTGTTCTTAGACACTCAGTAGAGCCCAGGCTGGCCCCTGACTCCATGTTCTGCCTCAGTTTCTGAGTAGCAGGGATTGGCTTTAAACAGTTCTTTTGCTAAGAATCATTATGGTACATTTAATACAATGTTCCATAAAGCTATCTATCTATCTATCTGTCTATCTCTACATCTATCTACCCTAATCTAATCTACAGGCTGTTGTTACATTGCTTGGTCTGTCCTCACATTTGGAACTGTCCTGCCTCAGCCTCTTGAGTAACTGAGATTACAGGCATGCATCACTAAACCTGGCTTGGAGCTTTTTGTTACAACTTTCAGGCCTTTTGAAGGGATGAATCCCATTAGATTGTTTTTGAGATCAGGTTCTGGCATTTCATAGGCTGATGTGACTATCTTCTGAGTATCTCTCTCTGTGTTCCCATTTTGTTATCTGTGGGTCGGTAATTGAGAGATAATGTGTTGTGCTTGAACTTCTTGAGCTTGACCTCTTTGGTTCGAACTCTGGCTTTAATTACAAGGTATTAAGTGGGTACTACCATATGTGTACTATGCACAAGGCACTGTTTGTGGCCATGTTGATGTATTAATGAGCAAAACTGACGAAGATTCCTGCCTTTGTGGAGCTTATAGTTGGAACAGAAAACCAATAATCATTAGATAAGTAGGTTATATAATACGTTGCAGTGGTAATGCTATACAGAATGCGTAACAGGATAAAGGAGAATTTGATGAGTGCATGTAGGAGCAGGTTGCAATTGTAAATGGTGTGACTTGAAACTATCTCATTGAGAAAAGGATCGTTGAACACACTTGAAGCAGATATCTGGAGGAAGAGTGTTCCACATAGGAGCAGCCAGTGCAGTAGCTCTTCCTGGAACGTGCTGGAGATTCTAGCAAGATATGGAATAGAGTACACAGGAGAGAGAATAGAAGAAGGTGCAGTCTAAATGATGAGGTGTGGTGATGGAAGTGGTCAGTGGGAGACAGCACAATTGTATGAGTGTAGGACCTTCTAGACTATGATATGTAGGTCCTGTCACTAGTATATCTTTTTAGTAAATTACATAGCCCTTTTTCTTAATTGTAAATGTGAATAATAATAGTACAGGTTGAGAATCCTTTATCTGAACATACTTGGAATGAGAAAAGTTTTGGATTTTTTTTTTTTTTTTTTTGAGAAGGGTCTAACTCCAGGTGGCCTTGAACCCACCATGTAGCCCAGGTTGTCCTGGAACTCCTGGTAGTCCTCCCACCTCAGCCTCCCAGTGATGGGATTATAGGTCTTTGCCCCCAGTCCTGTCTTGGATTTATTTTGAAATATTTGTGTATGTATGAGATACCTTGGGGGTGAGAGTCAAGTCTAAACATGAAATTCATTATGCTTCATATACACTTTGTGTACCTAGCCTGAAGGTAATTTATATAATATTTTGACTAACTTTGTACATGAAGCAGGGTTTCATGATGTGACATTTTCTACTTGTAGCGTCAAAGTGACACTCTAAAATTTTTAGATTTTGGAACATTTTGGATTTTGGATTAAAGATATTCAACTTCTGTACCCAATCTGATAGGCCTGTTTGGATTCATTAATACTTGTTAAGTCCTGGTGATCCTGCTGTGC
Organism: Fukomys damarensis; assembly: GCF_012274545.1. Classification (NCBI taxonomy): domain Eukaryota; kingdom Metazoa; phylum Chordata; class Mammalia; order Rodentia; family Bathyergidae; genus Fukomys; species Fukomys damarensis. The sequence goes on along the minus strand of NW_022900936.1, from coordinate 68,835,639 downwards.
AAAATTCAAAACACTCTTTGCATTCTTCTGTTCTATAAAGGTAGCAAGGGAATAATAATTGTACTTTGCTTGGTTTTTCTATGATGAGTTGCTAAAACTTCAATCTTAGCTCTCATTTTGTTAGCACAAACATTTACTGTATGTGTGCTTACCATCCTTGCTAAATTGTGAATGTCTTTGGACAGAGACTGTGGTGTTTTCACACATGTCTTAAGAGTCTTAGGGTGCTGTAGATACATTTTAGGTGATTGAAAATGTTGACCGAATTAACGAGAAAAAAATTAGCTTAATTAATAAGTAGACCATCGGCTAGTAAGTGTACTGGAATATTGCCAGTCTATCAAAACTGAGTAATGGGACTGGGATGTAGGTCGGCGGTATAGGGCAGAGCACTTGCCTAGCATGTACAAAGTTTAGGGTTCTATCTCTTACAGCACACACACAAAAACAAAACAACAGTAAAACCTACAAAAACAAAATAGAGAGAATGGTGAAATACTTAATTTATTTTCTCTCCATACCATGGTTATTAAACTTAGTGTTGGTAGAAACTTGCCTTAATTATCAAATGGATATAAAAGTTCATCCCATATGAATTGAAGTCTGTATTTCTATTATTGTGTGTCTGTCAGCCCCTGCTGTCACTGACCGATTAGAAGACACTGTCTTGATTGACTGTAGATAGAGGACCCCTACCCTAAAGTATATTTTTAGTCTTAATCTGTTTATTTTTGCACAAATGATTATAATTAGGCAGTGTTTAGCTAGCACAGTCTAAAGTGCAGAGCGTTGCCATGAGGGAATATTCATGAACTGCTTAAGTAGGAGAGGGGAAGAGCTTACTTAGATCTTCAGTTGTCCAGGTAACTTCGTACCTTTTCACACTTGCAGGGTTCAGTTTGCAGGGTACTGATTCTCTTCTTGTTCTTTGTGAAGAGGAGTAGGAGAGGAGAAAGCAGGATAGAGATTTGAAGGAGAAATGAAATTGCCAGACATTGCTAAATGATTAGGGTTCCAGACACTTAGGAAAATTGTAGATTTCCACAGTAGGGGAAAGGTGGTTATAAGAAAACATTTTAAAATGTGGATACGAATTCACACTTTAAGTTATTTTATGTATGCATGTGGCATGTTTCCTTTTTCTTCTCGCTTTACTGTTTTTGTTTGCTTCTCTTTAAACATACCTAGTTGTATTCTTTGATAAATGACAGCCTTAATTTAATGATTTCTATAAGAATGTGAGTATGCTTTTTGTGAAAATATTTTTAACATAGTATGAACATATTAAAATATCTTGTTCAGACTGAAGATGTTACCATATTATGAGATATGTGGGAAGGTCTTGATTGTGGAACAATTATATCAAATCAAGTTTTTAAAAGACTTATAATATTAAAATGTATAATTTTATGGCAGTTTTATTCCCTGTACGTAGACTTCACAGTGCTTTTTCTGTTCAAACTAATTTCTACAGCTATTTTAACAACTATAAAAGTAGAATGTAGTGATGTCTGTAGAAATACATAGAGAATATATAACAATCTAGTAGAGTAGTGAATAGCGGTGTTAAACAGATACAGCTTTGTTTTACTTTTAGTATAGTTTAGTGTCATGGCTTTTACTGGGTTTTTTTGGTTCAATTTTTATAGAAATATATATTTAAAAATCATTTTGAACTGGACATACTGGCATGTGCCTGTAGCCCCTGCTGATTTAAAGGCTGAGGCAGGAGGATTGCTTGAGTGCAAGAGCTTGAGGTCAGACTGAGCAACATAGTGAGACTCTAGCTCAGAAAGACAAAAAACAAAAACAAAAATCATAATTGAGAAGAATGCCATATAGTCTTTTGAATACTTGTCTATAGAACTTGGAGGCAAGTAAGAACTTAGTAGAAATAAAATATTTTAAAATAATTTTATTGTTTGTAACTAATTGAGCAACTAAACTGAGTAGCTAAGTTTTAGAAGATTCTAAGTTACCAGAGTGACTACTGTTTGTGATCCCTTGATAAAATTATATAAACACAATTTTGAGTTGATGTACTTGGTTGATTTTATACTTCTGTTGTTCTACTTTTGTATTTGTGGCTCTTATTTATTTACAATATATTTATTGAGCCCTAAAAATGTGTTAGGGCTGTTATGGAAAATGCTTTATGGTTTCTGAAAGAAAAAATGTATTTGACCTATTCTTTGTTGTTATAATTTAGCTTTAAGTTTTCAATAACTTTAATAGACTTGGAAAAAATGTCCCATTCACTTGAAGAAAATGATGTTTCTAGTATCATTGCAACACCAGCGTTAAGTGTTTTTCTGTATTAGTTTCTGCTAAAAGGTTAATTATGCCGTGCCATTTAAAAAAGCATCAACAGACTATTTTTGCATTAAAAAATTTTACTTATATTTAGTATGTTCAAAAAACAACACCCTGACATCCCCATCCATGTATTGGGGCTCAGACCCTGGGGCACTCTACCACTGAGCGTGATCCCTTCCCCTTATTTTTATTTACTTTTTAAATTTTGAGACAGGATCACCCTAAATTGCCCAGACAGGCCTCAAATTTGTGATCCTTCTGCCTCAGCCTCTTGAGTAACTGGGGTTACAAGTGAGTACCACTATGCCCAGCAAAAGCTACATTTTTGGTATATTTAGACTTTGTAGCTGAGGGAAATGTTAGTGTGAACTTTTCTCAAGAAAATAGAACTATTTGAGTAATAGAGAATGTCAACATATGATTGAAATACATTTGTGCTTTTCCTATTTTAAGATATTTAAAAATGATTCATAGCTATCATCCTGACTTTAGAGAAATCGTAATTCTTAACTAGAAATATGAAAAAGTCCAATTTGTATCTGATTCATTTCTTATCTTTGTGATAATCATTTAGCATTCACCAGTGGGTCATTACATTTGGAACAAGGCTTAGTTGCTACTGTGTTTAATCCAAAAGGATCTACTAAGGAAAGAATTTTATTAGATTTTTCACATTTAGCTGTAACTTATCCTGACTTTAAGCCTCCCATCTTGATTCTTTTGTACTTTATTTTGTATTTTTTATAGGACATAGGGGAGGAATCAGCATCTTGGAAATTCAGTCAAGTGATCTGGCGGGATGGGCATTTGCCTGGCAGATTTTATAGAGGTAACTTAGCATTGTTTTACTTAATCTTCATTGTTTTTACCCTGATAGATGCTTTAATGGTTGCCCATGAACACACATACTCATTGCTCTTGTTATGCCCACTTACATATTTATAGATACATAGTATATCACTATATTTGCATACACATGTTATTAATTGTATGTGGTGAAGTCTTTTATCTTTTTTTAGTGAACTACAGTACTTGCTGCATATCTGTTAGGTTCCACTTCACTCATACTGGGAAGATGGTCCTCTCCTTTTCTATTGGCCTGTGCATGTGTTACACTTGTGCTTGTCTCTTTCAAACAACATGAAAGAAAATTAAATATTTAACAGTTTTCAAGGTATTTACAGATCTGTCTGTGCTACATATTATGTCAATGATTAGTGATCATAAAAATTCTAAGGTTTCTCCATGAATTTTAAAATTTTGAAAATTTTAAAACTTGAGGATTGAAAATGCTAGCAGTTTTAGTGGTCATATTTTAGAATTTACCTCTTTTTTCCATATCTTCTGGTAATTGTCATATCAGTGTTTCTCACACCTTTACCTAGGCTTGTTATATAGGGAGTACACACTGAAGGAGTAGAGAATGTCATAACAGGTAGAAAAGGCTCTTCCCTGCTCCATTCATTATTAACATTATTAACATTATTAACATTATTAACATTATTAACATTGTATATCCCAGCAGGCACTTTGTATTACTTATACAAGCATTTATGTGTGTGCCTGTATTACACTTTCTTTACACAAATGTTGGACTGACTTTTCAGCAAAGTCTTTTTTTTTTTTCCTAAGAGAAACTTCCATTTTTGCATTAATTCGTTCTCATTTCATTCTTTATAGATTATAGTATTTGGTTGTACCATAATTATTTTAATTAGCCACCCCTCTATGGGTATTTGAGTTTTTTGGGTGGGAGGGTTCTGACTCATTATAAATGGTGGTGTAGAAAATATTCTTGGGTGTATCTTTGCACATACTTTAAAATAGATCTGCAGTTTAAATTACTGAGGAAAAAATTGGTGGACCAAAGAGTATGTATATTTAACTATTTGGTAAAAAAGGAATGCCCAATATCATTAGTTTAGCATAGTGGAAATCTATCTCTATGACAACACTGGCTAATGTAAAACATTTTTATACAGGTCACTTTGTTGATTAACTGCTTGTTTTTCTTAATGAGTGAGTTTGAGCATTTTTTCCATTATTATTGGCCATATATATTATAATCGTCCTTGTGTTTTTGCCTTTTGATGGGGCAGTTTGTATATTTGTGTAATAAAGCAGCCTCTTGACATTTGTTAGGCAAATTAATTTTATTCAATTTTTGCTTATCTTTTATTGTGGGTGTTTTTTCCCCTGCAGAAGTGTTTTGTTTTGTTTTTAAATGGTTGAATGTAGTTACCTTATCCTTTATTACTAGGTAAGATAGAGAGGGGTAGAGATTTCTATGTAAAGTTTTTAAAAACTTTTGAATGTAGGACTCACTTTCTCTTCACATTATAACGTCTCTGAATGACATGAATTCCTGACTTGGCATAATTTGACATTTTTTTCTTAGTGATATATAAAATAGTTGTTTATCTTCATATTTTTTTATTGAGTTTATTGGTACTTTTTAGGTATACAGTACAGTTACATTCATCATTGGCATCTTGTCCCTTTACCTGAAAGATCTTGGTTCTCATTTTTTCCCTATCTTCATATTGATAGTTTTAGATTTAATGAATTGTGATAACTTGAAAAAGTTGAATGAAAGATTGTAGAAACAGATCCTCAAATACAAAATTCAAAAAATGATAAATGTAGCTTTTCAGAAATGTAGAGAAAAATGAATCACTCATTTAATGAACTGAGGAAAAGGCTATCTGGAAACAGGTACAGCTGGATTTCTACATTTATTACCTGTACCAAACTATTTACTATAAATTGAAATTTAAACCTTTGTAAAAATAATAGAAAATTCAGTTGATACCTAATTAATTTTGTTATGATTGAAGAACATACTTTGTAGGACTTACATGCTTTTACATTTATTGAAGCTTAGTGTTGTGGTCTGTGCTGGAGGATGTTCCATGTGTGTTTGGAATCAATGTCTATTCTTTTGTTTGGTGAAGTTTTCAGTATATCCAAAATGAGTCTAGTCCACTGACGGAGAACCTGAGCTTTCAATGATAAGAACAGCCCACTGCAGCATGCATGCCGTAGGTTTACCACCACTGTGATAGTACGATGCACATCTTCTATAACTTTGTTAATTTTATGTCTAATTGTTCTATCGGTTATTTAGATTAAATCTCCAACTATAATTCCTTTTACTCATGGTATTCACTGTTTTGGGGGTTCTCTTTTTAAAAGAACACACACACACACATACACACACATATATTCATCTGTTGTTTGACTCTTAAGTATCATAATGAAATACATTCTTTTTATTATTTTATTTTATTTTATTATTTTTATTTTATTATTAGAATAATTATCCTAAAGTTTGTCTTGTCTGATATTAATATGGCCACTCCAGCTCTCTTGTCATTACTGTTTGTATATTATTTTTCACTCATCTTTTTATTTTTTGAAAGTAGGGGTGGCTTCTTGTTGCCAGCAAATAGTCGGATCTTATTTTTTGGTATAATCTGAAAGTCTCTGCCTCTGCATTAGGCTGTTTAGACCATTCATGCTGTGCATTTGATTGGGTTTACATTCATTTCGTTTATTTCTGTTTCATCTATGTATGTCCTTTATGTTTTTGTTGCTCTGTCTTCTCAACTGCTTTTAGGTTAAGTATTTTTTTAGTGTGCCATTTTAATTACTTCCTTTTTTTTCTTTTTTTTGTACTTTCTTTGTAATGGTTGTTGGGATTGCATTTTGAATTTTTTTCCCCCAGTACTGGGGATGGAACTCAGGACCTTGTACTTGCCAGGCAGGTTTGGCATCACTGAGCCGTATATTTTGAAGATTTTTTTTTGGTACTGGGGATCGAACTCAGGTCCTCGTGCTTGAGAGGCAGGCAGCAGAACCACTGAGCTAAATCCCCTGCTCAAGAGCCGTACATTTTGAATTGTAACAGTCTGTGCTTAACCGTTAACGAGAGCTCTTCATTTCTTCTGTGTACTTGAATCTAGTGTCCTCTTTTCAGCTTAATGGACTTCCTTCAGTATTTCATGAGTTAAATACCATAGTATTTACCCTAGCAAAACATTCTCAGTCTTTATCTGGGAATATTGTATCTTTCTTTTTTCCTGTTTGTTTGGTTGACACCTTTCTTTAAATACTTTGAGCTTGTGATTACACAGTCTTCTCTCTTTTCTCTATTTCTGATTGGAAAATAGCCACCAATCTTATTGATGGTTTCATGAACACTATGAGTCATTTTTCTTTTATTTGAAAATTTTTCTACTTTGTTTTCTTTCAAATATTTGACTATATTGTGTACAAGAATAAATTTTTCTGTGTTTATTCTTGAAGTTCATTGACCTTTTTGGATTTGTACTTATTTATTTATTTTTTTTTTAAAGGCAAAATTTGGGAAATTTTTGTCATGTTGTTTATTTTTATTTGTTTTTTTATTTTTGGTTTTTTGAGACTGACCTGGAACTCACTATGTAGCCCAGGCTGGTCTCGAACTCACTGTGATCCTCCTGCCTCAGCCTCCTGAGTTATGGGATTACAGGTGTGCGCCACACACCCGGTTTGCTTACTGCTCATGTGTCTTTAAGGTCACTGAGATTAGAAGAAATTTTGAATCTGCTGCTGAACCTTTTCAGTACATTTTTTTGTTTTGTTTTTTGTTTTTTGAGACAGTGTCTCACTATGTAGTTGAGACTGACCTGGAACTCACTATGTAGCCCAGGCTGGTCTCGAACTCACAGCGATCCTCCTGCCTCAGCCTCCCGAGTGCTGAGATTACAGGTGTGTGCCACCACACCCGGCTGTCATTGAAATATTTTTTAAATGAGTTAATATAATGCTTTTTGAAGTTCATAGATGAGATTATTAATGGATTTATTCTAGGTGGGATAAAGTTTTTCTTGCCTTTGCACCATTGTAAACTGATATAAAATGACAGAATCATTCATGTATCTTGGGAAGCAATGCATACTAAATTGATACTGATCCCAGAAATGCTTACCAGAAAGTTTCATTATGTACAGCCAAGTTCTTTATTTTTGTTTTTCTTTTGGGGATAAACTCAACATTTTCTGTGTAATTATTATTATTATTATTATTATTTTTAGTCAACTTTGCCTGACCGAGGTCACCTTGCTGAGCAAGAATTTTGTATGTAATATGATTTTAGAAGTGTAATCTTTTCTATTGTGAATATATACTCATTGTGTATGGTACTAGTTGTGTTATTTGTAAGCCCTGCCATTTTGTTTTCTTCTCTTGTTACTTCATAAACCTTATAGAACAGATAAGAATAAATGTTTTTAAGTGGTTACTTAATCTTTGCTTTCTGTTTTCTAACCTTTCAGGCCTATAGCATGTGAAATTTTTTCAATATTTCATTTCTCTGAAGCTATAGACTCTAGGTCTAAGCAAATGATTCTTTCCAAGACCAGGGTTATTTATCAGTTACTAAGAACCACTACTGTGCTTCCCCATTTTATACCTAAAAATCAAGTCAGTGCATTGGTCATTCAGATGTAGTTTTACTAGGTTTACAAAGAGTGCTTACTTTGATACACATACCAGCTTGTACATAATGTATTTATATAGCATTTTTCCCTTCATAAGTAATATGTTTTGTTTGTTGTGTATGTATATGTTTTGTTGTAGGAATTGGATGGCATAAATGATTAAGGTGGTATTGAGGGTTTCTGAAGCCTGAGAAAGGTAGAAACTCAACCATGATTTCTTTTTCAACTCTACAGCCTTCCCTTCCTTGAAGTCTTCATTTTACCTTAGTCTCAGGTAATTTTAATACTTTCATAATCTTAAGTAAGCTTTTTCAAATATAAATCTAGGTTTTTAGTGTTTCACGTTAAATTTGTGTAACAGTTAACTGTTTTGGTTTTATATCTAAAATAAACTTTTTTTCTTGATCTAATTTTTTCTTGAGAAAATAATTTTAAGACAAGATTAATAAATACCATTTTAGATTTTTAGTTAGCAGAAAAATATATGTAGCTTAGTACATAACTAAAGTAAATCTAAGCAGGATGTTGTTTTCTTATTTACCTAGCTCTTCTTAAGAGGGGAATACATATTTTCACCTGCCCAGGGAACTACAGCACCCATGTATCCATGTTTTTCCCAGAATTTCCAGGAAACTATTTTCATACCTGGAAAAATTGGACAATTAGACCTCTTGATTTAATTTAATTATACTTGCTATATAATTTTTGAAATATGGTAAAACAGTTTTTGTAAATTTTTACATATTTCATATTTACCTACAAATAAGGAAGATTCTTGTAGATAATTCAGGAACCATTTGTATTTGATATATTGGTATGTTAAGTTGGCTACTGTGACAAGCTTATAAAGGTAGAAATGTGTTTATTTTTCATTGAAAGCCCATGTAATCTGCTCCAGAATTGTACAAAGCCTGTGGAATAATTATAATCCAGTGTTCCTTGTCTTGCTAGGAATTGAACGCAAGGCATTGTATGTGCTAAATGTATACCCTATCCCTGAGCTGCTGTATACCTCAGCCCATGCTGTTCCTAATATTTGGATTCTTTCTTATTGTCTAAGGTAGTTACCCTTGGGTCTGCCAGTAGGAGGAACAGAAACAGAAGGACAGTCTTTCCTTTAAGGGGAGTTGTACTCTATATCACTTCTACTCATATTCCGTTGGCTATAATGTTGGCACATGCCCACACCCAGTGGCAAGGGAGGCTGGGTAATGATTCTTATCTAAGCTGTGTAGTAAGTCTTATCTGGGCAGCTGTATATCTCATATAATTTATTATTGGATAAGAAGGTGAGAACAGATTCTGGGAGGACAGCCAGCTGTCTGTCACATTGGGTTTGTTTCAGATTTACTTTACATTTTTTTAAAAAAGTGATACTTTTAAATTTTCTTTCTTTATTTTACTTTATTAATACGTGTGTAGTATATAATGTTTCCATTCCTTGCAGGAAGTTGGTACATGTGCATAACACATCTTAGTCCTTTTTTCATTCCCTTTCCCTTCCCTCCCTCCCCCTGCCACCTTCCTTTATCCTCTTCCTTTCTTTTTATATGTTTGCAATATATAATCTTTACATTCCTTGTGTTGCATTGGTACATGTATATAACACAACCCAATTCCTTTTCTTCATCCTTTCTCTCTTCCCTCCCTCCATCTAGAATATATAAAGAACTCAAAGACTTAGATCCCCCAAAATAAAAGACCCAATGAAAAAAATGGGTAAGTGAAATGAATATACTCCCAACAGAAGTACAAATGAGCAATCAGTACATGAAGAAATGTCCAACATCTGGCTATTAGATGCAAATTAAAACACACTGTGCTTCCACCTTACCCTAGAAAGAATGGCTAGCACCAACAAATCAAATAATAAATGCTGGCAGGCAAAAGGGACCTATCTATACTGTCGGTGGGAATGTAAACTAATACAGTCACCTTGGAAGTTAGGATGGAGTTTTCTCATAACACTAAAACTAAAAATTCAGTTTGACCCTGCTATTCCTGTTCTAGACATCTTCCAAAAGAATTAAAGACATCATATTACAGAAGCCTACCCATGTTTATAGCAGCACAATTTATAGTAAATCTTGGAAACAGCCTATATATCCATCTAAAGACGAGTGGATAAAGAAAATGTGGTATTTGTACACCATGGAGTACTCTTCTGTCAAAGAAAAATAAATTTGAGTCATTTGTAGGAAAATGGGTCTTGAGACCTTGAGACCAAACTGTTAAATGAAAACATCAGACACACAAGCTTAAATATCACATGGTTTCTCTTATGTGAGAAACTCAGAGTAAAAATAAAGAGCAAAATAAAAGATAGATAATACGAAGTAGGGAAATTAAATCATTCTCCAAGGGGATCAAGAGATGTTATTTAAGTAGTTAATACTTTTTCGTTCTGGAGCAAGACTTTGTTGCTATATAGCGCATAATAAAAATAACAGGTGTTTACTCTTTGTTCACAGTATACATAGTGTGTTTATAGTATGTTGATATTTTTAACTGTAAAGGGAAATTTAGGAAGATTTGTTGGTATTGCTTTTATATACCATAGAGAGTTTAACTTGCTTATAAAATCAGCTTGCCTATTATTTGAATTACTGATATTGACAAAATGGTAGTGGTGCACCAGGGTGTGGTGGTGCATGCACGTAATCCCAACACTCAGGAGGCTGAGGCAGGAGGATCGCTTTGAGTTTGGGGCCAGCCTGGGTTACATGGTGAGACCCTGCTTCCCAAAAAAACCTCAGAAATAAAAGGTAATGGTTACAGTAACTTAAAACAAAAATGTAGAATACTTTTTTTAAAAAATCTTTTCCTTTTCTCCCCTGTTAAAGATAAATTATAGCTGTTTCTTAATCGGTTTGTGTTGGTATACATTTGGCTTTTCTCTTCTCCCCGGACTGGGTCTTGAACCCTGGGTATTGATTAGGCTCAGCAAGTGCTTTCTTCTGAGCTACATCCCTGTCCCTTTTTAACATTTTATTTTGAGGTTTTAATTTGAGACAGGGTCTTACTAAATTGTCTAGGCTGGCCTTGAACTTGCTGTTCTGCTTCATTCTCCCGAGTAGCTGCGGTTATGGGAATGTGCTATCACGCCAGCTCAGTTTGATGTTTCATATTTCTAAGTACCACTGTTTTATCACTATTTTTTTGATACATTGTTTTACAGGATTTTAGTGATAAGTGTTTGGAATGCAGCATGCACTTACAATCTGCTTTTTAAATTTTTTTTTTTTAAAGGAGGGCTTCAGTGTTACACAGAAAAGCTTGGTGACTTGAGCCTCAATGTTTTAAAATTTTCTGTGGTTTGCAAATGATTGTAGTTTTTTGTTGTTGTTGTGATGTACAAAATGGTGAATCTTACTCTATAAATTCTCTGATTAATAATTGTCCTAGGGTCTGGGGATTTAGCTCAGTGGTTCCACTGCCTGCCTTGCAAGCACAAGGACCTGAATTTGATCCCCAGTATCAAAGAAAAAAAAATTGTGCTAGCAGCTGTTGAAGTATGTTTACTACTAAAGATCTTTTATTCTTGATAACATTAATCAGCAAGGTCTTTTTGTCTACTTCCTATAATTATAAATGCTGTTTCTGTTAGGATGTTTTGAAATTGTAGCTCCTTAGAAATAAGCATATGGTACCTCATAAGGTAGGCATTATAAGGTGCAAAATGAGAGACATAATGAGGAGTAACTGAAGAGATCTCTGAATATGGAATATACCTACACAAAAATTTTATTTTCTTTTTTATAACTCTAGGGATTGAACCCAGGATTTTGTACACATAAGAAAGTGCTCCATCATTGCCAGCCTATAATAGTTTTGAGGCATATATTCATGATATATTGCTTAGGTTGGCCTCGAACTTGGAATCTCCCTGCTCAGCCTCTAGAGTAGCTGGGGTTATATGCGTGTACCGGGCCTCGCTGGGTTTATTCTTTTTATTTTAAGATACAGTGATGCTTTGGTTCCTAAGCTTGCTCACTGTACTTTCTTTCTTTTGCATTATACATAGTTGAAATGGCACATTGTTCATTGACAATTAATGGAAAATAATCTTACTGCCAAGTTCAATAAATATACAGAAAAGTAGAATGTTTATTTATTTAGAGATAGCATATTGCTGTGTTCCCTAGACTATTTTTTAACACCTTCACTCAGGAAATCTTCCCACCCTGGCCTTCCGTGTATGTAGGATTATAGGTATGTGCCACCACACTTGGCATAATTGGATTATTTTTTGTTTGTTTCTTTTTGAAACATAGTCTTGCTATATAGTCCAGGGTGGCCTTGATCTTGCTATGTAGCTCATGCTGGCTTCAAACTAAAACCTTCCTGCCTCAGTCTCCTGAGTACTAGGGTTACAGGCATGTGCCATCATGCCCAGCTCAATAGCAGGATCTTTGAATTGTTTGATGCTTGAATGAACATTAATTAAAGGTGGTAAGTGGCAGATACATTTACGTTCTAAAGGAGAATCAGGTACTTAAAAAAATTTAGAGAATTATGGTACCAGCCTTCTAATCTATTTTCTTTTTGTCTTGGTACCGGGGGTCAAACTCGGGCCCTTGCACATGTGATGCAGGCACTGGAACCACTGAATTAAATCCCTGGCCCTAATCTATTTTCATTTTAAAACTTAAGCCTTCTTTTCTTTGGTATAGGTTTTTATTTATCACTACTCCTTGATTTATCAGGATTTTTATTTAAAATTTAGGATTGTTATTTTCCCAGTTAGAAGTGGAAAAATAAAGGAGGGAGATTCTCTTGGCAGTGGTTTGAAGAAAGAATTAAGGTCTCAGGGCTAGGGATGTAGCTCAGTGGCGCTGCGCCTGCCTGGCAAGCACAAGGTCCCAAATTCAATCCCCAGTACTAAAAAAAATATTAATTAAATTTAAAAACAATGTCATTTTTAAGAAGGTATCTGTAAACCCATGAAAAATGGTTGAAGAGAAATTCACTGAGATACAAATAGTAGATGGAAATTGGAAAATAGAAAAATGTAGAATGGGCCCAGTCCCTTCAAAAGGAGAAAAAGGGATCCTGTGTCAGAAGGTCTTCTGTGTTAGCTGTGAGATGGAGTACTCATCTACAGTGTGTTTGGATTGCTTTACTGAGCCAAGCACTGCTTAGGGAGTGTCTTCAGAGTAGGGCAAGAATAAGTCCAGTGACTTTAACATTTCCAGGTGTTTTTTTACTCTCTCTCTGGTTGGACCGATTCCTGGGAACTAACTGTTTAGGGTTGCGTGCATCCCCCCCACCACACCAGGAGTGTTTCATTTGAGTGCAGTCATTTGAAGGAAGTGGTAATTCCTTTCATCTTCTCATCTGTATAATAGGCCTAACTGCTGAATGTCCATTACTTGCATGCACGTTTGGGTCGAAGAGCAGTTGACTTCTGAGGGGTTAGCAGGAAGAGACTCAGCTCTGCACATATTAATTTGGATTGATTGTATCAGTGTATGTTTGCTTCATTGATCCTCCCTGAAATGCTAAATTAGAGAAAGGAAATAGCATGCATTAATTTTTAAGCATGGGTCTTTTGCTATATTGGGATTTTTGAATATACAATAAAGTATGTACAAGCTTTGACTGAGAGATCACTTTAGTTATCAGGGAAAGGATGAAAACTATGATGGCATAGAAGGGAGGTACAAGAAGGACAGTTTTTAAAAGTTCTTTACTTAATTCATCATTTTTCTTAGAATACATTTGTCCCATTTCCTTTTTCCATAACTGTAAAAGTTTTCTTTATTTTTGTTTGAGGCCTGCATTTCATTTCCTGTCCAATTTACCCTTTCTGGAAACAAGTTGAGATGTGTGATGTAGGTATGGCTTAGTTTGTCTTTAAAACACATTTTTGTTTTGTTTTATTTTTCAAGATAGGATCTTATTTTGTAGTTCAGCTTGAACTCACTGTATAGCCCAGGCTGGCCTCAAACTCATGGGAGTCCTCCTGACTCAACCTCACAAATACTGGGTGGGATTATAGGTGTGCGCTACCACACAGTAGGGTTGGGGATGCAGCTCAGTGGTGAGCATTTGCCTGGCACCCATGAGGCCCTGGTTCGGTGCCCAGTGCTGAGGGTTGGAGGGAAGAAGCAAAATGAAGAAAGATACTGGTACAAAGTTTGAAAAAGGAATAAAATAAAAAGTTAAAATCAGTCTTTCCTCTATAAATCCTTTTTATATCATCCCAAATTCTACAAGTAAGTTTTTGTCTAGAAAACAGTTCTCTCCAGAATAATTATTGGAGTTTTTTTTTTTTTTTTTTTTTTTTTTTTTTTTTTTTTTTTTTTTTTTATCTTGTTACTAAAGTGTGGAAAGGGTTTTCCTATTTAGGTAATTTTCCTTGATTTTTTTTCATTTGCTGTACCTTGTAGAATCCACACATTCTTTTTAATGACTGCATGTATTCCATTGTGCCCTTGAGTCATAGTTAATGTAAGTTTCCTACCAGTGGATATTACTTTTTTTTCTAGTTTTTGCTCTCAAAGGGCTGCTTTGTACATGTATCTCTGGGAGCTTTATGGATAGCCTGACTCTGGTGGACTTCTGTGGATAAGCCTGTAGGATTGTGTAAGTACCGGTCCCAGATGGTGATAGGTCAGGGGTATGTGCAATTTTATTTTTGCTAAGTATTTCCAAGGCTTATTTTAAAACTCTGAGCAGTGCTCCTTGATAGAGCTCTATGCTAATGTATTTTGTAACATTTCTGCGAGATTGTCTTAAAAACACCATTTCTGGGTTATCCAATTTAATTTCAAATATATGACTCAATTTAGGGCCATAGGAATAAGGAACTATGGATAAAAAGGAAGAAAGAGCCCTTTTTTGTGTGTATGGTCTATTTTAAGGAAAATTTATTAGAAAAAATGTCAGATTTGTTTTCCACTTCCAATTTTTATATTTCCTTGTTGATTTACTACCTCCATTGAGGTGTGCTGTTTTTCTGTACCAAGTCCTTCACACTGGCACTTTATGCCTTTTTCCCCCCCAAATGTTCTCTCTATCCCCAAAATACTTTTACTTCCTTAGTACTTATTATTTTGGCTTGATTAGAAATACGTTACTGCCAGGTGTGGTGGCGCACGCATGTAATCCCAGCACCTGGAAGGCTGAGGCAGGAAGATCGCTGTGAGTTCGAGACCAGCCTGGGCTACATAGTGAGTTCCAGGTCAGTCTCAACTACATAGTGAGACCCTGTCTGAAGAAACCAAAAAAAAGGTTACTAAAAAATCATATTGTACTTTTGTTTTGATATATATGTGTGTGCAAAATGCTGGTACAGTATTACAGAAAGATATTGTCTTAAATAATTTGCATATATTAGGTTACTCCAAACTTAAAAATTGATGAAGTACATAATCAAAAAACCTTGGAGTTAAGGTCTCCCGTGGTAGGGAAATGTAGAACTTAGGTTGGGTCAAAAAATCATCTCTAGTTTTGACTTTTAAAAACAAAAACTAATAGTTTCCCTAATTTGGTTTTTCTTTTAGTAACTTGTTCTCTTACATTTCCTGTATTCTAAATGCTCAAAACTTTAAAAGGCATGGGTAATGGTGTATGTGACAGTAGCCACTGCAGCTGCAACAAAGACTCTTGGTGAAGGGTGCCTCTGTATATGGGTAAGTTAGGGGCTTCCACACTCTTTAAGAAAACAGTCAATAGTTTAGGAAAGTGTATAATTAATTTGCAAGGATCGTCAAAGTATTGGCCAGAGTGACATTTTAGCCTTAAAAGAAATCCACTTAGTCAGTACTTCTTTAAGAAATGTATAAAATGGGGGCCAGGGATTTAGCTCAGTGGTTCCACCGCCTGCCTCGCAAGCACAAGGTCCTGAGTTCGATCTCCAGTACCCAAAAAAAGAAATGTATAAAATGGAATTTTTAAAGAGAACAGTTGGTTGATTATATGTTTAAAATCTTTGGTTTTTAAGATGTCAGGTTTGGTACCTGAAGATTTTATAAAGTAAGATCAGATGCTTTCTCCTTGTCCTGCATGTAGTCTAGACTGACACTAGTTGGTGAAAGGGAAGGCAAGAAAAGCAGGTATGACTTACATTTTTGTTTACTCTCATTTTTGTAACATTTTTTAAACTGATCTTTTAAATAAGGTGTACTTCTTTAATAGTCTAGGTAAAGAAAAGAATATTTTGATTTCAGAAGTGATTGGAATTTAATTGATCTCTGAAAGTCATGATCAAGGAAATGATCTTTACGTGTTTGGGAAAAAGGTAGTTAAGCTAAAATATAATCAGTGTATTTATTCATTGTGTAAGTCCTTTATGTTGGATGGTGAATATTACATTTATTTTACATGATCTGATAATAAAAGTAGTTTTTAAAGAACATCTGTGTAGCAACACTTTGATCTCTTTGAGATGAAGTTTCTGTAGTTTTGTGATTATTGTTAGTTATCGCAGTAACTAACAAGTGGAATATGAACTTACAACAACCAAAGTTAGATAGCAGACTGAATCACATGTCTATATGAGAAACCAAAAGTATAAGTAACTCAAAGAGCAAGATTAAAGCCAGATATAGGAAACAGGGAGATAGGTCTTTTCCCAGTGGGCAGGGGGAAGAGGAAATACAAAGGGTTAGCAATTCTCATAGGTGAGTGTATTCATGATGTATCTCAAATGTGTACTAATAATAACAAAGTGGGAAAAGAGGGCAGTCTGCCCTCTTAAATATTCTGGAAAAAGTATTTTTCTGTAATAATGAACAAAGGAAGCTAATTTTTATAGTATCTAGTTCTTAATTACTTATAACCAATTAAATTTATTTAACCCTGTGTAAGTATATTTTAGTTATGACAGTACTACTTTTTATGCTTAAAATTTTCTAAAATAAAATTTAATATGGAAAGTTTTGAAATTACAGATAAATACAAACAAGAAAAAAAGGTACCACTGTGAAGTGGTACTTTTAATGCTGTTAACCTTTCAGCTAACCCTAAAATGTACAGTCACACACACATACAGAAATACATAATAGATCCATTCCCTGTAGCATATTGAAATATTTTTCCAAATCTTTAAATATTTTTTAATAAAACTTTTATGACTGAATTGCTTTCAGTTTCAACAAGCTTTTTTATTGCAAGTGCGGGTCTTATAGGTGTAGATCTTGAGTGAAAACACCACTGCAGCCAGACTCTTAGAAACAGCATCCCCTCCTCAGCACGGGGTACCCACTGCTCTGATTTTATTTTTTAAATTTGGGGTACAATTTGTATATAGTAAAACTCCCTTGATGTTTGAAGCGTATACTTATTTTTGTTAAATTCACTGTGTTGCAGAACCAGGAGCTGTCAGTATAGTCCAGCGACTGCAAACCTTTTAGAGCTTTCCATGATAGCAAGCAGCCCGCCGCAGCACATGCCATAGGTGCCCCACCACTGCTACAGCCAGTCCTCTTTTTTTGGTGCTAATGTCTGACTAAATAGTCCAGGCTGCGTTGAACTTGTGATTCTCTTGCCTCAGTCCATGTGCAAACCCATGTGCTGGGTTTACAGGCATATGCCACCATGCCTGGCAAGTATAGTTCCATTTTAAAAGTTAGACCTGAACATATCTTAAACCTGTTTTCTTTTTGGTGAACATTTAATGTGTTTTTAGCTTTTCATTATAATCATTGTGGAGTATTTTTGTGTACATTTCTGATTTCTTTCCTATAAATTCTAAAATGTAGAATTACTGGCTTAAAGAATTTGTACATTTTTGTGGCTTTTGATAATACACTACCAAATTGTCTTTTCAAGTAGCTGACCTAATCTCTGTACTCCCTGTATCTGTAGATGACTGTCTCCTTTTTTTTTTTTTTTTTTTTTTTTTTTTTTTTTTTTACTACCTAAACATTGGATGTATTTTTTAAAAAAGAATTGTTACTAGTCTGGTGAAATATGGCAACCACTGTTTGAATGTTTATTTCTCTGATTATTACTTTGGCTCTTTTTATATGATAAATGATTATTTTTAAATTTTCTTTAATGATTTTTCTAATAGTGTTCTCTGTCAGATAACATTTTCTTTTTATTTTTTAAGACACTTAGTATATTAAAGGATATAATCTTCTAACTGAAGTTACAATAATTTCCATAAATATACTTTATGTCAGGTTAATTTTTCGGTAATGAACTAGATGAGGGTTTTATTTCTTAATATCAAAATGAAAATTTATGTTGAATTCTACTAGCCTTTGGAAGCCTTTTGGTAATTTAAAAATTCTGAATTAAATGAATAAAATGTTTTTATTTGAATGTGTTCCTTTCATAAGTTGAAATTTTTAAAAATGTCAAGTAGACATGTAAAACTAATTTATTATGCTTTGTTGCCAAACTTGGTCTTTCTAGGCAGTTATACTTAAGCATGAACATTGACGACAAACTGGAAGGATTGTTTCTTAAATGTGGCGGCATAGACGAAATGCAGTCTTCCAGGGCAATGGTTGTAATGGGTGGAGTGTCTGGCCAGTCTACTGTTTCTGGAGAACTGCAGGAGTCAGTACTTCAAGATCGAAGTCTGCCTCACCAGGAGATCCTTGCTGCAGATGAAGTGTTACAAGAGAGTGAGATGAGACAGCAGGACATGATATCACATGATGAACTCATGGTCCATGAGGAGACGGTGAAAAATGATGAAGAACAGATGGAGGCACATGAAAGACTTCCTCAAGGACTACAGTATGCACTTAATGTCCCTGTAAGTAATTCCTTTATAAGATACTGACGTTAAAGCTAGCGATTGTAAATAACGTAAGTCACTGAAGAAATTAAAATAGTGAAGAAATCTTGTGAAAAACAAAGTTAAGTTTTTTGTATTACATCATTTTAGAAACTTTCTGAGGATAACATATATTTCCCTACCAGGATTATTTGTGTGTTGAATTTTAAGGCTTAGTTTTTAAAGGTATTTTGTTTAACTTCTGGGTTTCTTTTTAAAAGAGTAGAAAGTTGAAATCTTATAATTAGAAGATGATCATGTATTCAAGAGTTTTTTCTTTAAATTCTGCAACTCCTGATAATTCCTGCCCACCTTGTTTTTGGTTGTTCTGGGGTTCAAACCCAGAGCCTCATAAACAGTTAAGCACAATACTGCACAGCTACATCCTCAGCCCCCTGACTTCTGTAATTTTTTCTAATTCATCCTATTCTGTGTCCAGTTTATATTCATCACTTACTTTTAAAGGATATCAGCCCCTTTACTCTTTTCTATTCTAGATACCACAGTCTGTGACTAAGTCTTTTGGGGGGCACATATGTCTTTTTGCCTTCCATTTTATTTTTACCTGATCACTAAAGTCGTGGCTATAATGTGATTCTCATCTCTTCTTTTTGTGAATATACTGTACTTTTTTAAAAAACTTCATAATCTTTATTCTGCTTAGAATATTCCTGGCAGATTTACTGTGTCCCTGTTTTTTTAACATAGGTAGTTCATCATCTTCACTTTTCCACTTCTGTTTACCGTAGTTGAGTTTCTGCAGTAAGGATTTGTGATTGTTGATACCTATCTCTCTGCGAGGTGGAAGACTACAAAGGTAGTTTTGTGTGGTTTTCCACTCCATCCCATGTGTTGAAACATAGAATGAATGTTACCTTTTAATACATGTGCTCACCAACTTTTATCTAGCCCATTACATTAGCCTTTCTTCTTTACCCTGTTGATATGATGAATTACTTTAATTGATTTTCAAATACTGAACCAGCAGTGTGTCACCACAATAAATCCCAGATGTGATTCTTTTGTGCATTGTTGAATTTGATTTGATAATATTGTTTTGTCTTGTTTGGTACTGGGAATTGAATTTGGGTCCTTGTGCTTGGGACACAGGCAGCAGAACCACTGAGCTAAATCCCTGGCCCTGTTTTGTTTTGTTTTTGAGGCAGGGTATGTAGCCCAGGCTGGCCTTAAACTTGCAGTGATCCTCCTACCTCAGCCTCCAGAGTGCTGGTACTACAGGCCTACACCACCATGCCCTGCTTGATTTGATAATACTTTGAAGATTTTTACATCTATGTTTATGAGAAATACTGGTCTGTGATTTTCTTACAATGCCACTGTCCAGTTTTGGCATTAGGGTAATGCTGGCTTCATGGGATGAATTAGGAAGTACTCCCTCTGCTTCTATCTTCGAAACAATATTGTGGAGAATTGGTATATTTTATTCCTTAAATGTTTGTTAGAATTCACCACCATACCCCTTTAGTTCTGATGCTTTCTGTTTTGGAAGGCGTTTATACGTCATTTATTAAATTTCTCTTATGATGTAGTCCTGTTCCAATTGTCTGTGTCTTACTGTATGAGGTTTAGCAGAGTGTGTTTTCCCAGAAATTAGTGTTTCATCATGTTCGTCATGTGTGTGGGGGCATGAAGTTGCTCATAGTGCTCTTTCATTGTCTTAATGCTTATGAAGATTCCTTACTTTCTTTCCTTTTTTTTTTTTTTTTTGAGACGGGTTCTCTAAGTCTAGGCTGGTCTTGAGCTTTTCATAATCCTCCTGCCTCATGCTCCCAAGTGCTGGGATTGTAGGTGTGTGCCACTGTGTATGCCTGGCTATTAATTTCAGATATTGGTAATTTATATTGTTTATTACTTTCTTAGGTTGGCTACTGGCTTGCCTTTTTGTATAATTGCTGTCTTTACCATTTTTAAGTGTACAGCTCAGTAGTGTTAACTATATTCACAATGTTGCACAACAGATGTCTAGAACTTTTTCATCTAGCAAAAAGGAAACTTCATGTCTGTTGAACAAGTCCCCATTTTATTAGAGACTTTTTTATTTTATTAATATTTTTAATAATAAAATGCTTTTGATATTTTCCCATTGATTGTTTTTAATTCATTGATTTCTGCTTTAGTTATTTCTTTTTTTGTTTTCTTTTGATTTAACTTGTTCTTTTTTTCTGTAATAATGGAAGTGTAGGTTATTGATTTTGAATTGTTCATTTCTAATATATGTTTTCAATACTATAAACTTCCCTCTAAATGCTGCTTTAATTGCTTCACACAAGTTTTGATAGGTTATATTTTTATTTTCATTTAGTTCAATATAAACTTCTCTTGAGATTTCTTATTTGAATCATTTTCCTTAGAAGTATGTTGTTTAACATCCAAGTATATGGGGTATTTTCCAGTTGGCTTTTTGTTTTTAATTTTAATCCTATTGTTATCGAAAAGGACATACTGTATGATTACTTTTACTTCATATTTGTTAATGTGTGTTCTGTTGTCCAGAAGATGGTCTAACCTGGAAAGTGTTCCATATGAATTTGAGAAGAATGTGCATTTTAATGGTGTTAGATGAAGTTGTTTATAGACTTCAGGGGCCTTTTATTGGACTGACTGTAGTCTGAGCCTTCTTTGGTCTTTTTGATAGTTTCTATAGTAATCTTTCCACGAGACATGTAATTTCTCACCCCCTTACTAAAACTTCTTGAATGGTTTCTCAGTGCCAGACAGCTGAAATACACTTTTTTGCATAAGTTGGAAATACTGTGGTCTTTATAATCAGGTCCCTTCCTATGCAGCTTCTTTAGAGTAGTGAATATACCTCTTCTCTTTTAATTTCTTCCTCTAAGTGTACCAGATTACTTTAGTTGTTCCAGTTCACTGTGATACTTTTCTGTTACATCTGTATATGCTTATTCTTTGGTAGCCTATTGTTTTCTTAGCCTAAAAAGCTTTCTCATTTGTGTGATTTTTTTTTCCTTATAACTATTGCTTGCAGGACTTAGCATTATGCTTTAAATTTTCTGTACTCAATCCCTGAGCTGTGATAGAGAGATATTTTTTGAGTTAAAATATACATTTTATTCATGTATGCATGCATACTTTATGGTTCAGGA
The DNA here is from genome assembly GCF_012274545.1 of Fukomys damarensis. NCBI lineage: Eukaryota > Metazoa > Chordata > Mammalia > Rodentia > Bathyergidae > Fukomys > Fukomys damarensis. The sequence continues at coordinate 68,813,977 of NW_022900936.1, read as the reverse complement.
TGTTTCGTGTATGTGCATGTGTGTGCGCGTGTGTGTGTGTGTGTGTGTGTGTATGTGTTTGTATCTGCATGGGATTGCACTGGGGGTTGAACCCAGGGCCTTTGTCCTGAGCTATAGTCCCAGCCTCTTTACTTTGTATTTTCGGGACAGGGACTCACTAAATTGTCTGGTCTGATCTTGAATTTGTAATCTTCCTGCCTAGGCCTCTCAAGAGTTCTGGGATAGTAGGCATGCATATTCCTCCACACCAGACTTATAGTTCAGAATTTTGACAACTGCATAAATTTATATGATCCATCATCCATCAATATATAGAATATTTCCCTCATCTTAGAAAATTTCTTTGTTATTTCTTCTTGGTTTCCTCCACATAATTGTTAATAATTTTCAAAACCACACATGACTGTTGTTCCTTTGGGAATTACATGTACATGGAATTATATGTAACTTTTTGTCTGACTTCTTTTGCAAAGCTTGTTTTTCAGGTTTGTCCAAGTTACATGAGTACCAGTAGTTCATTCCTTTTCCTTGTTGATTGATGTTATGTTGTTTTAGTAATCCAAAATTTGCTTAGTCATTTCCCTTTTTATAGCAGTTTGTATTGCTTCTTGTTTTTAATCATTATGAATAAAGCTGCTATATGTTTTGCAAAGATTATCTTGGCACATTTTTGTACAAATCTTATTTCTCCAGTTTTCATTCTGTTTAATTGATCAAGCTTTAAATCAGTATGATGTTGTCTTATTGCTATCTCTTTCACAGTAAATGTTTACATTAGGAAGTATAAAACCTCCAGTATTTTTATTTTGCAAGACCATTGTGACTGATTTATGTACTTTTCATTTTTATGTGTAGAAATCAATCCTTTAGTTTGTGTAAGGAGAGTCAGCTGGTTTTTTAATTGAATTGAGTTGATTACATAAGTTAATTTGATAAAAATCAGCATTTTAACTATACTGGCTTCCAATCCATGAACATGGTATACCTTTATGCATGTTTAAGTTTTTAAAAAAATGTTCTGTAGTTTTTAGTGTAGTAACGACACACTTTGTTAAATTTATACCTTTCTTTGTACTTTTGGATGCTACTGCAAATAGTATTTTTTAAATTTAAAAATTTTCACTAGTAGTCTATAGAAATGCAGCTGTTTCTATTGAAATTTCATGTATTCTATGACTGTTAGATTTATTTAGTCTCATAGGTATGTAGAGTAGGTTCTGTGGTTCCTTTACTGTAATAGTGTTTATATATCTTCTTTCTAATCTCTTTTTTCCTTTACTGCATAATGAGGGCCTACAGAAAAACTGATGAATAGATGTGATGAGTAGACATCTTTGATTTGTTCCTTATCTTAAGGAGACTGCTTTCAGTCTTTTACCATTAAAAATAATATTAGTGGTACTTTTTTTATAGATGACTTTTTACTGTGAAAAACTTTTCTTAAAGGCCGAGAGGTTTTTTAAAACCATGAAGTGATGTTTAAAAGCTTTTTCTGCATCTGTTGAGGTAATCGTGATTTTTTTTTTCTCTTTTATTCCATTAATATGGTGAAAGGTATCAACTGTCTTTCAGATGTTTTATCATCCGTTCCTGGATTAAACTACATTTTGTTATGTTTTGTCATTTACATGTTGATAGGTTCAATTCATTGATTTTTTTTTATAAGTTTTATATATGTTGATGTGGGATAGTTGTAGTTATCATTTCTTGCAATATCTATATCTGTATTTAGGTATGCTGGGTTCATCATATGTAGGTGAGAAAATATTTCTTTGTATATTTTCTGAGTTTGTGTTTGATGGTATTGTTTCTACTTTACTTAAGGGGTAGGCTTTACCAGTAAAGTTAATCTGGGACTGAGTGTTATGTGTAAGTTTTTTTTTTTTTAGTATATGTTTGCCTTACATAATGATTACAACCCTTGTGGGGAGTTGGTACATGTACATATTTATTCCCTTCCATTCTTCTTCCTCTCCCTTTGCTCTTTTTTTTTTTTTTTGGTACTAGGGATTGAACTTGGGACCTTGCACTTGCGAGGCAGGTGGTGTTTGCTCTACTTTTTGATCTCCTTCCATTTGAATAAAATCTATCTGTACTTCATATTATCTCTTTTATTTTTATCTTTATGTATATTTTGGACTTCTCATATAAGAGAAATCATGACGTAATTAAGCTTGTGTGTCTGGTTTATTTTACTTAATGTTATGGCTCAGGGTATATCCATTTTTCTGCAATGACTTGTTTATCCTTTCTTATTGCAGAATAGTATTCCATTGTGTGTGTATCACATTTTCTTTATTCATTCATCTGTAGGCTTCTTTCAAGATTTAGCTATAAATTATGCTGCTATAAACTTGGTATGCATCTATCACTGTAATAGGATATCTTTAATTGTTTTGGGAAGATACCTAGGAGCAGAATAGCTGGGTGGAATGGCATGTCTCTCTTTAGTTTTTTGAGGAATCCTCATGTTGATTTTCCGTTTGGTTTTGTTTTGTTGAGACAAGTTCTCATTATGTAGTTCAGGCTGGACTTGAAATCACTATGTAGCCCAGACTAGCCTCGGACTAGTGGGTCCTCTTGCCTTGACCTCCCAAGTGCTGAGGTATGCACCACCACACCTGGCTCCAAGCTGATTTTCATAGTGATTGCACCTGTAGAAAGATTTTTAGCTATAAATTTAATTTGATAAATGTACACAAGGCTACTAAATTACTTTCTTTATTAATTCGGTAAATTATATTTTTAAAGGATCCTTCTTGTTTAATTAACAAGTTTTTCAGAATTTGTTTAGAGGATTTGTAGGGCTTGGATATCTTCTTTTGATTGGCCTTTGATAACTGTGACCAGGATACTTGAAAAAATTAACTAAGAAGAGAGAGGTTTATTTTGGTTGGTGGATCCAAAGGTTTCAGCTCCAAGGCTGAAACATCATAGCTGAAGAGCTTGGTGGAGGAAAATTGCCTACCTCGTGGTATCCAGGAAGCAGAGAACAGGGGAAGAGCCAGAGAGGGAGGGGCTGGGGGCCAGATATAATGTCTGAGTTTACAACCCCATGATCCACTCAGATACACCAAATCTAGGGATCTCTCAAGCCAATCAAATTGACAGGTAAGATTAACCTTCACAAGTCTATGCCTTGTCAACTTGGCACCCAAACATCTTCTTAAACCACACTTAATCTCTAGAGACAGTAACAAAGTCATAATTACATCTAACATGATGTAACTGTCCTGCATACAACCAAAAATGCACCTTCCTCAGAGTCTTAGCAGTTCCAGCATTGTTTGAAAGTGCATATCCGGTCTCCTCTGAGACTCAAGGCAGCTCTTATCTATGAGCTCCTATAAAGATCAGAAAGCATTTTATCCCAGGATACAATGCTGTAGGGCAAAAACATTTCTACTCCAAAAGGGAGGAATACCTGAATAGAAAGGAGTAAGAGCAAAGAAAGTCTGAAACCCAGCAGGACAAACTAAACCCCCCTGCAGCTCAGCGTCCAGTACACAAGGTGAAGAGATGTGCTCTGTAGGTTTTGGGAAGTCCCACCCCTATGGCCTTGGTGGTTGTAGCCCATGCCCTCTCTCATAGGCTGGCTTTGTGTGATGCTGCAGCTTTCCTAGTAGTCATTTCATATTCCTGGTGTCTCCACCTCAGCTTTAGCTTCACTCCCTCTCAGGCTCTCCTGGCAGGGACTCTGTCACATTGCCAGGACTCCCATTCCTTCTTCTGAAGTTTTAATTGGCAGCTTCCATGACCTCCTAACTCTTACATATCTCCAAACCAGTACCAGATGGGTAACAACCAGGTCTGCTGCCAGCTTTAGCTGTAGCCAACCCCCTTGGAACAGGGCTATAGCATTCTCTGTAAGTACCTGCTTAGCTGAATTGGGGTTAGTGTGCGTCTCTTTAGGGAGTCCAGAAGAAGGAGGGTACTCTGAGCTTGAGTTCTCCACACAGAATCTATGCAGTTTATAAGCCTTTGTTGGGTCAGATCTGGCCAATTTCTGAGGTGCCTCAGGGCATCAATCCTATTCTTATACAAAGCACTTGGCTTTTTTAAACAGCTCTAATCTCTGATCTCTTTAGCAACCACAACTTCCTTAGCCTCATCTTTACAAATACTTCTTTTCTGGCCATACTGCAAAGTGTTTCAGATATTTGAGCTATGTTTTGCTTTTGCTTCCAAACTTTATTATAAATCTGGCTAAAAGCAGCCCACAATACCCATGCCACAGCCTAAGCATTAGGCTTTCTCAACATTTCTTCTACCAGGTCAATTAGTTTATTGCCTTTAAACTCATCTTCACAACACAAAGTAGTAGGCATGGGCGAAATATAGGCATATTCTTTGCCAGAATGTAACACCCATGGCCCTTAGTCTAATTCCCAATAAAGCCCTTGTTTCCTTCTGAAACCTTATGAGCACAGACTTTACCGTCCACATTTCTGTTGTCATTCTGGTCTTCTGAGCTACCGCTGGAACTGCCCATCAATCTCTGCGTACAACATTCTGGGGCTTTGCTACCTTTCATCTTCAAACTGTTCGTTTTCCTCCTGCAAACCACTTCAAAGGCTTCTGAACAACATGGTTCAGTCATAGCAGTTACCCCATATTTGGTACCAGTTTTTAGTATTAATCACTTTGCCATTGCTGGCATGAAATAACTAACACATACAATTTAAAAGAGGAAGGGCTTATCTAGACTCATTGTTTCAGCCCATGGTCAGGTGGTTCTGAGATAGAAACATCCTGGAAGAAGGGTGTGGCTGAGGAAATGCCCACTTTGTAGTATCTAGTAAGCTGAGAGCAGAAGAGCCAGAGAAGGCAGGGTCGTAAACAGATGTATTTTCCAAAGTCACACTTGATGACCTTCCCAGATAGGCCCAGAAGTGTGCTCTACTGATCTGCTAGGTGTCTTTCAAGACATAGCTTCTTCTTGATATTGGTAATTTGTCTTTTAATAAATTGGGGTAGAGATTTATCAGTTTTCCTGGTCTCTTCAAAAACTTTGAGTTGTGGATTTTTAGATTTTGCTTTTGACTGTACATTCTTTCATTTTTACTCAGGTGGTTTTGGTTTTGTTTTTGTTAGGTTGGTTGGTTTGGTTTCACTTTTTGAGACAGGGTCTGGAGTATGGCCTTGTACTTGGCTACATAGCCCACACTGGCCTTAAGCTCTCAATCCCCTTGTTTTATTCTCTTGAGTGCTGGGAGTACAGGCATGTGTTACCATGCATGGCTTCATTTTTACTCTCTATTTTTTCCTTTCTACCAGTTTGGTTTTCATTTATTCTTAATAGCTTCTTTTTGGTTTTTTGAGACAGGGTCTTACTATGTAGTTGAGACTGACCTGGAACTCGCTAGCCCAGGCTGGTCTCGAACTCACAGCAATCCTTCTGCTTCAGCCTCCCGGGTGCTGGGTGGCATGCGCCACCACGCCTGGCGCTTCGTAGCTTTTTAAAGTAGAAAATGAGATGAGAGATGTTAGATCTTTATTTTTAATGTGAATATTGAAGCTCTTCTGAGTACTTTTGGTGTTTATCTTCATTATAATACAGTTTCAATACAGAAATCTTTTGTAATTTGTTTGATCTATTAGTTAATTAGAAGTGTTCTAATTTTTGTTTTTTTGTTTGTTTTTTGTTTTTTTTTTTTTTTTGGTACCGGGGATCAAACTCAGGGCCTTGCACTTTTAAAACAGACGGCAACCACTGAG
>NW_022900936.1:68790852-68808242 GCF_012274545.1 Fukomys damarensis | reverse complement strand
TTTTTTTTTTTTTTTTTTTTTTTTTTTTTTTTTGGTACCGGGGATCAAACTCAGGGCCTTGCACTTATAAGACAGACGGCAGAACCACTGAGCTAAGTCCCCAGCCCAAAAGTGTTCTACTTTTAATTAATAGTATTTTGAAATTTTTCAGTTAGAATTTTATCATGTACATCTAATCATGTAGTTAAAGAATACACATTGTAAGATTTTGGTCCTTTTAAACTGTTTAAGGATTTTTTTTCATTGCCCTGAATATGATCTGATTTTTTAGTGCTTTACATTCATTTGAAAAGAATATATATCTGGCTGTTGTGTAAGGGTGAGTTCTTTTGAAGTTGTGTAGTTATATTGTTTTTATTCGTACTGATTCACTTAGTCTCAGTGTTAGTTACTGAGAGACTTTGGAGTCTCCCATAGTTAAAGTTTGTTTTCAAAAGGACCCAATGCGAAATTATGTGTTACATTTAATCTTCATGCCTCTTTAGTTGTCATTAGTCTGGGTTAGTTCTTCAGTTTGTTTGTTTATTGCATTTTTTCATTTATTTTATAGGGTGTCCCCCAGTTTGAGGGATTTATCTAAAATAAGCATCCTCGGCAGGAATATTATAGAAGCCGTTCTATGTTTTCTCCCCATTGTTAACAGGTGGCACATGAATTTTGTGGTGGCATTACGATTCACTTTGATCAGTTTATTATGATAGCTTTGCCTCTGTAGAGTTACACTCATTGTTCTGTGGAGGGGGCAGTACTGGGGAGCAAATTTAAGACTTTGTACACATACTACATTTTAAACATCTATTCATTTATTTAAATGTATTATCAATATTGTCTTATTTTTAAATTTTATTCGCCAGGTTAAAAAAAAATCTATTACTGTGATAGTTTAATACTGTTTTTGGCTGGTGAGAGTCTCTTGAAGCTGGTTCTGTACAACCCCTCCTGCCTCCATTGCTGGAGATTAAACTCCAGGCAAGCACTATACCACTCATATACATCCAGCCCTGACTCTGTGTCCTTTAATATGCCCATCAGTTTTGAACACTTACTTGCTTTTTGGCACAGGATGTTCTAGGCCTGTCTTGTACTTCTGCCTCAATCCTGGAGCCAGCCATTTCTCTAAGGAGTTCTAGTTCATTTTAGTGGAAAACATAGTTTAGAAGCCAAGACCTTGGTGCTCAGTATGCTTCTCATTGTTACTGGAATGTTTCTGCTCCTCGGCTTCCTAGCAGGCACAAGTAGGGAATGTGCTGTATCTGTGTATATAATTCTGTACACTTAGATATATATACGTGTACCCATTTGCTTTTATAATTATTTCCATATCTGTCTTACAGTATTGAGAGCCACAAGTTCATATTAGGTACCTCCAGTTATAGTCCAACAACCAGAAGGTACTTTAGAGAAACTCAACTTCGTTATCCTTAGCGTATTTATTTTCTCTGGAGAAACTTCTGTTCCCCAGGGCAGTACTTGCCATCTCATGGCCTGCATGATTGCCTTTCTCTCCCTGCTTGTGCTTTGACACTGACTTGGGCCTCAGCACCACACAGATCTCTCCTTATGCACTGTTTGTTGATAGACTCTGCTCATCCACACTCACCTTTGATAGTCTTACTCAGCTTCTGTGCCCTTCCCTCCCAACATAGGCCCTTCTTTAGGCTGCTTTCTGAGTAGCCTCCTTCTGAGCTCTCCTCTAAGGAGAACCTCTTCCCCGTGCTTGGGCTCTGACGTTATGTATTGGGAACCTTTTCCATGTAGATGCTGTCTTCCTCCTGACTGGAATCGGATACCTTGTTCTGCCGCAGTTTACAGCTTTAATGTTAAGTGGAAAGGGGAAGAGTAGGAAGAGAAAGGGATATGATCTGTCAATTCAGAGTGATCCTCCCATCCCTCATACATACTACCATTCTTACCCTTTGGCTATCCCAAATCCGTTCTCTATCTCTATAACTTTGTCATTTGGGAATGTCTTATCAGTAGAATCATACACTAGGTTACCTTTGGGAATTGACATATTTCACACAACATAATGTTCTTGAGAGCCTTCCAAGCCTTCTGTGTGTGTCAGGAATTTGTTCCTATTTCTTATGGAGCAAGGTATGGATGTAGCATAATTTAACCATTCTCTTACTGAGTGAAGGATGTTACAGTTTTTTCCTGGTTTTGGCTATTACAAATAATGCTGCTGTAAACTTTGGTGTGCAGGGTTTTTTTTAATCTCTCTAGGATAAATATTCCTCCATACCTCTGTCATAGAGATATGATTACTCATATGTTTCGTTGTTGTGTATATTGTGTATACTTTGTACTTTTTCATATGTGTACCACACACAGGATCATGTTTTTTGTATCTACCCTTTCTACTTGCTTACCAGCATATTTCAAACTTTTTTCAGTTTCTTATACTTTTTTTTTTTTTGTACCAGGGATTGAACTTGGGACCTTGCGGGAGGCAGGCAGCAGAACCACTGCGCTAAATCCCTGGCCCAGTTCCTTATACTTTTAAAAATTGTGTCTGCTTGATAATTGCATTTTTATAGTTACACAAAATTGAGTCCATTTAAAAGACAGTAATAAGTGAATCTGTGAAAAATTGTATTATGCCATATACTAGTTGGACAGAATTTAAGGTTCATGTAACAGTATCTTATAGGAGAACATACCAGCCATGAAAAATTGTAACCCCTTCTTAATATTTTCCTGTCCATAAGGTACAGCGAAGTGTAGGTCTTGGGGTCATTTGCATACTTTTTTTTTTTTTAAATTTAAAAGAGATTGTTGAGGAAGGTAGTATGATTCGGATTCCCAGAAGTATAGAAACTTAAGCTTGGAGGCCTTACATTATTTCTAGATTGTGTTAAAGCCTTTTAAAATTGATATTGGGCATGTTAGTGCTTTTCTTCTTTAATTGGTTTATTCCCTTGGAATCACAGATAACATTTATATTAACAAAACATTGGGTTTTCTTGATTTGTTAATAATTTTGGGTTCTGTGGCTTACATGAAAATTCTTCATTTATGATAACTATTGGTTTTTAGGGTTTATCTTGACCTTGTATTCTAAATCAGTCCCTGAGATTCAGTCTTTTCAATAACAAAGCACTGGCCAACATTTGGATGTCTACAGTTTACCCATTAGAAATTTGTTTCTAATATGGTATATATTTAAATTAAAATTTAATAATAATAATCTTCAAGTCCTTAGTCTTGACTCATCACATTTCATGTGTTTATTGCCTGCATGTGGCTTGTGGCTTTTGTATTGGACAATGCAGATAAAGAAAATGTATTTGAGACAATGTAGATAAAGAAAATGTGCATCGTTGCAGATTGTTTGAGTACACAGTATTGTTTTAGAAAGCTTCTCAACCACAAAGCTAAATATTTCAGAAATTTGAGAAAAATAGACTTAATCCTTTTTATTCTTGTCACATCCACTTAGAATTTGGGAAATCATAAATTTTTATGGTCTTAATTTTTCCAGTTTGATGGCAAGCTTTTTAGATAAAGAAAATGTGCATCGTTGCAGATTGTTTGAGTACACAGTATTGTTTTAGAAAGCTTCTCAACCACAAAGCTAAATATTTCAGAAATTTGAGAAAAATAGACTTAATCCTTTTTATTCTTGTCACATCCACTTAGAATTTGGGAAATCATAAATTTTTATGGTCTTAATTTTTCCAGTTTGATGGCAAGCTTTTTAAAAAGGAAAGACTTGTGTTCTGTATTACCAAATGAAATTATGACTCACAGTGAAATATGCTACCTTTGCCTTTTTTTTTTTTTTAACCTCAACCTCGGCCTTCTAAACTTTTGGACTGTATCACTTGATTGAAAAAATTTTATAACTTAGAAGATCTCTTTAAAAATCATATTCTAAAAAATAAATAAAAATAAAAATCATATTCTAGGGCTGGGGATTTAGCTCAGTGGTGCTGCCACCTGCCTCCTCAGTACCCCCAATCTATATATATATATATATATATAGTCATATAGGTATAATATAAAATATTTCAGGTACATATAATTCCTGAGAAAATCTACTTTAGCATTCACGTGGTGTTTTATTTTCATCATGAATATCCATGTTATAAAGCAATATAAATAAAACTGTAGCACATTTTCACGCATTTCATGTGTGAATAATTTTGTTCATTGGCCCAGGAAACTCAATATATTTGACCATTAGTATAATACTAACATTTTTTAAATTTTTAAATCTTCTTAAATCTTAATTCATTAGTTTAGCAAGGGGGCTATAGGTAATTTTCTCAAATAATCTCAGTCCAATAAGAACTGAAAGATGCAGATGCTAGAGATTTGAGTATACATCTTGTAATACGGAACTTCTTTCTGTTTTAAAAATAATTTTACCACTTTGAATGGTTTTAAGGTATTTATCATTTTGCCCCACATTTTGTATTCTTGTTTTAATTGCAGAATTGGATTACATTTACTAGTGACAAATGCTCTTTCAAAATCATGCTGGAAGATGAGAGATCTCTCTGCTTTTATATTTACTATAATAGCCATTGGTAGGATGTTTCTTCCCCTCTCTTTTTGGCAAATTCCCAGTTGTCATCCATTATATTATGTACATTTTTCAGAGTCATGTATAAGCTGGAGCCAATTCTTGCTACTGTTGCATTTCTTGTAAAGTTCCCTTAAGGGATTCAGTAGAAGTTTTATTACGTTCTTGAGCTCTTCAGTCTTAAAGTGATTGAATTGGCTTTTGTTGGGACTATATGTTTCAAGAGATGTGCTTTGTAAAATACATTCAAATCCTTTTTACTTCATACTCTTTGAATATCATTTTCAGAAGTAAATTAATTAAACTTTAAGGATAATAGTAACTACTATCAGCTCTTGTTTCACAAGATTTTACTCATACACTAAATGGCTTTTTAAAAGTGGGGCTATGGCTCTGTGGTGGAGCACTTGCCTAGCGTGCGTAAGGTCCTGGGTTTGCTTCCCCAGCAACACACACACGCACACGCACATGCATGTGCATATGCATGTTTTTTGTTTGTAACCTCTGCCTGTTCTAGTTCCACAGAAATTACTAATCCTGAAACCCTTTTCAAAATTTAAAATTTATAAACAAACTTATTGTGTGTCTATATTTATGTCTGTATAATATGCTTTGGATATTAAACATAAATTTTATGTAAATATTCAAGTATGTATACACTTGGAATTTGCATTATTCATTTTATGGAGATTCTCATGTTATTGCTTGTGAAACTGCCGTATGTATTTTAGTGGCCGATTAAATGGTGTACCATCATTTATTAGTCATCCCCTGTTGATTGACATTTACATTATTACTAGGTAGGTTTGAATGAAAAAAGTGATGAAAGAAATCTGCTTGTGTGTTTGTTCATATACATTTTTAGTGTTATTTCTCTAAGTGAAAGTGTTTTTGTTGCAATAGAATCTTCATACAGAAAGGCGTACGGATTGTTAAGTGTACATCTTGGCTAATTTACTCAAAAGTAAGCATCCTGTGTGACTACCACCCAGAACAAGATGTAGCACACCACTAGTATCCCAGAAACTCCAGTCTTCCACAGTGCTCCTCTTAATTCCTAGAAATTACCACTGTCCTAATGCTTTCTAATGATCTGTTCAATCACTTGATTTTGAGGTTAGTATAAATAGAAATGCATACACTGTGCACTCCAATATCTGGGGTTTATTGTTTTACATTGTGTATGAGATATATTCATGTTAATGCATGAAACTAATTTATTCTCATTTCTGTTTAATTGTCAATTATATGACTTTATTATTCATTTTAGTATAGTAGGCATTTAGATAATTTATGGCATAGGCTGGAGATGTAGCTCATTTTCCCAGCCTATGCAAGGCCCTGGTTTCCATCCCCAGCGCTGCAAAGAAAAGAAGATAAACAGCTTATTTCTGAACGTTGGCTGTTATGAAAAGTACTGCTGTGAATATTCCTTTTGGATATGCCCAGAGGTACACATTTGTATTTGTTTTGTTCACTGTATATTAGGATTGATTTGGCTGGGTTTCATATGTTTAGCTGTAGAATCAGTTTCTAACAGGTTACCTGTGACAGTAACTCCATATTCTTGGCAGTTTGTTATTGTCAAACATTACGTTTTCATTTAAGCCATTTTGATGGTTATGTAGTGGGATTGCAGTGTGATTTTTAGCTTTCATTTCACTGATAAGTAAAAAAGTTGAGTAGCTTTTCATGCTTATTTGACAATTTGTATTTTTTTGTAAGCTGGATATTCCCCCCACCACCCACACTTTTTTTTTTTATGGTACCGGGGATCGAAACCCCCCACTTTTTTTTTTTTTTTACCTTTTGTTTATGTATGTATTTATTTTTTGAGAGTAGCCCTGAACTCAATACGCAACCTAGCCTAGGCTGCCTTCAAACCCCTGCCTCATCCTGCTGAGTGCTGGGATTACAGGCTTGTGCCACTGTGCTGGATTCTTTTGCCCACTTTTAAAATAGGGTTGTTCCATTCTCTTACATATTTTCAATAGTTATATGTTTGTTGGCTGTTTGTATTGTAATTATTATTTCCCACTCTGGCATGCCTTTTTACTCTTTTGATTAGGAAGTACTGTGTAATTTATATGTCTTTCCTATAGGGGTTTGTGTGTCCCATTAGAAGGTTTTTGTCTGTCCCAGCATTATAAAGATATTTTCCCTGTTAACTTCTAGAAGCTTTTTGGTCTTCCTTTCCCATTTAGAGTGACAGTCCACTTAAAATCGAGTTTTGCTGAGGATGCAAGGGTAGGGATCAAGATTTATTTGATGGCAGTTTCTGTATTTTTTAAAAAACAGATTTTCTTTTGGTTTCATGTTGCTGGTGTAATCTACTTTTTAAAATAATTTAGTATGTCAAGATAATGGCAAATGGATTTTTTCTTTGATTAATACTAGATGTTTGTATTAAGACTGAATTTAATGTATTAAACTTACAAAGTAATAGTTGTTGAGAAAATGTAACATTTTTTTAAACTATAAAGATCATAAAAATTGCTATAATTTTTCTACTCTAGGATAACTACTGTTAATGTTCCTTGGCTAGTGTTGTAGTGTTTTCTTTTTTTGTTTTCCTATGTAGGAATTTGTGTGCTTATGTAAAAATTTGCTTCACATATATTTCTGTGTTTCTATAAAATTGTAATAATGTATTTATATATTTGTCTATATCATTTAACCTTGAATCATGAACCTCTCTGTTACTGATATTAATACAAAGTAGTATTATTGGTAACTGTATAATGCCATATAGCTGTATTGTATTTACCTCTATTATGGATGATAGATATTTGTATATTTTTTACTGTCATAAATTGTGATGTTATATGTGGACATGGTTGTTGTGAGATTTTTTTCTTCAATAGTAGAATCTCCTTAAGGCTCTTGATGTATATTAGCCAAATTATAACTTGTAAAAGATGATCAGTCTAGTTCCTCTAGTAGTGTAGAGAATACCTAATATCTAATATCTTCATAATAACCTTGAGAAGGAAATGTGAAACACAAGTGGTAAAAAACAACTGGACTTGATCTTGGGTAGTGAGTGGAGTAGAAAATTAAGAGAATCTTTAGATAGGAGATGGATGTGGTGTGTGTGTATGGTTTTTTTTTTTTTTTTTTTTTTGGTACTGGGGATTGAACTCGGCCCCTTGTTCTTACGAGGGAGGTGGCGAAACCATTGAGCCAAATCCCCGGCCCTATGAATAATATATTGAAAGCAGAGAAATTGGAAAGTAGATTGAATATGAAAAGAAATACTATTTTTAGCTGTATTGAGTCCTCTTCGTTCGGTTGTTTGTTTTTGAGATAGAGTTTTGCTGTGTAGTCCAAGCTGGTCTCCAGTGCATGATCCTCCTGGCTCAGGCTCCTGAGTGCTGAAATTACAGGTGGGCACCACTATGCCCAGCTAAGCTGTGATGTTCTAGGACAGGCGTGGCAACTTGCTTTTGTAGTTGTAGGAATTGAACCCAGGTCCTTGCACATGCTTGGACAAGTTCTTTACCACTGAGCTAAATGAAAACGTTCTGTAGTAATTAGTAACCCAGTCTTCAAGCAATTACATACCTGCGATTGTATGGTAATGATTAATAACTACATATATTTATTACTTATATATTTATATTATTGTAGATATATTATTTATATTTATTGTATATCTAGTTTTCAAGTTGTAGTGTTACTTGATCTTCTGATACAAGGTGAATATTATTGCTGTCACCAATTAAAAGATGAAGAGATGGTTGTAATAAAATTGGGTGTGTAAGTTGCCACACATCTATAGTTCCAAATTCTAGCATTGAGGAAGGCCAGGATTTCAAGTTCTTATCTTGCCCTGGCAACTTGGCAAGACTCTGTCTCAAAATAAAAATTTTAAATGGGCTGAGATCCTGGAATTTAGCTCACTGGCACTGCACCCACCTAATAAGCACATGGTCTTGAGTTTGATCTCCAGTACCAGAAATAAAAAGGGGGCTGAGAATGTAGCTCAGTGATAAGAGCTCCCCTGGGTTCAATCCCTAGGATGTGGTGATGGGGAATCCTATCAACTACTGTAGTTATGATGCTGGTATAATCTCATTTAATGCTGCAGAAATCTTGTGAGGAATTTTTCCTCTAGCTTACAAGTGAACAGAGTTCCAAATGAATAAATTTTAGTTGTTCAACTTCATGCTGCTAGTTTTACTATTTGGAGTTAGATTGTAGTTCTTTTAACTCCTGACCTGTTCTTTTCTTGTTTTGCCATACCAGCTCTTGAAGACATCTTTACTCAGCTAGGAACTAGGAGATGTAGCAGTGAAACTCAAGTCTGCTGATTTTTTACACCTAAACATTGTTGGCATTTGTCCAATTCATTTTAAAACTTACATTTTTCCATTAGATGTCCCAGAACAACTAGAGTTTTATTCCATAGTCTGAAAATATCCAAACTATAGTTCATATATGGAAAAATACTGAATGCTAATACAAAAGCTTTTTAAATATGAATACTGTGGATTTAATAAGCAGCTATAGGAATGGAAATAGCACAGAATTGAAAGGTGTCAAATCTTGGTTTAAGTTTCAGTTTTGAAATTTTATGGGTTGGATAAAACATTTACCCTCCTAAAGTTTTACTTTCCTTGTTGGCAACTTGAATATAAGAAATTATTCACAGATCACAAGAGGTAGGATCTTGATCCTCGTTATGAAAGATGTAGTTTTAAATTTTGTTTCTCTTTTTTAATCAGTTTTGGACAAGGCAGTTATATTTTAAAATGGGATGGAAATGACTACCCATAGGATTACTGTATGGTTCAATGCAGTATTCTGTAACAGTGTAGAGATCCTGTGTTCTCTGCCCACCACATCAGTCCATTGAGTGTCCAGAGTCTAAGACAGTGTCTGGTGTGTAGTAAATGTTATCATAAAATCTTACTTTACTGGGGAGATATAATTGATGAATATTTTTGTAGTTAGAAAAAAGTATAAAATTTTAAAATTTTCTACATCTGTAAGGTGCTGTGGGTGGAACACAGCCTAATGAGTGCTAGGCAAGCACCCTTAAAACTGTGCTACATCCCCAATCTTTAATTTTTAATTTTGAAGTAATTTTAAACTTAAAAAAAATGCTGCAGAAGTAATAGATTTCATATAAAACTCTTCAGCCAGCTTCCTCTTTGTGTTAAAACTTATACAACCACGGTGTAGTAGATGTCAAAATCAGGAGTTTAACATTTACAAATTATAGTAAACTGTAGTCCTCATTGAAATTTTATCTGCTTCTCCCTTGATGTCCCTTTTCTATTCCAGATTTCAGTACAGTATTCCACTTTTCATTTAGTGGTTATATCTTCTTAAACTCCTCCAGTTTTTAGCAATTTCTTGTTTTCCTGTATTTTAAGACCTTGATACTTTGTTTTGAGGCAGGATCTCACTATGTACTTGATACCTTTGATAAGCGCTGGTCAGTTATTTAGTAGAGTATCTCTGATTTTAAGTTTGTCAGATATCTCCTCTAGTTAGAGTGAAGCTCTGCTTTTTGACAACACCACAGAAGTGATGTTATGCCCTTCCCAGGGCATTGTGTCAGACATGTTGTGGGACACACCTTTAACTGGAGGGATTAATCTTCATTCTCTGTTAAGGTGCTCTTTCTTGGGTTTCCCCACTGTAAATTTACTATTTTTTTTCTTTTGTGATTTATGGGTATCTTGGAGGAGACAATTTGAGGTGGTGTATCAGTGTTTCAGTACTGTAGATTATTCTGCAGATTATAATTCAGTGCTGCCAATACTTATCTTTGACTTTTTTTTTTTTTTTTTAACATTCTCAGATCCTTTTGTGGGTACTTTAGCTTTTGGCACCACAATTTTTTAGTCACTATATTTTTCCTTGCCCCAGGTCTGGAATCAGCCATTTCCCAAGGAGTCTTCAGTCTTTTTTTTTTTTTTTTCCCCTGCTTCTTCTTAGAATAATGATATTTAAAAACTAAGTTCTGGCTACTAGATGTAGTGAATGTGATTCCTCCTTGGTAATCTCATCAGACAGAGTGAGGAGATACATGGAAATCTGCTAACATTTGCACAGTATTTACACTAATTTCTTTATTATAGAGGGGCCCAGACATCTGTATTAAAAAGATTAAATAGAGAAAAAGGAAGTGGGGAGTGTGATTAAAGTGTATCCAGATAAGTGATAATATTCAAACATTCTGGTCTTGAGACCCCTTTACACTCTTAAAAAATGTTGAGTATTCCTGAAAGCTTTTGCTTAGGTTGGTTACATATACCAGTGTTCATCATTTCAGAAATTAAAGATGCAGGAATTCTGTTTTATTTGTTAATTTATAAATAACAGGGCCAGGGATTTAGCTCAGTGGTTCTGCCACTTGCCTCTCAAGTGCAAGGGCCTGAGTTCGATCTCCAGTACCCCCCCAAAAACATATATATATAATAAGTTACTACATGTCAGCATCTAAATTTTAATGAAAAATAACTCTGTTTTCTAAAACAAAAATGAATGAGAATTGTTTTACATTTTTGCCAGTCTCCAGTGTGTAGTTTAATATATGACAGCTAGATTCTCATATCTACCAATGCATTCGGTCTATAATAGCAACATGTTAAATAACTGACATATTATGATACTTTTCTAAAGACAGTTAAAAGAAAAGATATGGTAACAGTAGATTAATAGGGGAAACTCGACACTGAAAGGGAGTGAGGGACCTTTGGGAGTCCGTGCATTTGAGAACCACTGATGTAGATTTACTGAAACTCTTAAAAAGTAAACGTGCCTATTCCTGGAAAGATGGATTAAGAAGAACTGTTGTGAAGAAAAAGAGAGCTAAAACAGGTAATGTCATGGAAATTGGAAGAATAGAATTTCCAAGTGGTGTAGGGGTGGTTGGCATGATTCCAGGTAAGATAACTTGATTTTTCACTTTTCTATTTCATCTATATTATCTAGACTGTTAGATGCTGATTCAGCAATCACATTTTAAAGAACGTACAGGAAATGTAATAGGAAGGTAGAGAATAGTTTGACTGTGGATCTCTTGACCTGTTCAAAAATCAAAGGACAGCTATCAGTTTCTCCCCTGGCAAATTTTTCCTGTGCTCCTGGGTAAAGCAGAGAGGAGGATTAAGGTCCATGGTTCACAAAAGCCTGTCTATCACTTTATTACTTCAACTCCCTCCCTGCCTTACACATTGTGAGCTTGGAATTTGAGATCTTCCTGTTGGCTGGTTATAACTATCTTGCCAAAACCATCCTTGTGGTACCCAGACACACACTGATAGTCCTCTTGTTCTTTACTCCATAAGTACCCTCAAATATTGCTAACATTCTTCCTTTAAACTGTATGTTTGCTGTGCAGTTGTGTTATGTCTTTCTTTTTAAGCACTTTTTTTGTGGTCACCTTACTTCACCTTGAGTGTTTCCTAGGCACTGTTGTGAAACAGATTCCTTGTGGTGATATCTACACACATCCTTTTTATATGCCTGTGTACACTTTTACTCTCAGAATAGCCATTTTTCTAAATTTGGGGACAGTTATTGTCTTTATATGCCAAGTACAGATAATTTTTTCAGGGTTTGGCCATTTGAAGGATAGTAGCTAGAAAAATTTTGGTCCACAAAGATTTATTTTGTAGGGCGGATTTTATTGTGCTTTTAGGAAGAGAAGTAAGTGATGGAGTCCCGACACTTAAGAGAGGCTGTGGCGAGGGATTTAGCTCAGTGGCAACGTGCCTGCCTTGCAAGTGCAAGGTCCTGAGTTCTCCTGGTACTGGGGAAGGGGAGGGAGAGGCTGAGAAGCAGTACACCTCTTGGCAGTGGGTGGGGATGGAATCCTTAGCAGAGAGCAGAAGAGAGCAGAAAGGTATCTTCCCTTTTCTCAGTGGTTGGGGTAAAAGTAAGACTGACAAAACATTGAAATGAAGCTGATAAGAATGTAAAGCTTTAGAAGGAGAAGAAGAAGAGAGATCTTCTGACAAGTTCCCCAAGTCTGTTTTATGAAGCAGATCACATAGAATCTTGAACCTGAGCTGCAGAATGTACAATTGATACTATAGGCAGTGGAGCAGGTTCCTCACTTGTGAAATGACAAGAAAAGAGTTTCTTGTCAGTTTATTTGTAGAAGAATACACTGAGAGACAATTCCCAAAGTCCTTGAGATGGGTAAAGTTAGTTGGCGTGAAGAGGGTGTCTCTGAATGTACATTTAGGAAGTTTGCAATGAAAAGCGGGAAGAGTCCCAAGTGATCCCGCCAGTCAGTTACCGCTTTGTTTGGAAGGTGGGGAGGGAGGAATAGGCCAGAATTTGCAAACCAGATAGTACTGTATCTGGTAACATGTTTGGGACAGTACTTAACACTAGTCTGCAACAAGGGAGTTGGGAAGGTAGCATGTTTAGAAGAGAAAGAGGGAATACATAATAAACTTTTAATCTTTCCTTTAGTGCATAAGGCTTGCAGTTATTTCAAGTCTTCATACTGCCCCTGCCCCTGGAATTCTTGCCCTCACTCTTCATACTTTTCATTTACTTGAAAGACGACGTGTGCTGTTTTATTTATTTGTTTCTTACAGTGCATCAGAACTCCACACCTACATTTTAAGACTTTTGCAAAGGAGATTTCATATTCGGAATGGTTTCTGCATATCTGGAGTGTTAAGATCTCAGTAAATGTTTTTGTTTTGTTATTTAAGCTTTACTGGACTTAGCACAAAGCAGGCACTTAATAACTGTTAAGTAAATAAACAAGTGAAGGGTGTTACGGGTAATGCCAGTGAAGAATGCCTTCTACACGAAATAGTTAAATATAAAAGTAGGACAAGTTTATTACTTTGGGGGCCAGAATGAAATGACTGTTAGAAAAGAAAGTCATTTTGGATAGTGGGCTTCAGTTAGAATTTTGGCTTTAGATCAAAGGAAAGTCCCTCTCTCCCATCCTCTCTCCTCTTTTTTTTTTTTCTTCACAGTACTGGGGCTTGAACCCAGGGCTTCCACACTGAGCGACACCCCTAGTCCTTTAATTATTTACTTAATTTTGAGATGGTGTCCTGTGAAGTCACTAAATTGCCTGGACTAGGCTCAGGCTTGCAGTCCTCCTGCTCCCAGAGTGCTGACTGGGATCAGTGTGCACCGGGCTTGGCAAGGGTTTAAGGTCAGGAGAATAAAGAAATACCCTTAAGAACTTTCAAGGAAGATCAAAGGTAACACACTCTAGGACCTACTTCTGTGTTACATTTAGGTTTCTTTTTTTGCCAAAATACTGTGAACTTGGTTTCCTTTTAAAGAGTCCTTTTTTTTTTGGTTTTTTTGAGACAGGGTCTCACTATGTAGTTGAGACTGACCTGAAACTCACTATGTAGCCTAGGCTGGTCTCAAACTCACGGTGATCCTCCTGCCTCAGCTTCCTGAGTGCTGGGATTACAGGCATGCACCAGAGTTCTTAAGGAAAGGTTAAGTAACAGAATGGATTATCTCTGCCTTACCTAAGTTTTCTTGTTCTTGTAAACCACTTTTGTAGCAAAAGTTTTTCCAGACCTCGCACCTCATTTTTTGTAGCTGTTCTATCATTAGCATACTTACCTTTTTATGTTTTTATATTTACCCACATCTTTTCTAACTACCTTAAGTTAGAACAAATGCTTTATAGAGTATGGTTATAAGTGATATAAAGAAAGCTCTCTCTATTCCATCAATGATAAGCCTATTGGAACATTCTAAAAGTGTAATTTATGGTGTGTCTATTGATAATCACTGTGGTTTGATCCACTGTGACTGGTAGGTATAGTTTATGCTTTAATAATACTAAAAATTATCTCTTGTACTTGAAAATGATCTTTTTACTATAATCTCCTATGTACTGTGTGTGGAAGTAACTAAAAATTTCAGATATATTTATTAATCTTTTTTTTTCTACCTTTTGCACCTAAAGGCTACTCTGGTTTGTGAGTAGCTGCTGATTTCAGGGCTTACTTTTGAATCTGTCTTACACTCCCCTTGACGGTTACCAAAAACTTTCTCTGTTTTTTATTGCTTGATGTTATATTTCCATGATTTATGAGTTACTTTTTGAAGCTCCTACAAAAATAGGAAAAGTCAGTCAACTCCACAGCTGTTCTTCCTCTCCTCTGCTCCCCTCCCATTCCCTCCCCTCCCCTCCTGCACCCACCCCTTGCTGACAAAGTTTATTTGAAAAAGTAAAAGGGAAGAAGAGTGCCGGGGAACCTGGCTCTGTAGAGTACTTGGGCTGAGTGAAAGAGGGCAAAGCAAGATGAAAGTACACCCTGGAGGACACAGGGCAGACTGTCATGAGGAAGGGCATGCGAGCCCACAGCTACTTTTACAGTTCGTTTTTTCATCCCACCCTCAGCTTAGTGTGTAGTTGTGTTCAGTAAACATCACTTCAAAGGTAGTAAGGCCCATTTACCAAGGCCTGTTAGTGGTGATTTTACCATTCTGTTTAACTGATAACAAAAATAAACAGTAAGAGTGGTCTCTGTAATGCTCTATTTCCTCATAATACTAGCTCAATAATCATTATGTCATATTTTTGGTGCCATCCTTCTTGATTTGTGATTCTCACATTGCCCACATTTCAGGAATTCATGAAAACTTGTTTATTTCATCATTCTGAAATTCCTAGCTTATGTCAAAGAAGATTACTCATGAACCCCTTCTGCAGAGCTATTTTAAGTACCTTCCAGCTTATACTGTGAATTTATAAGATGTTCATAATCTTTGCACCATGTTTTCTGGTATTTTTTTTTTAATGTAAGTCATTAGCACATTGAGCTTCTCAGATGATTCTTCAAGAATTTTGCTATATTTCACAGCCTATTAGTTGAAAGTTAAAGATTCTTGTGTCTTTATTTCAAGGATTAGTTGAAATTGTAGCAATGAGAATGAGAACTGAACCCCATCAAATCTGATGAGAATTGACTGTACCCTCATTGACCTTAATACCTTGATGTTTCTCATAGGACAAGTGACTCTGAGAGCTGAGGCCTAAAAATGGGACATTTTTGAAATCTTAATGTCTTTATTTGTTGAAAGCGCCATGTCTTATGCAGAGTAGTGACCTAAAATTATATGAGATTTTATCATCACGTATTTGATAATGATTGTTGTGAAGGCTAGGAAAATAACTGGCTATTGCCCGTCAGCATCGGGCACACTTTTGATGTGAACTTTTCTAAAATTTTTCATTGTTTTCTTGATAAAGAGGGCCTATGGAGATGTCTAAATGCTTGTTTTTTCACCTGATATTGTGCTGATTTTTGAAACTTAACTTTGCTCTGTGCTTGTAACTTCAGTATCAGTTCCCTGTATCTTGTAATGAAATTGATACTACTGTGTCCTATCCTCAGTTGGATTCCACTAGGTTGTTTATAATAATATTTTTCAAGGATATCTTTAATCTTTTCTGGTAAATCTTTTAAAAATCTTATTTCCCCCGTTTATATATCCTTGATTTTTATTTCTCAACTGCCTGTTAATGAATTCTGTGTAGCACTCTCTAGTTGGTGCACACATAGACATTAAGGGGTACCTATTTACAAGTTTAGCGAAGGATTACACATACAATGAATTTTTTTCACAGTCTTTTATGCTTTTCTAAATTCGGCTTTCTTTTTTTAAACAGATAAGTGTAAAGCAGGAAATTACTTTTACTGATGTATCTGAGCAGCTGATGAGAGACAAAAAACAAATCAGAGAGCCAGTAGACTTACAGAAAAAGAAGAAGCGGAAACAACGTTCTCCTGCAAAAGTAAGAGGATATGTTAAGGCGGTGGTCACTAACCTTTAATCCCTAATTGTTGGTTTGTCTTGGGGGTAAGAACCGCGTACCTTGAGGCAACTGTGAAATTGTTGTGTGCTATAGTAAAGTTTGTATAAGGTACCAGCTTCACCAGCAAGGAGCAAGGATTATATGCCTACACAGAGGTGGTGGGCTATGGGCTTTGAATTTTTCTGCCTTTTCATCCTGTTCTTCTTTTCTTTCTAACAGGCTTTTCTTTTCCCATGTCTCTTTTTTTTTCCTCTAAAAACTGATGGTATATGGTGCCTTTGCATTTCATTCATCTTGTTTTACTTACTTTAATGTTAAGGTTTCTTGAATATTCCGTGCCAGTTATTCATCAGGAAAAGTTTATGGCATATCTCTAAAAGACTGTAAGCTGCATGAGGGCAGGAACTTCATTTTAGTTATAGTTAGTACCCTGGGAACCTGAAGTTAGGAGGCATAATGTATGCTTGATAATTTAAGACTGAATAAATGGATTAGTAGATAATCAATACTACTGTAAATACTGCCAGGCTTCATCTGCTTTACTTTTGTTTTTCTCTTTAGCACAGTGGTAGTTGACTGGGTAGTATTGTTAGTACTTATAAGAATTCTGTGAGCTCTGTAGTGTATTTGCATCTTTATAGTTATTTTCCATCCTTTTTGTTTCTTCGCTTATGCAGTGAAAAAGGCTGTTCTTTCTTAAAATATTATGTAAGATGGTCATTTTGACAGTACTGTGTGTATTGTGATTTGAATCACACTGATTATTCACACATCTTGTATGCTTTTGGATGCTGGTCTTGCTGGGGCAGCTTGTACTTGGTTGCAGGGCTGATTGCTAAAACTTAAGGAATTTCGCGATCCATTTCCTAAAACCATTTTAGCTTATTGTTAGCTGTGGTGGGAATATTCGTACCATGGAAACCAACAACTGCTTCCCATTACTCTCATTTCTAACTGGTTGTGAAATATTTACTGGTTTGGGAAATATATTCCTAATGTAGCAAATTTTGAAAAAAATGTGGTGACAAAGTAACTTGCAGATATATATATCAATATATATCAATATATATATATATATAT
>NW_022900936.1:68738749-68790699 GCF_012274545.1 Fukomys damarensis | reverse complement strand
CTATTGATATATATATATATATATATATCCCTATATGTATTTAGAGATATCTGCCTTGTATCTCTTTTAATTCAGATTTTTATGGATATATGTAGATACAGCTTTAATTTCCCTAAGTGTGTGTAAACTATTTTTACACTAAAAAGTTGTTAATGATTTTTAATAAACATTTTTATTAGCTGTGTAATATAGTATTTTTTGATAGGTCATCATATATAACTATTGCTGTGTTGGCCATTAGTATTCTTGGAAAGTTGTGTTCTTTTTGTTTCCATTTTAAATCATACTACACTTAAAATATTTGTGCGCTTATTACTGTACACAGTTGACTCAACATGAACCTAAACAGATTTCTTGATAATGTTTCTCCTTACAGAGGTGTTGTGTCACTTACACACACCCCCACGTGGATCTGGTGTGTGTCTGTGTATAGCCTTAGCAGCCTGCAGGCTCAGCCTTTGCTTTTCTAGTTTAGGGTGGGAATCTCATTAGAGTTCAGATATGAATTTCTTTGGTTTCTGATCATTCTAAATTTGGTTTTCTCATTTTTATTGACATTTTATGTTTTGTGAAGTTCTTTTATTTTTTACCCTTTCTCCCTTTCTTTTCTTGGTGTCTTAATGTTTTTCCCAGTGTTTTATATGGTACAGTTTTTGTTCTTTATATTAATGACTAAATCAAATTTGTCATGTATAGAAAACTCCATGGCTCAAGGAAAAATTAATTTCTAAAATTGTGATAGTAAGTGTATTGGATTCATTGCTGATTTATAGGGAATCTGTTTTTAAGGTTTGAATTTTTATTTTTTTGGTACTGGGAATTGAATTTGGGTCCTTGCACTTGTGAGGCAGGCAGCAGAACCACTGAGCTAAATCCCCAACCCTGTTTCAAGGTTTTAAATCAACACAATATATGTAAGGTCTACATTTTCCTAGACATTTTATTAGCATATTTTTCTAGTGCTATTCTGTAGTGTAATGTCTCTGAAATTCTATCTGAAACACAGATTGTCCTCTAGTAGGATATTACTCAGAATATTGGTGATGTTATTATAGTTTTCTTAATATAGATTAGTTACTTAGAGTTTATTTTGTCTAATTTGAGATAAATGCATTTATAAAGATACTGTTTAAGTGTTTATATACCTTTGTAGTGGCCAAATGAAAGACTTGGCCTTTTCTAAATACTATAAGAAAACAGAGCCTGGCAGTGTTTTAGGAAACTGTTACAAGAGTGCAGTGATGAGAAATAAAATATAGCAGATGGTGTGGGAATAACAAAAACAATTATTTTTAAATTATTCTCACATTGCATGTAATAAATGGGACAGGGAATAGGTGACGACACTTTCTAAACACTGATATGCCATCTCCAAATGCATTTTTTTGTGTGTATGAATGGAGTCTCAGAATTTTGGGGTATAAACAGTGAGTTATTTTACATTTTTCTCAGGAGTATGTCAAAGTCATACTTTAGGTTTTTCATCAAAGTAATTTGTTCTGACACTTTATTGAGAAAGAGGAGTTTGTCTCAGGTTTGTAAGTCAATGTGTTGCTTGTTTTAAATTCCTTATAAACAGTGTTAAGTTTCTGAAAGTTTTGGCCTATTCTAGGTATAATGTATGTAAGAAAGTATTTTGGGGACAGTCTTTAGGGAGTTCTTAGGCCGATGATCTTACTAGCAATAGTACATGGAGAGGAGTGTGAGAATTACAATTCATCATGCTTAGAAGACGCCACTCAGCCAACACCTCTTCCAAGTTGACTTTGCCATCATGAATGTTATGAGGATGTGTATCCTTGTGTCAGGTTGGGAATCTGTGTAGGGACTATAAAGGAATGCAGTAGGCTTTTAGTAAGAACAAATCACAGAGCCTAGATACCTCCAGATAAATATGAGTTACTTCAGGGTAATTTTTGAGGTAAGAAATAGTGTATTGCCACACTATCTTTAGCTGCCATAGATGTTAAGCAGTAATCGTTTTCTGAACCTTTGTTTTGTGGCAAAGTCTATTATCTTAAGGTAGGTTTAATACTTGAAAATTGCCAGTGTACATTTAGTGATATGTCTAATTAAGAAGAGGGTAATTGAACTGGGGAATATTAACTAGGCCGAAATCTCACTACATTGTGCAGTTAGCTGTTTATGAAAGTAAATCTCCTACTTTGTAGAACCTTCCCCTTTCAAAGGTCACATCTTTTGTGGGTGGGTTAGAGTGGGGGGTGCGGAGGATTGAATCCAGGCCTCTTTCCTGCTGGGCAAGTGCTCTACAGTGGCTACATCCTTTGCCTGGATTTCGTTTTAACTACATTGTTGAAATGCTTATTGTAGTGTTTTCATTTTAAATGCAGTGTGCTTGAACATAAATTAGCTTTCAATGCCTTGGTGCTGATGCTGTAAATATTTTTAAAATCTTATGCGTTACAGCAGAGCCCTCAGTGACTGTAGAGTTTGGGTTTTTTGCCACCCTCATCCTGAGACTTGTGTTTTTGACTGCTTTTAATTGCTTCCCTGTCTCATTCCTTAAGGACGTGGGATTCATTTTTACATTGCTACATCAGTGTGGCTCTTCAATATTATTCTTTTGCCACCAAAATCTACTTTTGATTTGGGTTAGGATCTAGATAGCCAAAGTTATAGGAAGTGTATGAAACGTCTGCTTAGACTTGCCAGGTGTGATGAGGCATGCTGAGGCCGGAAAAATCACCAATTTGAGGCCAGCCAGGGCAACTCAGGGAGACCTTATTTTAAAATACAATGTAAAAGGCTGGGGTGTGGCTCAGAATGCAGGCCCTGGGTTTAATCCCCACTTCTAGGCCCCCCCCCCTTAAAAGACCTGTAAAATGAATCCTACTGCAAAGCATTTAGTGTGTGTGGTTCTCCCTCTAGCTTGGCATTGTCACCTGTCTTCAGGGCTTTTCTTGCCCTTTACAGAAGCCCAGGCTCCACCTCTGGAGGTTCTTATTCAGTGGTTTGTCTGTGTCTGTGCTCTGAAAGAGCAGAAGGTGACGTGATGGACCCTCAAACCTTGATGCTAGAATTTTCCATGTTAATGAAAGTGTTGTTACATGGCTTTAGTATTATTGACTTGTTATATGAATTAGGAGAAAACCTGGGAATGGTTTTATCAGGATTGTTGGCTTACAATAATGAATTCTAAGTATCCTTTTTAGTAAAATACAATGGTAGTGTCCTGGTCCAATTCTGTATATATACATTGTATCGATCTTTTCAAACTCAAGCAATTAAATGAGAGAGCTAGGTACTTTTAATTACTTCCCTTTATTCTGAAATGTTTTTCCTTTTTCATTTATTCAGTGCATGCCTAGCTCTCTTGTCAGGTACTAAAGAAAGAAGCTGAGTTTATTTGTTAGGACACTTTCAGTGGTCTGAATAGATTTATTTATTTATGTATTTTGAGACAGGGTCTTCTCAGTGGTTTGAATAGAAATTGATTATTCAGTTATGCTATGCATAGGATGGAAAGCATAGTCTATATATTAGTAGATTATAGTATGTAGAGGAAATTCTTTATCAGTACTTTATTATATACCATTGGTTCCCAGAAAAGATTAGAGGTTTTGATATCAAAAGATTCAAAATTCAGTGATAATATATGAGAAAAAAATTAGTTAAAAGGAGCAGAGAAATGATTGTACCAGGCATTTGTCATATTTTCTTCTACACATTTACCTTTATGTAGGCAGAAGTGGCTTTGAAGGCTATTATAAGACTGGGAATAAAAACAAGAAATATGAATTAGTACTTATGAGAAAATGAAGGGTGAAAATTACCAAAATAATCTGTTTTTTATTTATCTAATTTTTTCCAGGGATTAATGTATTTGAGATAGATTGTTTTCTGTGGAACTGAACCCTTTTTAAAACATTCCGATGATGTAAATCTTTTAGAAGATTCTACATGTTTTCAATTCAGGAAATGAGAAAGAATTAACCTTTTCTGAAACTCACGGTCATTATGTTGAACATTACTTGTTATATCAAGCTTATGATACAATAAATATCATTTGCTGACACTGTCAAAAGCTTGCCATTTAAAAATGAAATTTGGGCACATGCTTGTAATCCCAGCACTATGGGAGGCTGAAAGAAGGAAGATCACAAATTTGAGCCCAACCCAGGCAACTTAGTGAATTAGAACCTACCTTAAAATAAAGAATAAAAGTTTTAAAAGGCCTGGGGATGTAGTTGTGTGTGAAGGGCTTCAGTTCAGCCCCCAGTACCCAAATCCCAAATTGTTAATGAGTAAAATCTAATATGGAGAGGTAATTAGAAATCCCAGAGGAAGGAAGCAGTAGTGTGAGGGTAGGATGGGATAGAAGCACCACTGGGATATTTGAGTGTGGTGGTCATGGCTCTGCCTGGCTGGTATTTTCTTATTTGTCTTTGGAGTTGCACTGTTCTTCCATTTCTAGTTGAATTTGAAGAGTAAGGAGAATTTTCAAAGGTCACTATTCTGCACTATGAGTTGTAAGTAAAACAACTTACTGTTCTAAGTGAGAACTTAAATTCTGTCCTCAAAGTTGCTTTTTGGGTTTTGATGCCTCAAAAGTCAATTTCAGTTCACTTAAGACTGTATGATAAAACTGTAATTATCAGTTTAAAATGCTTTAATGACCTTAGTAGAATATGCATAAAGTACATGTTTTTTTAAGAGAGAGCAGTACTTTTTCTTGTTTGAGGGAAGCCTGGTTTCCGCTCTTCGGCAGCAGGGATCCCTGGGAAGTGTAGTCTCCCCATTGAATAGGCAGAGTTTAGGGCTTCAGCAGGTGAAAATGGGTGTTTTACTTAAGCTACCCATTAACACACAGTAGGTAGTTAGCCAGGGGGAAACCGTTTGTCTCAAAAATACATCCAGAATGGACCGTGATATTTAAGAAAGCAGATTAACCAAAGGATTCCATTGGACACTGAATTTTTTTTTTCTTTTAAAATACTGGTTTAAATTTTTTAAAAAATTAGAAAAAAATCTTGTGTTGAGTGTTATTCAGATTTTCTTTGCTTGTTGAAGCCTGGTTCCTTGAGCTTTAAAATGCACCATATTTCTGCTGAAGTAAGGGTGGCAGCAGGCAAGGTAACAGAACTGCTTTGACAAGCATGTTAGAATTTAAAGTTGGAACCTTCAGGTTCTTCTGTTGTAATGATGTTCCTATATTGAGGGAGAAAAAGAAAAGCAAAAACATTTTATGGTAGCAGTAGCAGGTAGGGACTGTTCCTATCTAAGGCAGTCACATTCAACTGCAAGATCCCATTCTACTAAAAAGATCTTGAAAGGATGTGAACAAGAAAAGAAGCCAAGTCTACACCAAGTAACAAGTTTTGTTGGCATCAGGGTGCTACTTTTGTTCCACACAGGGACTTTGTTCTTTGTGCGCTCACCTCTATGGAACTGTTTGGTGATGTGAAGACTGAAAGATTGAAAAGTATTGCTTCCAGCAAAGATTTTTTTGAGAAATAAACATTGGCATAGGTAGTGGGCAGCCATTTTACTGTGTATACCGTCTGCTGTGCTCCAGAGGTATTTTGAACATTGGCATGATAATGGTAGATAAGAGAGGCAGAATCATGTGGATACATTTAAAACAAATTACAAGGTCTGGGATGTGGCTCCATGGCACCATTCCTGCCTGGTAAGCGCAAGGTCCTGAGTTCGATCCCTAATTCTACAAAGAAAAAATAAATAAATAAAACAAATTACAAATTGGAATGGCCATTGGTGCTCATTTGAGGCAAGATAGGTTTCATTCTCTATCCTTTCAGCAAAGGTGTTTGTTTCGGGGTGTGGGGGGGATACAAAAGGTCAAAGAATTTGATATTTTTATCTCTGAACTTGGAAGTGTGCTAGATTTTTCAGTGTGTTTATGCCCAATAAATAGTAGCTATTTCATAATGGCTATTTCATAGCATATTTCCTTAAAGTTCCACCTTGAATTAAGACCTGATTGTACAGCGAAGGGCAGCATTCCCTCCAGTGCCAGAGAGCAGTGACCTAGAACTCTTTAAATGTTCATGAAAGGGCTTTGTACAGTCAGTGATTACATCCGTTTCACATTAGGCAACTGGGGCCAGATTTGTTCCTCACAGAGTCTCTCCTTGAAGTTGCTGTGCCACAGGAAGCTATTGAACTTCGTGATTTTTTGGCACTTAGATCTTACTTGCTATCAACATATGTGAAAAGAAAACCCAACAACCTAGTGCTGTCCTTTTTGTTCTGTGTTTAGAAAATACTTTACATCTTTCTGTTGTTTTATATTAGAATTATCTTGAATCATAGTTTAAATTGTTCTTTATTTTTTTCTTTTTGCACGGTGTTAACTTGCATTATTACTTTGGACCTGGAAGAGCTGGAAAAATTTTAAATTGACTGGCCGGAGATGAAACTTTCCATTCTTACTGACTGTCCAGGAAGCTGTGACACCCACTTTCATTCTCCTGCCAAATGTTTCCCTTCCACAATTTTGGTCCATACACTTTGAGCATTGTGAATCACATTGACAGTTTGCCCAGAACCCAACTGCCCTGTTGCATAATAATTACCATTGGTTTGTATATAGTATAGGATAAACTGCCTTATGAATTTAAAGTAAAAAAATGTTTTGAATGATTAAAGCCTGTTTTCTGTATGTACAGCCCTTTCTAGGTTGGAGAAGGGGTCAGGGGTCATAGTTGTGTGTTCGCAGATGCTAATCAGTTTCCACGGTCCGTCCTTTGCATTTCTTAGGATGTTTTCCAGAATTCTCTTCCCTATGTTAGACATAGGTTCTTAGCTCACATTTTGAATACTTCACTATTCAACATTGTTTGCCTCTCACTGGCCATGCCCCTTCTGATCTTAGCCTCGTTTTCTTTGCTTTTTCACATTGTATTCTGCTATCTTGTTTTCCCTCCTCAATAATGAAAAAAGGAATCATTTATTATTTCCACTTTGTCACATGTCTGATGATGGGTAGTTTAATGTTGCATGTTGAACAAGTTGTTGATAAAATTGGGAGTGTATGGAGCTCAAGGTAAGCATCTCCTCGTTAACTGTTCAGACCAGGCTCATAGCAATCTTAATCTCAAGAAACCCAGGTTGATAAGGTTAATTTCTTCATCACCTATCTTGTTTCCTCATACCTACCTCTGATTTATTTATCTGACAAATATCTTTACGAATGTGTTTATCAATAGATGTAGTTCTAGAATAACTTTAGATACCCTATTCTGAAACAGTCTCCAAATCCTACCATAGCATGACTTGAAAAATTAATTTTGTTAAAAAAAAACAAAAAACAAAAGTGTAATAGGCAAGTATGTATATAGTTCAGAAGTGTGTTTTTAAATGTACAATGCAAAATCTCCCTCCCACTTTATCTCTTATGTACCCAGTTTCTCAGCCATCACAACCAAGATTATATACTTTTTATGTATATCCTCTCAAGTATGTTTAATATATATATAAACAAATGTTTATTCCTGTATGTATTATTTTGCATACAAAAATTAGAAAAACTATACAAGAGTTATAATAAACGGTAGTTTTTTATGTTCTTAGAAAATACCAGTGTTCTTTCTATATAAGACTCTATAGTGTTTTCTCATTTTACAGTGGACCCTTGACTTACAAACTCAATTCAGTCATGAGGGCTGGTAATTGAAGTTGGTCAATTGAAGGCTGAGGCTATTCCACACAGCTTTCAAAATCTCTTTCATGTACTCAAGCATATCTCATTGCCCTCAGACATTGCCCAAGATTTCTCATTTAACTCCACACAGGAAAAGATGCTGTAATGTTCCATCCAGAACTCTTTAAGGGTTAAATCTGTATCTAAGACCATCTGGAAGCACAAGTGGCCAGCCAGCATTTGGGCCGTATCTCAAGACTTTGTTTGTAAGTTAAAATTAAAATTCCATTTGTGACCCAAGTTATTTCTATGTCAGGTTGGTTGTAACTCAAGTGTCCACTGTATTTAAAGACCACATAATACTGTATTCATTTTCCATGATGTGTTTAACCAGTCCTGTACCGATGAATGTTTAGACCCCGTCTGCAGCATAAGATTTTTCCCCTACATATGTGAGAGTTTGAAATTGAAAATAGAGCTGTGCTCACCCTGGCTGAGAACACTTAGGGACTCCATAAAGCATTACCTTTACCAGGGAGGAGGCAGACTGGCAAGATCTTACTTTACCAACTTCTATGGATGATTTTTACCCATTCTGAGTCATACTGTACTTTCCTATAATTAATAACAGTATTCTAATAGTCTTTTCAAGATTATTTGTGAAAAATACTATAACTACTCTGGTGACCATTGCTTTTATTCTCCTTTTTAAAAAATTAATATTTTACTACATTTAAAAACTTCTTTCTTTTGTTTTTGCTTTTTTTTTAAAACTAGATCCTTACAATAAATGAGGATGGATCACTTGGTTTGAAAACCCCTAAATCTCACGTTTGTGAGCACTGCAATGCTGCCTTTAGAACGAACTATCACTTACAGAGACATGTCTTCATTCATACAGGTATTTCTTGAATTAAAATGGGCTTACAGCCATTAAAATTATTATCTTTGTTATTTTCATCTTCGTGTAAATGTCATCCATTCCTAAGACCATAGCTGACCTGGCCTTGCTAATCAGATTTCATAAAGCCAGAACATCAGAAGAAAACTAGCAAAGACTTCGAATAGGAAAACAACTAGTTGTATATATAAAATTAATTAGTCTTAATTAGACACTTTACTTGGCTTAAAGCATTCCCTTTAGCCAAGGAAATGCTTGATGAATGTTTTACTATAGGCCTGTGATCATTCATTTTCTGTGCAAGATACCCAGACAGAGTTTGAAATATGGATTGTGAAAACAGACATAAAAAAACTGATAGCTAGGATCATGAAGTTGGTGAGAGCAAAACTAAAGACTGATTTCAAGACCTTCCTGGAAAGAAGCTAGACTTGTATGATGAATCGGGGCACGAGGGGGAGGTAGAGTAATAAAGGAGATGTGATGAGCTAGAAAATTACTACAGTGTCCCAAAAGTCAAAAGAAGAGAAAATCAGTTCCAGGGAAATCACAATCTACAGTGTCATACCCTCAGAGGATAAAAAGAGTAAGAGAACTGAAGAAGAAAACATCTTTGGAATAAATAGCAAGATCCCAGGTAGCTTTTCAGAAGGCAGAGTATGAAGTCAGGCCTTAAGTGGGTGATGATGGATTTGAGACTTGAGTAGACTGCTCTTTGAGGAAGGTGTTAAGGGTGACAGGCAAGAAGAGAAAGTGCCAAAGTAGGAGAATTTCAGTTGTAGCCAGCGAGGAGCAGACCAAACAGCACTCCACTGAGAAGGAGGCACTCCTTGGCAGAGGGGCAAGGTCTAAGAGACAGCAGTTTATTTAAAAGGGATATTTAGAAAGTTCTGAAGAAAATAGGTTAAAGGACAAAAAGGGATAGTTGGCCACAGAGAGCAGGATGGATGCCCCTTTCTCCAGATAAAGAAGAGATATTTAATGTTAACCAGTAGAGTCCATTCTCAATGTAACATTTCTAAATTGTTTTAAATTCTTTTTTAAAATTTGAAGGATATAGATCAAATTTAATCTCATTTTGTGTGATTGTAAGAATGTAAAGTTCTAAATCCTGGGGAAATATTTGACAGGTCATAAAATACTGTTAATAAAAACTATAAAAATTTTATAGGAGTGTTTTGGGGTTTTCCAAAATTTGGGCTTCTAAGATTTATATTTCCTCAGAAATAGTAACTAAAAACTGTTGTTTTATCCATTAACTAATTTATGAATGTGAAATTATTTTAAGGCGAAAAACCATTTCAATGTAGTCAATGTGACATGCGTTTCATACAGAAGTACCTGCTACAGAGACATGAGAAGATTCACACCGGTGAGTGCTGCCACCCTTACTAAGGTCAATAATAAACTCCACTTTCAAATGCAGGGAAGATTTTTTTTTTAAGTAAACAGCAGCAACTTGTTGGAATATTCATTGTTTTGTTTCTTAACACTATGTAAACAGCTTCTTCTTTTTCATCATTTGTCAGTGTTAGCTGTTAGTTCTTGGCTTTGATGTCCAAGCTGAATAAACTACTTTAAAATACAGTTAATAACCTAAAATACACATTTTAAGTGACAAAAGGATGTTGAACATTTTTTCCAATATTATTTGCTGTTTCTGCTTCTTCATCTGAGAAATGTCTTATGCCCATTTTTGGATTGGGTCTTTACATTTGAGGGGTCTGATTTTTTTTTTCTATTTTGAGTTCTTTATATATTCTACATACTAGTCCTTTGAGGAACAGCTGGCAAAAGTTTTTACCCATTCTGTGGGTTGTCTCTTCTTTCTGTTGGTGATTTTCTTTGCTGGGCAAAAGCTTTTTCATAAGATGAGGTCCCAGTTGCTGATTCCCTGTGATAGTTCCTGTGCAGTCGGGTTTTGTTCATAAAGTCTCTGCCTACACCTATGCTTCAAGCATTGTACCTATTCCCTCTTCAGGCAGATTTAGTGTTTCCGTTTTAATATTTAAATCTTTGATCTATTTTGATTTTAGTTTAGTGCACGGTGAAAGATACGGGTCTAGTTTTAATCTTCAGCATGTGGAACCCCAGTTTTTCTAGCACCATTTATTAAAGAGGCTAACTTTCTTCCAGTGAGTGTTTGGACCTTTTCTCCAAGGTAAGATGGCTGAGGTATTTGGCTGCATCTTCTAATCTGTGCTGTTGATCCTCTAGTCTGTTTTGCAAGTACCGTGCTGTTTTTATCACAGTAGCTTTATAATTTCAGGTCAGGGGTTGTGATGACTCCTGCCTTGCCTTTGTTGACCAGAATTGCTTGTGTTAGTCTAGTTTTCTTCTGGTTCCTAGTGAATTTTAGGATTGTTTTTTCTAGTTCTGTGAGATAATGGTGTTGGAATTTTGGTTTTGATTGCATTAAATCTGTATAACAGTTTTGGAAGTATGGCCACTTTCACTGTTGGTTTTTCATACCAAAGAACAAGGGATATCTTTCCATTTTCTGATAGCATCTTCAGTCTCCTTTTGTAGAGTACTATAGTTTTCAATGTGAAAGTCTTACTTCCTTCATTAGATTGATTCTTAGGTATTTCATTTTTTTGTATGCTATTGTGAAAGATTATTGTTTCCCTAATTTTTCTCTTACGTAAGTTTGTTATTTGTTTACAGGGAGGCTGTTGATTTTTTAGTGTTGACTTTGTCCAGCTTCGTGACTGAATTTGGTTATTGAATAATCCAGTTGTTTTTTTCTTTTTATTGAGGTTATTGGTACAATCTAGGTATACAATACAATTACATTCATCCTTGGGATTCTGTACCTTTACATAATAGGTCTTGATTCTCATTTTTCCCCTTGTCCCTGCCCTCCCTTCACCCCCTTCTCCCCTCCCCATTTACAAACACTTTATTTCCATTTTTTCAGTTTCTTATTTTTTTCCTCTCCCTTATTACCTCTCCCCCACCCTTCCCACTTTCCTTACACCTTTAGCCGTTACTTCCTATTTCACATTATTAATTGTTTCATTAGGATCCTGTGTACTATTATAGTTTTTCAAACCAAAGAAACTATTTGGTATTTCAGTTAAAGAAATCTCTGTATGAACATTAAAAATCGGGAATCCTAAAATAAAACTAAAAAGGAATGTAAAAGAGAAAAGGCAATGATGTAACATCAAAATAATTCTTAATCCTGGAGATGAAAATGGTCCCTGAACATATTTAAATTGCTTCTCGCTCTTACAGTTTTATCTTATTCTTTTTTCATTATTTAGAGAATACTTTATTAGTTTCTGTAATCAAACCCATGTAGATATGACCTTACATATTTAGTACGATGTGTTACCCCTGTAAACAATAAAAATATTTACCCCTGTAAATAATAAAAAATAAAAATAAATTAACATTTCTAGACCAATATGGTTGTCCATTTCTGTAAAATGCCAAGTCAACACAGTAAATTGGGATAACGCTTTCCAAAGTTGGCAGCACCGTTGAAGTTTCCCAAAATTCAATTTATGTGTGTGTGTGTGTGTGTGTGTGTGTGTGTGTGTGTGTGTATAATAATAGTATGTTATGCATCGATAGCAGCAACAGCTTTTCCAGGTTCTGCAGTCATCTGAACAAAATTATAGACATTCAGCACATTCCATTAAAAAAAAAAAGAAAAGAAAAGAATAATATCCAGAAAACAGCAAAGTTCTGTTGATGCTGTGGTACCTGGCACCATTTTTTCTATTAGCCTCTTAATCATCATCTGGAAAGAGAACATTCTAGAGTAATATCATTAAATGTAGCTCTGATAAAGCACGGTCCCTACTATGTATCACAGAGCAGGTACTAGATGTTTTACATTCATAGAGGTATGATACAGTACTGTCCTACATCAATAATACTAGATTCAGTTTTGGTTTGAAATTTACTTGGTCTGCAAATAAGATTGCTACTCCTGTTTTTTTTTGGGGGGGGCTCCTGTCACATGGAGAATTGTTTTCTATCTTTTCACTTTCCGTCTATGGGCTTCTTTTTGCACTAGGTGTGTTTCTTGTATACAACATATTATTGGATTTTGCTTCTTATTCCATTTTGCCAGTCTATTTCTCTTGATTGGTGAGTCGAGGCCATTGACAATGCTGGTTATAACTGATATGTACTGACTTATTATTGAGATGTTATTGGCCTTTTGTTGACTCTTTTTACTTTTTCACCTTCTCCTTTTAATTTCTTGCCTTGCCTATTTGATTTGCTCTGTTGGGCCTCATGGTGTTGCTGCCTTGATTGTCTTTTTCTAGGATCTTGTTTAGAATTACTTGCAGTGCTGGTTTGGTATTCATGTAGTTTCTCAGGTGTTCTTTGTCATGGAAGTGTCTTATTTCCCCATCCATTTTGAAAGAGAGTTTTGATGGATACATCAGTCTAGGTTGGAGGTTGTTCTCTTTTAGTACTTGAAATATCTCATTCCAGGCTCTCCTTGCCCCAAGGGTTTGTGTTGAAAAGTCTGCTGTGATTCTGATGGGCTTTCCTTTGTATGTGATTTGTTTCTTTTCTCTTACTGCTTGTAGTATTTTGTTCTTCTGTTGGGTTTCTGGGATCTTGATTATTATATGTCTAGGTGTAGATTTTTTTTGATTGTAGCTAGTTGGGGTCCTATATGCCTCAGTTATCTGAATGTCAAATTCTTCCCCTCTGTTTGGGAAGTTTTCTGTCATTAATTCTGCAAACAGCTTTTTAAAGTCATTTGTATTTTCTCCTGCTACTTCATGTATTCCTATCAGTCTTATGTTATTCTTCTTTGCATCATCTAGGAGTTGTTGGATCGATTTCTCATGATCTCTTACTGTTTTTAAGAGACCTCTCTTTTCATGGTCACTGACTGCAATCTTATCTTCTATATCTGAGAGCCTATCTTCGCATTCTTTTATTCTGTTGCGTACACTTTCAATAGAGTGTTTAATCTCCTGGATATCTGTTTGAATCTGTTTTATGGATTCCATTTCTTTCCTATGTTGGGCGTTTATTTTTTCCATTTCTTTCTTATGCTGGGCCTTCATGGCTTCTATCATGGTCCTGAGCTCATCTATTTTTTTGTCAGTTTCTGCTCTAGAGTCTCGAATCACGACTTCCATTTTGCTCACTATCTCTATGGTTATCTGGGAAATTATTTCTGTTTTGAATTTTTCTAGAGCCTGATTGATCTGTTTTGTTACTTCCTGTGCTTTGAGTTCAGGGTGTCCTGGTGGTTCACTATCGGCCTTTTCATCCTCATTTGCCCTACTGTTTGCCATTGGTGAACTGGAAGTCTGTCCTTGTGTCTTGCTTAAGTGTTTTCTCATTTTAATTTTTGTTGTCGGACTGTCCTTGGTTTAATCTCTGGATTATCACCCAAATCTTCCTGATATAGTTGCACCCTAGCTTCTGTGTCTCTAATGACCCACAGACATTCTCATCTTCATAACATCAGAGAAAACAGCTCATCAAATCAACGGCAATGCTTTACCCCAACTGATACAATCAGCAACACATTAAGATCAAGCACAACTTGGACACTGACCACCGGTGGTAGTCACTAGTCTATCACCCTTAAATCATTTGAATTAAATTGAAATCAAGAAGCAGTCCAGAACATGTCTGCAGTGAACAAACTTTTCAATATAGTATATTTACCATTTAATGGCTCAGACAGAGCGAGGATGCAAGACCCCTGATCTCAGTTAGCTGATTGCTGAACCCCCTGACACTGACTGACCTCGGGCTGCAAGGCCCAGATTGAGTTCCCCATCCTTCTGAATGGTTGAACTCCACAACGTTCTATTACAGGTTTCCCACGCCCTTTCTTTAAAGATGTTCAAAGTTGGGAACTCGGAAAAATACCCTTGATGACCACCTCTGCCTCTGCAGAGTGGGTCCAAAGACTTGCACAGTCAGGAGGTCTGAGAGTGCGGGCGGGCGGAGGTGGGGTGTTATGGGGTTCAGGGGCGCCCGTGCAGCTACCTTGCCAGTGCTTGAGCGATGGCTGCTGGGTCGGGAGCAGGCGTGGTTGTCCTTCCCGCGGTGGATCGGGGCCGGCCTACCTCCCCGTGCTTGAGCGATGGCTGCTGGGTCGGGAGCAGGCGTGGTTCTCCTTCCTGCGGTGGATCGGGGCGGCCTACCTTCCTGGCGCTTGAGCGATGGCTGCTGAATTTGGTTATTGAATCCAGAAATCTTTTGGTGGAGCTTTTGGGGTTTTCTATGTAGGTTATCATGCCATCTGCAAATAATGGTAATTTAACTTATTCCTTTCCTATCCTTATTCCTTTTATTTTTTTAATGATGAAAGGAAGAAGCTTTTCTGAGATAGCTGTTTCTTTAGGTGTTTAAATATTTTAGAATAGGTAAAGTTATCACTCATATTACAGTACTTAGTCTTGGAGCTAATGAATTAGTCCGAGCCATAGAGTAGTGGTCTCCTTCTCCTCCTCCCCGCTTCTTTCCCTCCTCATCCTACCTCTCTTTCTCTTCTTCCTCTTTATTTGTGTTTCATTTGTATAGCTTACCATATGGGAACTGGCAGCTTCTTGGCCAAGTTGTTAATGATTTAGGAACATATTTTAAAAGCTCACTATAAAGGGATGCATACCTTAAAATTTTAAGTCTCCTTTTACAGCAAGTATTTATTCACAATTTTGGGGTAAATGTGAAACCGAATTTTGGAAGTAACTTTGATTTCTTAGAAGACTGCCAACTTTTGACCTTTAATTCCAGTTCTTCAAAATTAATTTACAGTGTTTTGCTTTTTTATGATAGAATAAAAGCACAGTTGGTACATTTGTAGAATTTCAGTTTTTACATTTAAATGGAATTGAGAATGATGGTGATATCAGATGAATATTGAAATTATTCAAGATCTTCCTATTTCTCTGAATTAAGTACTCAAGCAAGTGCCTGCCCAGTTGTCACTAAGATGTGTTCTCATTGTTCCTGCAATACCTGAGTAAGGGTACCCTCAGGCACTTTGGCACATGCACACGCGCACGGACCACACCTGTTTGCCCAGCAAGTTAGCCTTGGCCATCGTGGTCCCTGTGGGGAATAGGAATGTGACTGGTTTGCTTGAAGCTTCTGCTGTATACCATATCTGTATACTCTGATGTTCTAGTTTTTAAAGATTATTTTGCACATCGTTTGTTTTAATTGTTTAGGTAGACATGTTCTCATCACTTTCAAAGGAGAGGGCATATATAGGTAGCCCCCCACAAGAAAGTAAATTTGTGAATTTTATATGACTTATAGCTAAATTCAAATATCTGTGCAATAATAAAACCTGACCAGGTTTTATTATTAAAATATTATTAAAATAAAAGTGATCAAATATTTTTGTGCCTTTTAAATACTTATTAGATTTTGGTGATTTATGCATTTCAACAAAAATTTACTGATCCTCCAATAATTTTAGGTACCAGGAATACAGAAAGAATCCAAGACCAGCTCTTTGGAAAGCAGACATATAAATAAGCACAGTATAATTAAGTGTTGTAGAGTTTTATACAAAATGCTCAAAATATGCTGTCTGTTGATAGTTATTTAGGGAAAGTAGAAAGTAGCACGAGGCTAAATTAAAAATACAGTGTTGTAAGAGGGTAGGTGGGTTTATATCTGAAAAAATTATTTTGGGGACAATATTTGTACTCTGATATTTTTATTGTGAATTCTTTCTCAAAGTGCTGGCCAAAAGTCCTCTAATACCCTTGATTGGAAAAACTACTGTGCAGACAACAGGGGAATCTTGGTTTTAAAGGGGTGTAACTGGTAGTTTATGCTTATTAAGAATTTACTAAATACAGATACTGCACTAAATTTTAAAAAATGTATCATTTAGTCTTTACATCAGTAATGAACGGCAAGAGCTGTTACTGTCCCCATTTTATAGATTAGGAAGTTACAAACACACAGTAGTTGAGAAACTTTTCTAAATTTATATAATCTAGTAAGTGAGAGAGCCCAGGTTGCAGCTCAGTTCTCTGTGATTCTGGAGTACAATGTGAAATCACTAACTGTGTACCTAGGACCAGAAGCACAAAAATAGCTTGTGGCCTTTTTGAGCTTTTCATGTTCTGTCACTAAGTCAGTTATAGTTTAGCCTTCGTGTGGTTTCATAACATCTAAAAGGTAGAAGCAAAGTTTGGAGTTCTAATGATACAGACAAAAGTTTATAAGAAGATAGGGACTTCAGAGATAGCCCAGCATAGCAATCACTAGGATTCCTTAACAAAGAGAATTTTGTTTTGAAGAGGGAATCGAATCTTCCCCATAGTCCTGTCCCTTGCCTTCCCGCTGGCTGCACCCCTTAAGTGGAACTGGCACAAGGAATAAATTTTTCTTATTTATTTCATACTCTTGATAATTTTTATAGATTCTTGCTAAATACAGTAAAATGTTTTTGCCTTGTAATCAGATTATCTACAAGATAAATTATTTCATGCTCTAAATGGCTTTTGAGGAGAGTAGTGCCCTAAAGTTTGTCTGTGTCAAGGTTTTCTCTTTCTGTAGGCTCTTAGGTTAGAAAACAGCATTTAAATTATTATGACAGTAAAATTTTTTTCTGATGTGTTTATCCAGTTTTAAATTGCCAGGCATATAATTATTTACCAGCTGATCCTTGAACGGGATGTTGTGTAATTAAAAGAACTATCAGTTCTTAAAGGTTGCATTTTCTTTACAACCTTCCACAGCCCCTTAGGTCTAATTATACTGACTGCCTACTTCCTCACACCCCCCAGCCCCTTCTGTGCTCCATTCACAGATTGAATGAAAATTGTTTTCTGCTTGGCAGATTTGACCAACAATAAGTCTTCTGTGGCTTTTAAAAACCAAGAATATAGCTTGCTTTGGTTTTCAAATAGAAACATTTTTAACTTGCACTGGATAGTCTGTCACTTAATTCTCTTCCTAAATCTGGGCTTGTCTGACTATTTTAGGGGAAGGCACTTCCTTCTCTATAGGCTGATCCCTGAATTCTAGTTTTGAAAACTCACAGTGCAAAGAGCCTCAGGACTTCTATTTGTAGCAATTACGGGAGATGTATATGATGACTATTTTAGATTCTTAAGGTATATTTTAGGAATATGAGAGAGAAGGTAAGGTCTTGAGACAAGGGTGAAGATAACAGTTGGAATGGATAACTTTGGTTAGGGCCAGAATCACTGCTCAGGTGTATACCAGGTGAGGCCTGCATTGTCACTGGCAGATGGACTCTGAAGTCAGGTGCCTTTTCACGATGCATATGTACAAGTGTTACGATGGAGTGTGATTTTACTTGAAGAAAAGACCAGTCACTATTGCCACAGCGGGGGAGTGATTGAGGAATAAAAAACTTAACTACAATTTTTAACTTTACTTTAAACAGTAAGCCACAGAATACCTATCCTGATATTTTGACTGTTGTAGTAAGTTAGAGCTTCTTTTTATAGTTGTGGCAGTTTTTGTAATTTGTTTTTTATCTCATTTAGTGAGAATGCTTATGTAACCATTTATACTTCTGGGGATGTTTGTGTCAGTTTTCTCCTCTAGAGATAGAAGCGGTTTTGAAAATAAATTACTTAAAATTATGCATGTACACTAGGTTTCTTTCCTAAAAGTTCTTCAGGACTTGGCTCTTGGATGTGTGCACTCCTCTGTATAAATGAGTAGGGAGCGCTGGGCTGCTGGGCTGACATTTTCCAGCTTCACAGTGCATTCAGAAACTTATTCTTACTGTTTTTTTCTTCAAGACTTTTCCTTAAATGTGTAACCTTTTTTGTGATAAAAAAAAACTTTCCTTTAAATTTTCACTCGGGCATGGTGGTGCACATCTGTAGTTGCAGTACTCAGGAGGCTGAGGCAGAGGAGGATCACTATGAATTCAGCCAACCTGAGCTACATAAGGAGACCCTGTCTCGGGAAAAAAAAAGAAATCTGTATAAAAGCATTTGCTAGTTCATGGTGACTGTAGTAAAAAAATGGTTTACCATTTGTTTTGAAAGTTTTTGATTCAATAAAGTGAGGTTCATTGAAGTGGTCCCATCCTTATGTACACTCATAGGACGAATGCACACATAAATCCTGTGGGTCACAGTTTGACAAAAGGGTCTGCCACATTTTCTGATATAAATGGCAGTGTGAACTCGAGTTCAGAAGAAATAGAGGACTCACATGACTGGCCTCAGGAAGAGGTAGAAGCTGAGTGGCACTCACGGTGAGCTTTAGACTCCCTGTTACCTGGGTGGCAGGTGTTGTCACAGGATGGCAGCCAAGCCCAGGAGGGCAGGCGTGGTGTACTCGTGCTGGAAGTCTTTGGAGAACTGTAAGAAAGTGGATAGCAAAGAATTTGGAGAAAAGTCAGACAGAAGCATCTGTCCAGACGACTACAGAGGCTGGACAGTAGGGCAGATAGTGTGTCATGTACTGGCTTAAAAGAGCCAGAAAGAGGCAGCTACCTCAGAATAGTTAAAAGAGAAATCCCCAAGAATTCCTTGTTACTGTAAGCCTAACAATATTGTCTAACAAATATATTGAGTACCTGTTATCTGCCAAGCTGAAATTATCAAATTTTGTCTTTATAGCAGTCCTATACTATATTTCTTTTTACTATACTATACTATACTATACTATACTATACTATACTATATTTCTGTTTACAGATAAGAAAACTAAGGATCAAAATTATTTAAGCAACTTGTCCCAATATACATAACTGGTTAATGACACCAGCCAGGTCTTTGGCCCTTGTACCTTTAAGCAGTTGCCACTGAAAGGGTAAATCAAGCACAAAGTAAATTGTTTCTCTGTTTGTTTTATTAGTACATGTTTGCAATATTTACAGTCATTTGGGGATGATTCTTTTTTTGTTGTTTGTTCTTTGGTTTTTTTGAGACAGTTTCAACTTTGTAGTTCAGGTGGTTGGTTACCCTTGGGTTTGCCCTGTAGGAGGAACAGAAACAGAAGGATGCTCTTTCCTTTAGGGGGAGTTGTGCTGCATATCATTTCTACGCCTTTTTGGTACAGGGGATTGAACTCAAGACCTCTCATGTGCCAGGGAGACACTGTGCGGCTTAGCTAAAGCCCCAGCTAAAGCCACACAATTCCCCCTTCCATTCTTGCTACTATTGTTAATCTTAGTTCATGTTTATGGCATATAACATCCACATTCATTGAGGTTCCTGTATGTGGCATATCTTCACTCTAGGACACAGTAAGTCTTGAATTGACAGTAACTCTTTATTTCATGACGGAGTATGTGTGTGTGTGTGTGTGTGTGTGTGTGTCTGTCTGTCTGTGTCTCTGTGTCTGTGTCTGTGTCTGTCCGTACAGGTAGGCACAGAGCTAATCCTAATCCTGCCTGGAGCCTGTGGGTAATTGGGTCTCCCTGCCTTCAGGGTCTGTGAGGATAAGTTTAAAAGCACACCTTGGCCAGTATGTAGAGAATAGAGAGGCACTATGGACCACATGTAAATTATTATTCTAAGTAGGCAGAAAAGGCGGATAGAATAGAGATATGAATATAAGACTAGAAGGTTTGATTTTGGAAAATAGACTGACCAGCCTTGATGCACAGCTTATGAGTGTCAGATTTATCCTGTAAGCATAAAATACAGGGCATTTAACTACTGTGTTTAGAAGAATATTGTTTTGTGAGGAAAGATGGAAATTTGGGAAGTTTATTAGTGTATTTGTTTACTGGGAATCGAACTCGGGGACCCTGTGCTTGCGAGGCATGCAGCGAAACTATTGACCTAAATCCCTGGCCTGGAAGTATATTAATTTTTGTTAAAGATAACTAGTTTGTAATTTTTCTGTGATATTTAGTATTTTACCGTAAATATGTTGATAATTGTAAATGTGTTGATCAGATCTTTAGATATGTAAATGTACCTTTAAGGTATGAAAAATTACTATTAATACTATATACTACTATTAAGCTTCAAAATGTATACAATTAATTTAGTTTTATCTAGTTTGATAAATAGACAAAACTTGGAAACTAAAAAAATATTACCTCAAAACAAAGTGATACTTTCTAGACTTTAGAGTCTTTTTATTTTTGAACAGAATAAAAAGTACTAATTTTTAGAAAAAAAGCT
Organism: Fukomys damarensis; assembly: GCF_012274545.1. Taxonomy (NCBI): domain Eukaryota; kingdom Metazoa; phylum Chordata; class Mammalia; order Rodentia; family Bathyergidae; genus Fukomys; species Fukomys damarensis. The sequence goes on along the minus strand of NW_022900936.1, from coordinate 68,770,085 downwards.
GAACAGAAAAACCCCTAAATCTAGCTTCAGACATAGCACTTCTAAATTGTTTTAAAGGTTTGTCTCCCTTTTTTTATTAGTGTGTGTTTGCGATACCTAATAGGTGCAGGGAATCGGTATCTATACAGACATCACATCTTCCCCTCCACCCTTTGGACTGTTTCTTTGTGTGTGTGGTACTGGGAGTTAATCCAGGCCTCAGTCTCTGAATACTCTACCACTGAGCCAAATCCCAGCCCTTTAAAATCGTCCTCTTTATTTGTGACAGGGTCTTGCTCAGTTGCCCAGACTGGCTTTGAACTTTCAGTCCTCCTGCCTCAGCCTCCCCAGTAGCTAGGATTACAGGCGTGTGTTACAATGCCTTCTCTTGTAATTTCTTATTTTTGATATTTTCTTTATGAAATTGTTGCAGAAGCCTTAGAAAAAAATAATTTGGAACAAGAAAAATTACCTTTGCTTATTAGCCTTCCTTTAATATAGCCTTCCTTTAATATAGATTCTCCTTTGCCTTCTGGGAAAAATTTACATTTAATGGAAGACATAGATTTAGTAAAGTGGAGCCTAAATCTGATGCTTTGCTTTACAAATCCTTTGACATCATAATCTTTTGGAAAAATGCCCAATCATTTCCGTGAACTCAGATGCCTGAAGAAAGACCTTTAGAGTTTTAATGAGTACTGCCTCAAAATCCACTTGAGTGACTCATTCGTGTCTTCCTATCATGACTTAATTAAGTTTTCGGACATTTGGATAGAAAATTGTTCTATTTGCTGGTGAAGGTTTATCCTTTGAATTTTAATGACACTTAGGTTTAAAATTCATGTATTTTATTTGGGTCTTTGACAAAAGAATGGCAATGCATTGTCTAATTTGGACAAAATCATGGTGAAGAAATAAGCTAAGTTTACTTATCAAGGTTACTCTCATTTTTCTGAGTAATGTGAAGCTCTTAACATCTCTGTCAAGTTTCTATTTTCTAAAAATACTTAAATGTCATTTAAGCCTCCATTTGAATTTTATGAAAATGTCCTGTTAACTTGAGTGCTGTTAAGCAGATCTTTTGGAGAGATTCTGACTACGGTGTATAGGTTTCAGGATTGGCACACTACAGCAGCACTGGCTGGTTATTTACCTGTCCAGCTCCACCCCTGTGCTGCTTCCTTTGACACAAATACAGATACTTCCAGCTCTATTTCTCCTTGTACTTTGTCTTTTTTCAGCTGATTGCATCTCTTAATAATAGCTATGTAAAAATTAACTAGATGTCTATTCCCCATATATTTTCACCCCTCTGTAAATTATTTACAGGGTTTAATTGATTTTTCTCTTTTCTTTTTTTTGGGGGGGGGCAATTGGGAATTGAACTCAGGGCCTTGCCCTTGCCAGATAGGCACTGCACTGCTGAGCTACATCCCTGACCCTAATTGATTTTTCTTTACCCACATACCTATTTTGATTTTGATTTTCTATTGGTACTTTTAAAAAATGACATCTTAGCAAATCATTTAAGTGTGCTTTTTTTTTTTTTTTTTTTTTTTGGAGGAAAAGTTTATTTTGGCACACAGTTTGTAGAGGTTCAGACCATAGTCAGCTGGCTCCAAGGCAGGGTGGTATGGGAGAAGAGTGATGATAGTCCACTGCTGAGCAGGAGGGAGGCTTTGAGCAGCAAGGCTCCCTTTCTCTTTTATCCCATCCAGGCTACAAACCTTTGGGGTGGGCTTTCTCCCCTCAATATCAGAAGTATGCTAAATCAGTTACTGGACTAATCCAGTTATCACATCCATAGCCCCAGTATCACACACCCTAGATCCAGCCACCTCCACAAGTCCACACCTGTGAGTGCATGAGGCTTTGGGGGGACACCTAGATACAAGCCATAACATCCATTCCTGGCCCCCAAAAGACTCATGTGCATCCCTTTATGGCAAAAGCACTTAGTCCATCTCTAAGAGTTGCTGAAGATCTAAAAATTTTACAATTCATGTAAAGTCCAAGTCCAAAGTCTTCTCTGAAATTTACAGCAAACGCTAGCTACAAGCCCCTGTACAAATGAAAAGGAAGTTAGAAACTTCCAATGGTATGAGATACACATTCCCATTCCAAAAGGTACAAATGGGGGATAGAAAAGAATGGCACCAAAGCAAGACCAGAATTCCCCAGAAAAATATTAAATCCTGTAGTTCCATGTCTAGCATCCAGGGCATTGTATAGCAAAATGTGAATTCCAAAGGGGTCGCGGAGGAGGGGCCCTCTGTCCCTGTAGCACATGGGAGTTGTAGCCCTCATGTCTTGTCTCTGGGGCTGGCTCTGCTCCCTCCTCACAGTTTTCCTCATTTGATCCATGCTCCTGGCTTCTCTAGTGTTCTCGGGTCTCCATTGCACCTTGGGCATCACCCTCACAGCTTCGCACACTGCCCTCTCAGGGGTGTACTGCCTGGCCTCCCAGGCCGCCTTCTGAAATCTGGGTGGAAGCCTTCCTGATCCCACAACTCTTGTGTTCTGCATACACCTGAAACCAGCACCACATGGAGGAACAACTTCCTTAGGCCACCGCCATTCTGGAACATGGTATCCTGAGGCTCTCTTAAAGCAAAGTCTTCTACATTTGCAATTTTGATGGTGCAAAGGGTGTAGTCCAGCTGGTTCTTGTGATATTCTGGGATCATTTTTTCTATTGTCCTCTTCCCAGATAATTGGCTTTTTATTGCTAGTCTTTTAAGCAGACAGTTTCTCCTCTGTTCATATTTGCAAATCGTAATTTTATCAGCGGTTCTTTTTTGGCCAAACTCAACACTTCTTAAATCATTCTGCTTGGCTGTTGGCTCTTGATTCTCAGCATAGATCTAGTTAAAAGTCTACAACAGTAGCCCTGCCACCATTCAACATTAGACTGCTTTGACATTTCTTGCAGTGTTTCTTCTGTATCTTGTCCTCCCCCAACTCCCAGGCATCGAGAAAGCTTCTCTGGCTCCTTTTCCGGGCACAGCTTCCTGAGGGGCACAGGCCCTGTGCCTCTCCGCAGGCTCTACCTCTGGACCGGGCACCTCATCCACCACAGCCACCACCGCCACAGCCCCAGCTCCAAATGTACATTTTTAAGCATTCGCCTAGAGGTGAATTTCTGAGGTTTTAGATTATTTTACATTTAAAAAGACCAGTGCATTTGTTTAAAGAAAAATTACTACAAACATAGAAAGGATGACATATTTATTGGTACCTTGTATCCTGTATGGGTTTATCATACTTAAATGATGAAGAAACTCTCTTCGCCCTTAAAAGTCAGTCATGTTTCTGCTTACTTGCTTACTTCTTTGCCTATTGGTTCCTTTTTTTTTTTTTGGCCTATTGGCTCTTTATCATTGGATGGAGGAGCTGGAGTCTGATCAGCTATAATTCGGGTAAACTGGGCATGGTGGCACATATCTATAATCCCAGCACTTGGGCGGCTGAGGCAGGAGGATCACTGTGAGTTCAAGGATAGCCTTGGCTGCATAGTGAGTTCAAGACCACTCTGAACTGCACAGAGAGACCCTGTCTCAAAAAACCAATTAAATAAAAAATGTAAAAAGGTCTAACTTTATCCCTATAGGAAAATTTGATCGTACTTTGCCTGTTCTACAGGTATTTTATTTTTGAATGAGAATTGGGGAAGTGGACAACAGACTTAGAAGAACCTTACATTCAAAGTTATTTTATTTAAATGTTAAAAGTGCACTGACAAATGCAGAAGCCATAGGCATAACTCACCAAGCTCTGTACTGGAAAATTTTGACAAGAAGAATAGGAAAACTCTCTGCCCTCAGCACCTGTGTCAGTTCAGTGGCGGCTCCAGGACAGTGCTGGACCCTGCACTCTGGTCATTACTGTCTTAGTCTTTTGTGCATTTTAACTGATAATCACAGGTCTCGAAAAGGTTGAGTGATTTCAGGCTGCCTAAATGTCTTATAATTATCTAATAAAAGGCTAATATTAGCCCAGTAAAATTTGAAAATTCTGGGACACTTTCATGAATTAATTCTAATTACATTATTGTTATGGGAAGAAATTGGTTCTATAATTGCCTGTATCAGCACTCGGGAGTTGGAGGAGTGACTGTTGACTCCATTGTGGCTGTACCTGGGGCCGGCCTGGGGACATCTGTGGGGCTGCTGTTTTAGGAGATGAGATGCTAACCAAAGAAGAGTGTAGAGGGTCTGTCGGCACACTGGAGACTGATGTGTCTAGTTGATGGTGTAGTGCCCACTGCAGTGTCCCGTGAGAGCCCTGTCAGGAGGCCGATGGGTCTGCGCCAGAAGCTGAAGAGTGTGCAGGAAGCCAGACGTCATCCAAAGTGAAGGCGAAGACTAGAGCTCCTCCAAAGAACCAAAAGCAACAGCTCTGTGTCAGGAATCAGGCTCAAGACCAAGTATTAGAACAAAAGACGCTGTATTATTCCTGTAACTCCAGAAATTGTAAGGATTTTAAGAGCTCTTCGTCAGGACCTGGAGACAGAGATCAAATACATGTTTCTTACTGTGCTGTTCCAGTATTGCTCTGTTACTTACTTAAGAAGCCAATAATGAGTTGAAAGTGAATGAAGAATTAACATATATGAAAGAACTAAAGGCAAGAGTGTTTTCAAAACAAAACTCTACACTTTAAATTGATGAATTGCATGGTATGCAAATTAAATCTCTGTAAAGCTTTGGGGTTTTTGTTTGTTTTATGGTGCTGGAGATTGAACGCAGGGGGTTCCCACTGAGCTATGCCCTCAGTACTGCTCTCTGTGCGCCCCTTTTCCCCCTTTTTTAAAATTTTGAGACAGGACCTCCCTAAGTCACTAAATTGCCCAGACTGGGCTTGAACTTGCCACTGTCCTGCCTCATCCTCCCAGAATGTTGGGATTACAGGCATGGATCAACATACCTGGCTGTAGGTTTTTTTTTTTTTAAAGAATATTTCAAAAGCCTTAGAAAACCATTGGTGTGGTATCACTTGAAGAGGATCTGCCAAGTTTTATTGCGACTTATGGTGGGAAAAATGTTGGAACATGAGGAAAATTTAGTTGGACTGATTCACAAAGCTTGAGTGAATGTAAAGCATTTAAATCCTTTGGGTTTTCACAGGATTGTTTGTAGGTAAATGCTTTGTGGAAAACACCTGAAAATATTTTAGTGTCAGCAGTGAACTTTGCCATCATTGGTTCTGTGAATCTTTATTAGATAAAGAAGCTGAATGTCCTGACTTTTCCTACTATATAGCAGTCTGGTATATTATAAATTACAGTGTTTTGTTGAGAAAGATTTTTGTTTGTTTGCTTGGTTTTGGTTTGAATGTTTTGGCCTTGAGCTCACTATGTAGTGGCCTTGAACTCACAGCAGTCCTCCTGCCTCAGCCTCCTGAGTAATAGGCTTACAGGGTGCACCACCCCACTCAGCTTGTTGTGAGCTTTTTAGTGATGAGCTAGGATTAATTTACTTTTTCTGAATGAATAAAAACATTCCTAGTCACTATTTTTGAACACTGAAGAATGGTTTTGAAAGTTACCTTTTGCTGAACACTAGAAGATGTTTCTTAGTAAATTCAACATAACATAAGGGAAAACAGTTCTTATGCATAAAACTTCTACTGTGGTAAAGTTATTGGTAACAACAGGTAGTATTGATCACAAAATGCTGCTTAATATATTTCCTGTTTTGAAATACGTTACAAGAAGCAAAGACCTCTATTCCCAAGTTTTGTCAGCTTTTGGACCTTGATGCAAGTGCAAAGGAAATTTCCGTGTTTTAGAACCCATGTAACTGTGCAGGGCCATCAAATCTTCACTTGGAAGTGATAAATCTGTGATATAATGAGTGCTAAAGGACGGATATCAACAGTCTAGTCAAATTTTATAAGTGGCTTTCAAGTGATGAATACAATTTAATAAGATTATTTTTTCATAGATTGCTATACTTGTCTGTGTGACAAAACAGTGCCTTTCTTTTTTTTTTTTTTTTTTTTTTTTTTTTTTGGTACCAGGAATTGAACCCAGGTCCTCACACTTGCCAGTCAGGTCCTCTGCCACTGAACAACATCCACAGCCCAATGTGACAAAAAATTTCAAAGGTAGAATACATAAAAATCTTATTGCAGTTTGGCATTCACAGATAAACATTGGAAACAATACAGGGTTTGCTAACTTTGAACCCCCCTTCATTGTACGTTAACTTCCCCATAAAAAAAGAATTCTTATCTTTTCAGTAGTAGATCTTATGGTGGCATGACTATTTGATCATAGTTATATATTATGATGATTACTGTGTGAATTTCATTAATAAAAGCTTCGCAGAAGTTGTTTTCTGCCTTGTTATACAGTATTAGTATGCTTACAGTAGCCTTGTCTGCTGATCCACCAAGCATTTCACTACCTGGCCCTTTATAGGAAGAGTTTGGCCTTGGCCATTCTGTGAGTGCCCTGCCCTTTCGGTTCTTAGACCTCTGGTTTGTCACTGTTCTTGTCATTCGTGCCTTCTTACTCATGGTTGCACTGTAGACCAGACTTCAGTCTTTCTGTGATTTCACCTCCTGTCATTCCTGTTCATGCCATTTAGTGCTTCTTTTTTATCAATCCTTTGCTTCCACTAGGACTTCCAATTAAAAAGTTTTTTATATCGTTTTCACTGTTCCTCATTTTTCTCAAATCTTCACAATATTTACCCCATCAAAATCTGTCATTTATCATAATCACTCTTTCGCTTACATTCATTATCCCCTCCACCAACTGCTTTATTTTTTTATGTTGTTGTGTTATGTTATTTTGGTGGTGCTGGGGAATTGAACCCAGGGCCTTGTGCATACTAGGCTAGTGTTCTACCACTGAGTTACATTCCCAGCCCCTCCTTGCTATCTTTTATACATAGCACTTGGTTGGCTAAATTACAGTCTTAGGTAAATTTAAGTCCGTCTTTTCATTCATCCAGTTTTTAGAATAAAATGTTATTAGTGTCACAAATGTTACGTAGTGCTTGATGCCCACTGTAAATGATTTCTTTAGTCCATTTATTCCTCTCCTTGTCTACATTGGGTCTGTAGTTCGGCCAGTGGGCTGAGTTTCAGCTGCTGTCTGTTTTTGTAATTAAAATGTTAATTGGAGGCCAGGAATGTAGCTCAGTGGCACCTCACCTGGCTCGCAAGCAAAAGGTCCTGAGTTTGATCCCCCAACCCCCCCCTCAAAAAAAAGTTAATTGGAAGAGAGCTGTCCTTGATTCCTGTATGCATTGTTTATGAGTTTTTCTCCCTACATTTGGAGCTGAGTAGTTGTGACATGGATTGTATGGACTGTCGATAGAACCTAAAATGCTCACTATTTGGTCTTCTTCAGAAAAAGCTTGACAGCCTTTGTCCCAAAGAAATACTTCATATTTGCTCTGTACCATAAACGTCCAGTATTTCCTCCTCCTTCCCTTTTCGCTTTTAGCTGGTTGCCTACTTCCTGTATAACTGAGAAGACCGACTTACCCTGGTATATGTCTGTTCAGCCATCCATTAAAAGTTTTGGTCTTTTGGAGAAAGGTGGGCTGATAACTTTTTTCTTTTTTAATTTTACCGGTATACTTTAGTATACAATATAATGACATTCATCATTGGAAATTTGTACCTTTACATAATGTAACTTGGTGGGCTGTTAACTTTTGAATGACAAAGTTTGGATTGGATAACGATAGAGAAAATTTGAGGTCAAGAAAGTGAGGGATAATGGAAAGGGAGTAGAGTCATAGTTGTAAGTCCTAATGAAGACAAGGGATTGTTGGACTCTTAATACTGAATGGGATGAATAGGGATATAAGGAGGTTGTGCTCAGAAAGATTTATTTTGCTAACAAACTGAGAACATTCTGTGAGAGACACATAGTTTAAATTATTTTATTTTTAGGAGAAAAACATTTTGTTGAGTTTAGACTTCTTTTAGCATAACTTGCGTACAAGAAACTACCATTTTTAATATATAGTTCTCCAGATTTTAATAAAAGTACACATTTGTTTAACCATGATCATAATCTTGATAGTTTTGTTACTCCCCCAAATTCCTCTGTACCTTTTAAAGTCAGTCCCTCCCGTGATAATATTTTCCCCATAGTTTTGCCTGTTCCAGAGTATTATTTAAATGAAATACTAGGTGTATAGCAGTGGTGGTGAGCCTGTGGCACGTGTGCCGCAGTGGACTGTTATCATTGAAAGCTCTTTGAGGCTGACTTACAGGTATTGGCCTTGTGTATCTGAAAGGCATCTGTGTTGGTGATCATTAGTAGTTCATTCCTTTGTTGTGGCTGAGTAGTAGTCCATTGTATGGATATACCAGTTAATTTTTCTGTTCTCAGATTGAGATACTTTTTGAGTTGCTTCTAATTTTTGGTGATTTTTGAATAAAGCTTCTATAAATACTTGCTGCAACTGTTGAACACAACTTTTTTGAATGTGTGTTTCGCTTTGGAAAATAGTTTGGGGTGGAATTACTGAGTCACATAGTAAGTGCATGTTTAACTTTATAAGAAACCACCAACATTTTCCCAGGTTGACTGTACTATTTTATATTTCTACAGTAATAATGAGATTTCCGTTTAGTCTGACCCTTGACAATTTTTGGCAGCTGATGAAGGAAATTGAACTAGTATTTCAGCATGGTTTTAATTTCCGTTTCCCTAAGGAGCTAATACATTGCACGTCTTTTCTTGTGCTTATCTGCACCGAGTCCCAGGAGCAGGAATGGTGTATTTACTGACTCTCTTCTGATTTATGAGAAGGCATTTTTTTCTTAATGTTGAGTTTTGAGAGTTCTTTTTGTACTTATTTATTAGGTGTGTGATTTACAATTTTTTTTCTGCCATAGATTTTTTTTTTCCCAAATTGATAGAAAAGCATTATTTCATGAAAGACCTTAGTGTTTTTCAAGACAGTGTAACATTTTATTTACTGTTAGCCTCATTTATTCTATAATATAAAAGATAAAATGGTAACAGATTTACATTAATGTATTTTTCTAAAATAATGCAAAAATTGAAAACAGAATTTGGTAGATATTAAATTTCATTTTCATAACTGTTAAGTTTAAGGCATTAAAACAACAACAAAAAAGTTTGAAGCCTAAATTTTATATTTCACAGAACAATATGATTTTTCAAAGTCTGAGGATAATATAAGCTTGCATAGCATTTGTTTTCTGAAAAAATTAGTTAAACTGTTTTATTTAATACTAAACTGAAACACTAAAAGAATCATATGGAAAATAAATTGCCTTTGGAAAATAATCTTTAGCATGTAATTAATTCATATTTGTTTTATGTGAAAAGTTATCAGTCAGGCTGTGCTTGCAACAACTAAAATGCAGTTACCACATTTTATGTGAAACTAACTTTACAGCCTCCATGAGTAGAGGCCCCATTTCACATAGAATAAAGTCCACAGTAAAATTCATAGAGACCAAATTTTATTAGCCATCTGAGTTACATAAAATATTAGATGTGCTACTCTAATAGTATTACAACTGTGGATAACAGACACTGACAGAGCACAGAGATGGCCTGCTTGTCACTCACCGGAAGACCACAAGGCTAAGAAACTGAAGGAAGCAGGAACAAAATAGGGGTCAGAGCGCACTATTCAGAAGAGGGATAAACTGAGAATTGAAAAAAGAAATGTGTCTATTATTGCTAAAGATATGCAGAGATTTGTGAAATCCTGAGTAAGCTTTAGAAATCTGAAAAATCAGTTTGAAAAAAATTAGTTTCCTTCACCTATTTTTAACAGATTATATTTAAAAGGAAAGAATTTTTGAGAATAGATGGGAAGTGGGAAGGGAAGGAAACATTTACTTATTTTGAAAAGCCACACAGACTTGGACTTGGCATAAAGCAGTCAAGTCTCTGCTTATCACTTAGAAGTGTGCACTGGTTAAGAAAGAAAACCCTCTTTTAAAGATAACACCCAGAGTCTCTGCAATTTTTCACATTCAGTTGTTTCTCAATCAAAAGGTAATAGGAGAGAATAAAAGAAGGCCAAGAGAAAAGTAGATAGTGAGATCTGTTTTCTTTAAGATTATTAGAGAAGGACTTTTAAATTTAAACTTTGAGTAATATATTTAATAGGAAAGTTACAGAATAGGCAGGCGTGGTGGCACATACTGATAATCCCAGCACTTGGGAGGCTGAGGCAGGAGGATGGCTTGTTCGATAGGGTTTAGCACTGACTGTTCTGGCTCCACCTTCACTTCCAAGATACAAACAGGGTGTCCTGATCTGCATCGCGTCACAAGAGGCCCTGAACCCCGCAGTTGTTGGAGCAGAACCCAACTGACGCCACTAACGCCTAACACAGTCTAGTCTGCCAAAAAAAAGCATCGCAATATATAGTTGTCGATATTCATATCATTAGAACCTGAGGTGCTATTTGTTTAAAAAAAAAAAAAAAAAAAAGCGCACAGAAAGCAGACAAAATTTTACCAGAGAATTGCACTTTATAAAAAGGAGTGCAGAAATTCCAGAACTGAAAAAACACAATGAATGGTATAAAGAGTATAGCATACAGACTTAATGGAAGAACACTAGCTTTCAAAGGCAAGAGTAGTAAATTGGCAGGCATCAGTAGAAGTATCTCAGAGATAGCTGGGCATGGTGACATATGTTTAGGAGGTGGAGGGCAGGATGGTAGTGAGTTTGAGGCCCGCCCAGGCAACTCAGCAAGACCTTGTCTCACTCAAAATAAAAATAAGTGAAAGGAAATATTACAGAGAGACAAAAAGAAAACAAAATAGAGACAGAAGGATACAACAGTTCTTAGCTGGCATTTCTCACTTCTTTCAAGGGTGTACATAAGTAGTTATGTTCCAGGTGCATAAGAGAGAAGTTAATTTACTGCATACAGTAAAGTTAGGCCTTGAGTCTTTCACAGAATTCAAGCTGAGGAAGGCTGAAGCATACTTATAATTGGAATCCCAGAAAGAAGAGAAAGAATGTTTCTCATGAGATTGGAAGACAGAATGGCTGTGATTCTTACAAAACCCATAACATAAGCTACTTTCAGGGCGCTCTGTTAATAAAAAGCAGGTTGAATTTAAAAAGAGGAAAGGAAGCAAACTGAAAACTAAAGAAAATATAAAGGACAGGGCCAGGGATTTAGCTCAGTGGTGCCACTGCCTGCCTCACAAGCACAAGGTTCCAAGTTTGATTCCTGGCAATCTGCCCCCCCCCAATCTAAAGGACAGCCAGAGATAAATGACTCTCAAATAACCAGAAAAACACAGTGGCTTTTTTTTGTTTTGTTTCGTTAGAAGTGATGAGAGCCAAAAGAAATTGAATCACATCTTTAAAATGCTGAGCCAAAAAAACCTGTACCTGGGGGAACTATGCATCCACGATGAGAGTAAAGTTAAAATGTCCCGATACGAAACAAAATCAAGTAAATGTGTCACCAGTAGTCCTACAGTATGAGAACCCTCATAGGAAAACATGGGAATGCAGGAAGGAGCAAGGGTGGCCGAGATGTTATGTGGCCAAGTGTAAGTGAGTGGTCATGCGCTAATCACTGATGATGTAACTAAGAGGCTTAAATATCTGCAGGATTAAAATGTGTAACAGTAGCAAAAGAACCAGGTGCAGGAGTAGCAATGCTGGCAGTTTGGATGTGACAGAGGGAAGCCATAAAGTGCTTCATTTAAATGAAAAGCTGAAAGTACATTGTTCTATTTTATTACTATTAATCTCTTACTATAGCTTTATCATAGGTGTATGTACATAGACACAGAAATGGTTTCAGACGTGCACTGGGGAGGTCTTGGAACCTGTAAGTGGGGGTTGCTTTGTATCAGCGGTCCATACCAACTGTTAAAATAACTTAATTGTGAAACACTGAAAGGTTTCTCCTTGAGATTGACAATGAGACAGTGATACCTGGTATCAAAACTTCTATTCAGGGCTGGGGATTTAGCTCAGTGGTTCCAGCACCTGCCTCGCAAGCACAAGGGCCCGAGTTTGATCCCCAGTACCAAAAAAAAAAAAAAAAACCCAAAAAACTTCTATTCAACATTATATTGGAGGTCTTAGTAGTACAGTTAAGAACAGAAAGCAAAAGGGAAGGAAGGAAGCTGTCATTCATAAATTATCTTATATAGAGAGAAACTCCTAATAATATCATAGATAATTCACAGTCCGTTCACCAAGGTCACCGCTGCATATAAGATCAGTATTCAAAAATGAATTATATTTTATGTATACCAGCAAACAAATAGAAAAATCAGAATTTTAATAGCTTATTACTTAAAAAACAAAGAACTAGAAATGACATAATGATATCCAAGACTTCTAAACTGTGGTGCATACTATAGAAGACTGAGGTGGGAGAGCTCACAAGTTTGAGGCCAGTCTAGGCAACTTACCAAGATCTTGTCTCAAAGGGGGAAAGGCTGAACATACAGCTCACGGGCAGAGCATTTGCCTAACGTGTGCTGAGTCCTGGGTTTCAATCCCAGCACTAGCAGAAAAAAAGATCTATAAACTGACATTATTAAAAGATACTAAAGAAAATCTAAATAAATGGAGGGATATAATGTTTTCTTTGATTAGAAGACTATAATTACTCTGTCTTCCTTACTGATCTATTTATTAAATGCAGTTTTATTTAAAATGCCATGTGTGTGAGAGAGACTCTTACGGGAGGGAAGAACTTTGAAACTGATTTTAATTAAAGCTTACATGGGTAAGCAAAAAGCCAGCCAGAACCAAGAAGAGACCCTGATAGTTTTATAGTGCTGGATATCAAGATAAGAGTACAAAGCTGTAGTCATTTGAGACATTGCCTTTTTGGCAGAAGGAGGAACAAAGATCATTGGTTCTACAGCAAACCTACATACAATTTATAGTAAAAATGACACTGTAGTGCACTGGATAAAGGGTGGTATTGTAATCAACATTGTTATGTCTGTGAAAAAAATCAATCTTTCTACCTTATGCCATCCTCAAAAGCAGTTCCAGGTAGACTGCAGATCTCGGTGTAAGAAATGATAAAACCTATTAAGAAACAGTAGAGGGTAGTTTTACAACTTTAGAGAAATTTTCTTAATCCAGTGCAGATCATAGTAGAAAAGTAAAGAACATTAAGGTGAAAAACAAAACCTGACAGATACTGTGTGTCCAGAAATCTTACATGCTACTAAGGCAAAAGCAAACCGGTAGAAAAGTGGGCAAAATATTTGGACACATACTTCACACGGACACAAAAAGGGTATGCAAATGGTCACTAAACATACTGAAACTACCTGCTCAGCTTCATCAGCCACTGAGAAACTTCCCTTAAAAATTGTAACCTTCCTGCTGCTTGCACATACCCCACGGTGACTGAAAAGCCCAGGCAGGAGAGTGCCTCCTACACAGCAGATGGACCTCTTAGCCTGCTTTTCTTAACCTTCTGAAAGGACTGGGTCAGTTGAAGGGGATTAACAGTGGCAGTGTGTTTTATACAGTAATAATAAGTTTTTAAAAATTTAAGCATTTGCCATATGTATATTTTCATCACATCTTGTATTTAGTTTGATCTAGTGTCACGTGTTTAGTTTTGCTTTTCTTGCCTGTGCTTTTGGTGACATAACCATAAAGTCATTGCCAAGACTAGTGGCAAGGCACTTTTTTCTCCAATATTTTTAGCAAGGATTTTTAAATTTCAGGTCATATATTTGAGTCTTCAATCCCCTTTAAGTTGATTTTTGTGCATAGTGTACAATAAGAATTGATTTAAATGTAAGAGTGCCAGAAAGTGCTTGGCAGTGCAGATATCCAGTAATATTTTAAGCTAAAGATATAGTACAGCAGGTATTCTAGATTGGAATGCAAATTTTTAAGATGACAATTGTAAAAATGAGTGCTGCTGGGCATGGTGGCTGCCAGTATATCCCAGCTGTTCAGGAGTCTGAGGCAGAAGGATCATGAGTTCAGGGTCGTATAGGCAGCTCAAAATAAAAAGAGTTAGGGAGTTAATTGCTCTCTGGATTCAGTACCTACCTAGTACAGCCAAAACTGAAAATAGCATGTAGCAGACCGCTTCTTGTTCTTAGAACCTGTAGTACTTGTTCATGCTCTTTAGCTATTTAATTGACAGCCAGATCCAGAAAAGATAGTTGCTTAAATTGTGGCTCTTTCTGAGCCAGACTGTCTGAATTCTTTGCGTAATGGTAGCATTCATGCTCTGTGCTCCGATGAGAGAATTCAAAACATATTTCTCAAGTTTACATGAAATGGAAAGGAAAGTAATTTTATGGTGCCAGAATAATAGAAACATTGTAAGCATTGGGAGGAAAACACTAAAGGACCTTTAGGGCTCTGATCAGGATAAAGGATTTTAGTAATGAAAAGAGCAGTCCTATTCTAAGAGAATGGTAACTCGGGTGGGTGTGAGTTGCATTTTTACAATGGAAAATGAGCTGGTAATGAGGTTTTCTCTCTTTTTAGGGGACTCATTGTGGCATCATTTGATTATGTGTTTAATATCATCTTCCCTGTGATCTCTTACTCCACATCACTTGTTTTCTAGTGGTGCCCTGAAAGTTCAGAAATAGATTAGATTAATTTGAAATGCTAAAAGTAAGGCGAATATTGAAAGACTGTTGTTTAAAATCTTGTTATGTTTCAGATATTTCTTTAAGGACACACTGATAATCTTGTACCCAGCTATTTTGCTAATTTTATGTAAGTCCCATTTGGGTGATATTTACCATAAATTCATAGTATTTCTTTAATTTAGCTTTACTAGGAACTGCCATTGATTTGGATATCATATATTTAGTAATAATGCTTTGGTGCTTGTACCAGTTGTATATTGACTATCCAGCTTGGCTGATAAAAAGTGAGATGTAGAAATGGGCATATTCATATGGGGTTCAGCCTCTGAAGAAGAACAGTGTTTTCTGGCTTGGTTTTGTACTTTTCACATGTGGTTCCTAGACCAATTCTCAAATTTTCAGACGTGAATAAGGGTTTCCCGTGATACTGTTCTTACTAGAGGTGATTAATCATTTTTCATGTCTACCCCAAAATAGAAGTCTAAAATCTAATGTAAAGCCAAGAAACAATTATCTTCTCATTAGCTATTTCATCCTAAGGAACTCTTAAGGATTGGACCCCTCTAAAGAGTGTGGTATTATTTCATAGCTCTGCAAAAGAAAACCCCCCAAAAGAGAATAGAACTCTTTCTTTACTTTTTTATGGAGGGAGGTGGTGACTACAACATGTTATTTTTTTAATTGGGTGAATATTTCCAGTGTTTCAAAGTTTGAAATGCATGAATTAAGTTTCTTGCTGCCTCACTTTCTGGAGAACCAAGGTCATTCTATACTAGAAAGATGAGTTTTTAAAAATGTGCTATGAAAATTACTTCTTTGGTTATCTTAAAAATTTGTTTGTTTGTTTGTTTGTTTTTTACCAATTTGATTTAAATAACATTGACATGTTTTCATGCTATTGTGACAGCTCCACGATTTTTATATAATCTGATTTCTGCCTCAGTGCTTATCATTTAGTCTCAGGTGATTTCCTTTGGAATATAATTTCTTGCATAGCAGATGAACTCCTTAGCCTGTCTTTCTGACCTTCTGAAAGAAGTAGGTTCCAGAGATGCCCTAGTATTTTCTAAAGTTCTAAGCAAAATTAATGAATGTGTGATTGCTCACCCAGGAATTTGTTCCAGTAGTTATTATTTCATCTTTTGCTGAGCATATTGTTCAGCTTAAGGTTATTTTCATTAGGGCGTATAGTCCAGTCATGGGGCTACAGCTATAAAACATATAGGTGAGTGTAATGGAATGGCAGTCATTTACTGCCAGCCTCTTCATCTCTGTTGTTA
The DNA here is from genome assembly GCF_012274545.1 of Fukomys damarensis. Taxonomy (NCBI): domain Eukaryota; kingdom Metazoa; phylum Chordata; class Mammalia; order Rodentia; family Bathyergidae; genus Fukomys; species Fukomys damarensis. The sequence goes on along the minus strand of NW_022900936.1, from coordinate 68,754,243 downwards.
ATAGCTAGCTGACCTTTAGTGAGGTACCGCAATGTGCTAGGGTTTGTTTTGGTTTTTGGATTTTTTATTTTTGCTGTACCTGGGATGGAACCCAGGGCCTTATGCGTGCTAGGCAAGCACTTCACTGAGATACACCTCCAGCCCACATCGCTGTTCTTAATTTATGGTTTTACGTGCATTATCTCATTTAATATTTGGTTTTAGCTGTGAGAGAGAGAGACAGAGACAGAGACAGAGACAGATAACACCTGTTGAGACTAACATCAAAACTCAAGTAATCTTGCTGTAGAAGCTACTCTTAGTTTTGGTTTATACTGCTTCTCTGTAGTACCTTTTTTGTTATTATAGTTTGTATTTACTTGTGAATTTTGTCCTATTCCCTTTTTTATGATAAGTAAGAAACATCTGCTGTCAGGTATTTATTACTAGACCAAGTGAACATAGATATTCATCATAATTTTTTTTCCAGTATTGGGAAATGAACCCAGGACCATCATACTGAGCTACATCCCGAACCCTTTTTTTGTTGTTGTTTTTATTTTGTGACAAGAGTCTTGATAAATACCCAGGCTGGACTCAAATTTGAGACCCTTCTGCCTCAGCCTCCCAGAGTGGTGGGATTATAAATGTGCCCTGTATCTGGTTTCATCATAAATGTTTACCTAAGTTTTAAAAAGACTCTTCACATTAAAATAACTTCTATTTACATTCTGACTAATAACAGCAGATAACATTTCTTGAGTATAAAATGCTTTACATTCACTATCATGATTAAAAAACAATTTGAGGACATTTTGTGGAGGAGTTTGCAAGAAAATGACATTGAAAGTATAAAAGGCATCTCAGATTTAGGAATTGAAAGAAGGCCTCTTTGGTTCAAGTTGAGAAATCAAAAGGAAAGGTCAGACATAAGAGAAAGGCAGAGGCTAAATGATAGAAGACTCAGTTTTCAGTTTATCATGAGAACATCATTAGGCCACATATAGGCTTCAAACATGATCAGATTTTCTTACATTAATAGAATCTGGCTGTATTGTGGAAATAGAATAAAGTAGATCTTAGAGAGACTGTTAGTGAGGACAATATTATATAATATAATAGTTCAGGACAGGCGATGGTGGTGTCTTAAACTTGGGTGATGACCATGGGAAATGGAGAGCAGCAGACAGATATGGCAGGTATTTATTGAGTGGAATAAATAACAAGGCGTGTTGATTGGCTAGTGATGGAAAGAGAGGGCGTATTGTTAGCTTTCTGTCATTGTGGCAAAATACGTGATGTAAACATCTTAAAGGAGGAAAGACCTTTTTGCTCATGGTTGCAGATGTTTCTGTGCATGGTCACTTGGCTCCAGTGTTTCTAGGCCTGTTGCAAGGCAGAAACATCGTGGTTTAAGAGGGCAGTAGGGGAAAGCTGCTCAACTCTACGCAGGCAGGAAGCAGAAAGAGCCTATGAGGAGGAAGGCACAGAGGACCAAATATAATACCCAAGGTCATACCCCCACAACCCAGTTCCTTCAGCAAGGCCTCACCTCCCATTTCGAGCTCCTCCTGATAATGCCATCCAGTCTGTCTCATCATTAGATTAATCCACTTGCTGAAGTTAGAGCCCTCATGATCTAGTCACTTCCCCAGAACCCTGTCACCTTGTAACCAAGCCCTTAGCACATGAGTCAGGCCTCTCAGATAGGCATGCCATTTGTGGGCTGGGCTGTGCACTGAAGGTCACAAGGGTAGTGGGGCATGCAATGCATTTAAGGTTCTCATGTGTCCTAGGAGGGGAGGTATGGAGTAGGCGGTTTAGATGTGTGGGTCAGGCTCTCAAATTTGAAAATAATAAAAGTTAAGAAAATGGGTACGCTTCCCTTTTGCCAAAGAAAAGAATATAGAATGAGAAAAGGAGAAAGTCTAGGAAACTAAAACATTTTGTATTTGAACTGGAAAGACGATTGATAAGGAACAGTCTGGGAAGTTGAAGGAGTATGGTTGTCATAAAAGCCAAATGAAAAGTGAGTCTCAGGAAAGCGAGGAAAAGACCGCTTGGGTTGAATGCTGTTGAGAAGGTTAGTACAGAAATTGAAGAGATTTGGTTTTATTGAAAACCTGAGGTGATTGGCATGAATCATTTTGATGGGGTGTTGGTTGAAGAACCAGATCAGAATGCTTTGAACAGGGAGAGTGGAGTTAGTTGAAAGTGGTCAAAAATCAGATAATCTCTGTCAAGCCATAGTGAGTTAGAATATGCAGAAAGCTTAGGGCTTTACAACTCTCATATAATTTAATGTAAACATTACTGTATTAGGCTATTTTACATTGCTAAAATGAAATACCTGAGATGATGTAATTTCAATAAAGAAAGGATTTGTTTAGCTGTCGGTATTGGAGGCTGGAAGTCTTACTTTGGTGTCAGGTGAGCTCCTACTCGTGTGTATCAGATCATGGCAGATGGCATCGTGGCAGAAGTGCACATGAGAGAGGGAATGAATGAAGAGATGGTAAGGCAGGAAGCCGGAGCAGCTGGGGAAAAGCAAGGCCTGCTCTTCTATAAGCTCTCTTGCAAGAACTGACTGAGGGCCTTGCAGAATCACCCCACTTCCTGTTACGTGCAGCATCCTCAGTGAGGTAATCACCTCCCACCAGGCCCCACCACCTGAGGGTTCCATGCTGTCTCCTAGCACCTTCATACCAAGGGCCAGTGTGTTAACACCTGAACCCTTGGGGGATGCATGTAAGCTGTATTCAAGCCAAAGTAGCTACCATCTACTTTGATATAGCAGGAACTCCTGACACAGCCAGCCAGTTGTGTGTAGTGTCAGACTTTCCAGGGAGAAGCATCACGGCAAGGAACATGGTCTCAGTGGAGGATGTTGAAAGAGAAGCCCAGGGCCCTTGGGTACTGAGAAATTAACATTAGCGCAACATGCTTGGATTGAACTGTGTTGTTGCTTTCCTGAGTGCGGAAAAAAAAAAACATACACAAACCTCTTCCTACTCTTCAAGAAAGTTTTTCTTGTTGATCTTTAAAATCACTCAAGTGCTATATAGATTCTCTTCCTTCTCCAGTAGAGGGGCTCAGTGCTTCAAACAAATTCATGTGTGTTTTTTTTTTAAAGGAAAATAGGTGTCAGTCATTTCATTGTTGTTCCCATTCAAGAATAGGAAACATGCCAAAGTCCCCAAGTCAGGCAGGAATAAGATCCAGAGTCCATTCTTACCCACTGCCATTGCTTCTCCCCTCCCCGCCCCTCCCCTTCTCAATGACAGGAAGACCCTTTTGGGGAGCAGGGGAGGCTCAGTGTGGAAAGTCCCTAGGTTTAGTCTTCACTCACTTCTCCCTCCAAAAACACTACCAGGGACACAAAACTCTAAAAAATGGTAAGTCATGTCCATATCCTTTTTCACACTCTCCAGTGAAGAGTTAACATAAAAAATTACGAGCTTTTCATAAGCTTTACGGGCAACAGCTCCTCACCACGAATGCCAAATACGCTCATACGCAGAGTGAACCAATGGGACCATCCTGAAGACCTGCCAAGTGGCATTATAAAGCCCTAACAGTTAAGGCATTTTGGCTCTAGTTTATAAAGAGTTAACACTAGTAGAATGGAATAAAAGGTCTGGAAATAGACAAATCTGCTTACTTAGAATATGATTATCATTTTTAGAAAAACACGATCAAGAAAAGCTATTCTTTGTAGCTCAGGAGTAGTGTTTGACTAGGCTGTAGTGAGGCCCTGGGCTGGATCCCCAGCTCTGAAAAAAAAAAGCTGAACTTTCAATAAAAGGTGCTAGGAAAATTAATTGCCACCTAGAGAGCCAACATTTTATTGTATCTCGCATTTTGCCTCAAAATGAACTCCAAGTAGCAGTGCCTCATACTCTTATCTCAAGAAGAACTCCAAATGTATCAGATATGTATTGTAACAAATGAAAGTGTGCTTATAAGTTATCATGAAAAAGACCAATAATTAGTCTCCTAAGGGAGTAAAAGTTAAGATTGGGCACTTAAAAGAAAATGAATATTTAAATGGTATGATCTCATACCGAGATAATGTCTTCTCACATGTTGGGCAATATAATCATCAAAGTTTGACAACATGGCAGTGAGTGTGTGACGAAGCTATAGCAGGCAGTCACTCATTCGTGGCTGGTAGGATATATGGATTGATAACATCTGTGAATGGCAATATGTGTCCAGTTCATAAATATATATTATTTGGCTAGGAATTCTGTTTGTATGAATTTAGATTAGTGTATCCACAAGGTTATCCATTATAAAGTTATTTGTAATAGCAGATACTTTGGGGCCAACACGGGTTGTTTAAAAAAATGGTAATTTGTTTATCCATCGAAAATATCTTCTGTCAGGATGAGAGAGTTCTTTTGACCAATGAAACTGTCAACATTAACTCAAAAAAAAAAAGAACAGCAAATAAAATATGCTGTGTTCATGAGATAAAGAGGGCGAGAATAAAGAGCCAAGACCATTAAGCACTGATGAGGACAGAAAGCGGTGATGGAAAGGTCTGGTGGAGGAAAAGCTCACAGCTTGTAGTTTGTGAAGCAAGGAGAGAAGGAAGCAGCCTAGGCCAGAGAAAGACTTCAGGTCCTGCCCAGTGCCTGCCCCAGCGAGGCTCCATCGCCTAGCACAGCAGCTGCTGAGCTCAGCAGTGGCTGAATCCAGCCCTGAGCTTCCAAACACATGAGGCTTTGGGGGACACTTTTTATCTGAATATATAGAGATTGCAGCTTTGCTTGTGTCCAGAAACTGGGGAGAAACATAAGTTAAAAATGTAGTTACTTAGGACAAGAAGGGATGGTTTTTGTTTTTGTTTGGGTTTTTTAAAAAACCATGTAAACATACTACCTAACCCGTAAATAACGGGGATTCTTAAATGACAAGACTTCAATTTTAAGAATTTCTAGAATGGCTAGTTAAAAAAGGTAAGGAGGAAGAGTATAAAACAGGAGAGAGAAAAAGTTGTAAAGAAAAACAATAGCGTCAAAAAGGAAGGAGATACCTATTAAAGGGGAACAAGAGACAGAATAGAAATGAGGATTACAGCAGCGGGTAATCAAAAAATAGCTAACAGGTATGGGTGAGAGGTCTGTGTTTGCTCCCATCTTGGTCTTACTTCCCCATCCTGTTTGTTCTGCAGTTTGAGGATCCCATATCTGAAATGGTTGGTTTCAGGCTTTTTTAGATTTTTGCATATACATAACGAGGTATGTTGAGGGCGGGGTCAAGTGTAAATAAGATTATGTGCTTCATATACACCTTCTACACATAGCCTGAAGGTAATTTTATTTGATATTCTTAATTTTATGGATAAAACATAAGTCTTGTGGTTTGAATCATGACAGTGCTCAAAAAATTTCAGATGTTGGGGCAGTTCAGATTTCGCAGTTTGGGTTTTGGGATGCTCAGTGTGTATTCAGTTTATTGGGGCTTTGAGAGGTTGTTTTTAGCAGCAGAGGAACATTTGTACTAATTGCTTTTACGGCATTTAAAAGTTCCTGGTACTTTCTTTTTCTTTTCTTGTTGAAGAAAATTTCTTAGTGACACTTCTAGTTAAGTAAGATGTTAATTTTAGATCATATGTTAAGATATAGATAATTTAAACATGGATTTTCTCCAGTTAATTTATCTTGTAATTAATATTGAGTTCCTTGAGGAAAGAAACCATTTCTCCTCCACTTTGCATGGTGTCAGTTGTGTTGTTATGAAACATTTTTAAATCACAACCTACCTCCCTGAGATAAAATTCACAGCATCAGAAAACATACCCACTTAAAATATATAACTCACTGGCTTTTAGCATGTTCATAAAGTTATGCTACTCTCTCATGTTGTAAATATTTTCTTCATCCCAAGAAGAAAACCATTAACCATTGGTAGTCATTCCCCATTGCCCACTTCCTCCCAGCCCCGAACAACCATTAATCATATCTTGTGTTACTGAGGATTTGCCTGTTCTGGTCATGCTGCAGTATGTACTTTACTCCTTTCAGAGCTGAATAATCTATGGATATACCATGTCTTCTTTCATAGGTTGATATATGTTTGGGTTGCTTCTGTTTTTGTGTGAGTAATGTTGTTATTAATGCATTGTCCCAAAATTCTTATGAGGACTTGAATTTTTAACCCCCTTCAGTACTGTGTATGTCTAGGAGTAGGATCCTGTGGTAACGAGAGGTGTAACTTCAGAGGGTGGAGTGAGACAGGGTCACTGTGTAGTTCAGGCTGACGTTTAATTCACTGTGTAGCCAGGGACCTGCCTCAGACTTGATCATTCCGCCTCAGCCTTTCAAGTGCTGTTATTACAGGCATGAGCTACCACACCCAGTTTGTGTTTAACATTTTGATGATTGCAAAACTAGTTTTCATGTCAGCTGCACTATTTTATAATCCTGACAGCCATCAGTGAGGGTTTCAGTATCTCTGCGTCTAATGCTAACACTTGTATATTTTAGCCATCCTAGGTTTGAGGTAGTTGGTTTTGATTTTCCTAGTAACTGTTGAGCACCTTTTCACGTGTCCTTCATATATCCGTCTTGAAGAATTGTCCCTGCAGACCCATTGTCCATTTTTAAACTAGATTAACTTTGTACTCAACTTTGTACTCTTGAGTTATGAGGGGTTTTTAATATTCTCAATATGTGTTCCATGATTTGTAAATACTTTATCCATGGGTTCATTTTATTAAGTTTGTTATTTTAATCTGTTTTAAGCATACAGTGTAGTGGCATTAGCAGATATACAAGGTTGTGTTACTAAATTCTGTAACCATTAAGCACTGTCTCCCTTGCCTCCCTCCCTTAGTCTAAGTGACCACTGTCTTCCATGTTGCTAAGTCTCCCTAATCTAGATCCTTCATGAGAGCAGACTCATGCCATATGTGTCCTATTTCATGGCTTCTTTCACCTTGCGTAATATCTTCAGGCTTTATCCTTGTTCTGAGTACTATGAATCAGCATTATGTTTACATTTATGGCTGGAAAATGGTCCATTGTTTATAGCATTTTCCTTCCTAATCTGTAGATGAATACTTGGGCTGCTTCTACCTCTTGGGTATTGGGAATGGTGCTGTGATAGATGTTGGCATTCAGATGTCTCTTTGAAGTCCCTGTGTTTGTTTATTTCTGTTTCCGAGTCCCTGTTTTTATTTCTTTTGACATACCTAGGAATGGGATTGCTGAGCCATGTGGTAATTCTTCATTTTGATATTCGTTTATTTTGTTTGTTTGTGCTTTTGGTGTCATGTAAGAAACCATTGCCCAACTACAGCCCTGTAGCTTTTAGTTTTTATTTTATTTATTATTGATTGGTTCCCAGTTCTGGCATTTGAACCCAGGAATGTTCTACTACTGAGCTACATCCTCAGCCATTTTTCCTTTTTTTTTGTTTTTTTGTTTTTGTTCCCTGACAATGTCTTGCTAAGTTGCCTGGGCTGGCCTCAAATTTGTGATCTCTTGTCTCAGTCTCCCAGGTACCTGGGATGACAGGCACTTTACACTTTATGGTATAATTTTTATGGCTTTAGTTCTTACATTTAGGCCTATGATCGATCCATTTTGAGTTAAGTTTTGCTTATGATGTTAGGCAGGGGTCCAACTCTATTCTTTTGCATGTGGGTATCAAATTGTACAAGCACCATTTATTGAAATGATTATTCTTTCCCTACTGAATTGCTTTGGCACCTTTTTAGAAAACCACTGAACCATAAATGGAAGTGCTTTGATTTTTTTCTGTTCTGTTTTGTTTGAGAGTGGGGCTCACTAAGTAGCCCAGGCTGGCCTCAGACTCATGATCCTCCTGCTTGTGTCTCCCAAGTGTTGAGATTATAGGCACGTGCTACCACACCTGACAAAAGGAAGGGTTTATCTCTGGGCTCTCATTTGCATTCCTTGATATATATTGGTTTCCTTAAGCCTTTCTCACATTATTTTACTATAGTTTTGTAGTAAGTTTTGAAGTCTGGAAGTATGAATCCTCCCTTTCCCCCCAAAATTGTTTTGGCTATTTTGCATATGAATTTTAGGACAGTGTTGTCCATTTCTACTTTAAATCTGTAGAGTGGTTTGGGGAATATTCTCATTTTGACAATATAAAGTCTTCTAACTCGTGAAGGATTTCATGTAGAATTAACTGAATTCTAGTCAGCCCACTCATTTTCCCCTTTCTCCTCTTTGATAAACAACTTTAACTTCTGACCTTACTTCTCTATTTCAGACTGTATACATATCCTCACTTCCTCTCTCTTGACAGTATCTGTACCCTCCATCTCTTCTCATCTTGATTATTCTCTATAATAACTCCATTTCAGTTGTAGTTTGGTATTCATGCTGTTTTTCTTGTCCACTCATTCCTATGCCTTCAAACAGTTCCGTCTCCTGGTCCCTAGCAGTGCTCACTCTTATGTGGATGCTTCGCACCTCCGTCTCCTCGTCTCATTCACTCCCATACTTCCTTGGGCAGTAGCCTTCTCCTGCAGCTTCCGTCCTCATTCTTCACTCGTTGGACACGTGCCTTACCTTTTCTGGGCTTCAGTACAGTATTTCTGTAAAGGGAACAGGTTAGTCCAGAGCTGCTGTTTTATGCTGGCTTCCTAGCCTGAAAACGCTGAAACTCCTACTTGGAGCCCTGGTATATCCTGTTGAATTGAGCTCACTGAATTTTGTTTGACAAGCCTTGAACCTTCAGCTAAACCAGCAGCAGCACTGGTGGGCCTCTGTGGAACCCACAAGAACAGTCAGAAAGCCACTGGGAAGTCCCTTGTGTCCTAAAGTTGGGTAACCCTGCACACTTAAAGAAGTTACAGTCTGAAAAGTTTTAAATAATTTACTTGTGGTCAAATTAAACTCTCAGTTTAGACACCATTTCTCCTGGACATCTGATAGTGTCCAGACATTTAGTTGCTCTTTTGTTTCTCCCCAGCGTATATTTCCCTTGCCTTTAATCTTTCATGTACTATTCAATTTATATTCAACACTTCTAAGAAGCTTTTCCAAATCAAAACGGCTCATAGTAACATTTTCTCACTAATAATCCACTGTAATAATCACCTGTACAATTCACTTAGCACTTGAAAATTGCATAGTTACTTAAATATAATTTAGGTCTAGATTCTGATATAAGGAAATATAAACAGGTAAAGAATAAAAATGCATAAAATAATTACTGAGTTGAAAGTAACCAGTGCCTTAAGAGACCTACAGATGGAGTTCTTTGGAAATTCCAAGAAAAGAGGGCCAATTGTCCTAAAGGAAATAGATTTTTAAAGGGAATGAGATGTGTGAACACTCAGACAGAAATGGGCGTTTATTGGCTGGGGATTTAGCTCAGTGGTGCTGGCCCCTGCCTTGCAAGCACAAGCTCACAAGTTCAATCCCCAGTACCAAAAAGAAATGGGCATTCCTGACTGAAGGAGCCCCATGGATCAAGGAAAAAGTGCAAAAGTATGATATATAGGTAATTTAGTTAGGCTGAAGAAAAAAAAGAAGGGAAATTGTAGGATATATTGTTAAAAAGTGAACCAGTGTTAGACATAGCTTTGTGAGTTGTCATTTTATATGTATCTTGTTTTCCCAATTATGCTATAATAAATTCTTTGAAGACAAGTGTACTTTTAACCTTTACAACAGGGTTACTGTGGGCAGAGGAGCAGTATTCAGTAAAATTTTGTTGAATATGTGATAGGTAAACCAGTTTTGTGAACATGCATTATGTAAGATAACTTCTTGGCACACCTTCCTGTGTAGTTAGAGTGTGTAAAAACCATTGAGAGCTCCATAGTAATGTTCCTTATAGGTAAGAAGTCCTTAATGTATTGGAGGAAGTGGAACAGTCATGTGTTCAATTAATAACATTGTTTGTAAATCACTCCCCAGATTAAATGAAAAATGCTGGTTTGAGTTGAAAAAAAATCAATACAAACAAACTGTACTTTTGAAATTTAGTCTCTCAACACTTTTTTATTTGTTATTTGTTTTAATAAATTAGATTTTAAAGAATATTTTTGTAGAATTCAGATTTAATTTAACCATGTTTTTGGAGAGAAGGTAATAATTAAAAAGCCGTACTCAAGAATTGTGTTGGACTGTGGATGGATAACATTTTTTTCAAATGTCCATACATAAGTTCCTGGTATTTCTGGTCTCCATAGAAAGACTATGTACCCATATAACAGAAGGAGAAAAATGAGTGTACCTTCTTCCTACCTTTAGTGTGGTGAATGCCTTCTATCATTTAAAAAATAAATTCTCACAGCTGTTAAGCCATTTATGTGTTTTAACGGTTCTTATGGCAAAGCATTTCATTATTTTACAGTATTTATTTTGTTTTAAATTTTCTATATCATGTACTAGGTGAAAAACCATTTCGCTGTGATGAATGTGGTATGAGATTCATACAAAAATATCATATGGAAAGGCATAAGAGAACTCATAGTGGAGAAAAACCTTACCAGTGTGAATACTGTTTACAGGTAAGAGAGGTAGCTTGAAATTCTTCTGTCATAGTTAAGCTATAAAATAATTCTAAAAAATTAAATTAGAAGATGTTACTACTAGAATTATTTGAAGAGCTTTTAAACTCTTGCCAATCAGGCTTATAATAGAAAACCAACACAGTGAATTTATTTGGAATTACTTATATTATTATACTTACATTAATTGTTTTCTTTCTCTCTTTTGTTGACTGAAAATACAAACAAAACCCAAAACCTACTTACAACCTCTGAATTCGACAGTATTTTTCCAGAACAGATCGTGTATTGAAACATAAACGTATGTGCCATGAAAATCATGACAAAAAATTAAACAGATGTGCCATCAAAGGTGGCCTTCTGACATCGGAGGAGGATTCTGGCTTTTCTACATCACCAAAAGATAACTCACTGCCAAAAAAGAAAAGGCAGAAAGCTGAAAAGAAATCATCTGGAATGGACAAAGAGAGTGCTTTGGACAAGTCTGACCTGAAGAAAGACAAAAATGATTACTTGCCTCTTTATTCTTCAAGTACTAAAGTAAAAGATGAGTATATGGTAGCAGAATATGCTGTCGAAATGCCACACTCTTCAGTAGGGGGGTCTCATCTCGAAGATGCATCAGGAGAAATACACCCACCGAAGTTGGTTCTCAAAAAAATCAATAGTAAGAGAAGCCTGAAACAGCCACTGGAGCAAAATCAAACCATTTCACCTTTATCTACATATGAAGAGAGCAAAGTTTCAAAGTATGCATTCGAGCTTGTGGATAAACAAGCTTTACTGGACTCGGAAGGCAATGCTGACATTGACCAGGTTGATAACTTGCAAGAGGGGCCCAGTAAACCTGTGCACAGTAGTACTAATTATGATGACGCCATGCAGTTTCTGAAGAAGAAGCGGTATCTTCAGGCAGCAAGTAACAACAGCAGAGAGTATGCGCTGAATGTGGGCACCATTGCTTCCCAGCCTTCTGTAACACAGGCAGCTGTGGCAAGTGTTATTGATGAAAGCACCACGGCGTCCATACTAGATTCCCAGGCACTGAACGTGGAGATTAAGAGTAATCACGACAAAAATGTTATTCCAGATGAGGTACTGCAAACTCTGCTGGATCATTATTCTCATAAAGCTAACGGACAGCACGAGATCTCCTTCAGTGTTGCAGACACTGAAGTGACATCTAGCATATCAATAAATTCTTCAGAAGTACCCGAGGTCACCCCGTCAGAGAATGTTGGATCGAGCTCCCAAGCATCCTCGTCAGATAAAGCCAACATGTTGCAAGAATACTCCAAGTTTCTGCAACAGGCTTTGGACAGAACTAGCCAAAACGATGCCTATTTGAATAGCCCAAGCCTTAACTTTGTGACTGATAACCAGACCCTTCCAAATCAGCCAGCGTTCTCTTCTATAGACAAACAAGTCTATGCAGCCATGCCTCTCAATAGCTTTCGATCAGGAATGAATTCTCCACTAAGAACAACTCCAGATAAGTCCCACTTTGGACTAATAGTTGGTGATTCACAGCACTCATTTCCCTTTTCAGGTGATGAGACAAACCATGCTTCTGCCACATCCACACAGGACTTTTTGGATCAAGTGACTTCTCAGAAGAAAGCTGAGGCTCAGCCTGTCCACCAAGCTTACCAAATGAGTTCATTTGAACAGCCCTTCCGTGCTCCATATCATGGATCTAGAGCTGGAATAGCTACTCAGTTTAGCACTGCCAATGGACAGGTGAACCTTCGGGGACCAGGGACAAGTGCTGAATTTTCAGAATTCCCCTTGGTGAATGTAAATGATAGCAGAGCTGGGATGACATCTTCACCAGATGCCACAACTGGCCAGACTTTTGGCTAAAAAAAAAAAAAAAAAAAAAAAAAAGTGTAAATAATACTGGCACTTTAGAACAGATAAATCAAGAGCGGGGTTACTCTGTGTAAAATGGAGTGCTGTACAGATCTAAGAGCGATGCGTTCTAACAAGTTAAGCTGATTTGAATAGCAAGATAATCCAATAACTGCATTTTGTTTGGTTAGCATTCTTTGAACTGCCTTACATGTTGTCACCTTTCTAGAAGCAATGCGTTACTTGTTTTAGATCAGAAACTTGTTATTCCACCTACACAAGTTAAAAAGGAAAAAAAAAAAAAGACTTTCGCACAATTGTTTCCTAACTGATAACAGTGTACATTCTTAGGAGGTTAGTAATTGTGTGAAATCTACTCATACTGTTTCTGAGTTCTTCAGCATAGTGATTGCACTTCAGCAGGGATTCTGATTACCCTTTACAGAGTGGATTTAAAGGTTAAATGTCAAGAGATTATGGCTTAAATTAGTTTGTCCTATCGGGGGGAAAGAAACCACCTTCTAAAGACAATGATATGCCATATACCCTTGATTTTCATTTTGCATTATATTGACATGTTTTTAAGAAGAAGAAGAAGAAAAATGTAATACATATCTGATAGTCTAAGACTCCACTATTTAAAAACCCAATTACTTTTAAAATATGCATACTTTCAAAACCTTTACCAAAACACACAACTGTCGAAGCAGTCTCTGGAAGTATGCGTATTGGTGTCAGTTTCTTTGTACAGTTGTACCTAGATATTTTTTATGATTTTTCATGTGCAAGTAACAAGGTTTTGAAGTTTTAGTAAAAAATATTCTGTAGATTACATTCCCAAGAACATAATGCTTACACAAAATGTATATTCCACGTTTTAAAGCTTAATTGTATTTTACTTTTACATATACACTTCAGTTAACATAGAGCACTTAGAATCTATGTGGTATTTTTGATTTCTCAAAGTTAAAAAAATTAGATTTTTAGGTTTGATATGGTTGTGTCATAATCATCTCATAAATGACAATTTTAATTTTTGGCAATAAAAAGAGATCGAGGTTATCTTTGAAACTGTAAAACCTGGTTTAATCCTCTTTCCAGACTCTTGATAGATTGGATAATTAGTGTCCAGAGAAACTAAAGAAATGGGCATTTTAATTGCTTATTTTATCTTGAGTTATTCTTTAACGAACATTGCTCATTACAATTTTATAAACCAAAAGTGTTTACTAATTCCAGTAACTACAATTTCTTTTCAGCTAGATAAGTAATCGGAGAAATTTTGTTGCTTTTCAAATTCTAAATAAACTACAGACTTTATCCTTATACCACGAATGTTTTTTTTAATACTCTGTCTTAAAATAATACAGCATGGTACAATAAATAGTGTTTTTATATATATATATATATATATATATTCTTTTCTGAAGAATGATGGTTTGAGTTACATATTGAACAGTTTTAATTTTTGAAGAATAACATTAGTTACCTTGATTCTTTTTCTCTTTAATTTGTTTCAATCTCTTTGGTTTTTGTAATTTAAATTTTCATCATCTTTGTCACAATGCACATACTGATAAATCACCAGTGAAAATTAAAATCAATACCGTTGGAAGATGAAACTTCACTTTGTTCATTTCCATTTTAATCTTTGGCCCTGTAAATCTGCATTCTTTGTTTCAGTGTAGAATATGTTATCTGTTTAAATTATTTTTCTTTTATTTAATATTGTCCCAAGACTGTTCTCATAAAGAAAGGGAACAAAGAAATATCCCCCTAACATCCTTCATTTATGTTCATTTATTTTGAATATATTTGTGTTTTATGGTATGGAGTATAAATTATGTTTAATGTGGTTTCCTCTACACTATGGTCATTAAGCTTTGCTTGAAATTCTAGTTTTCCCATTTGACAGCTTTCTTTGCTGCCAAAGTGTTCAAGAATTTTACACTTCTTTGAAGTAAATATTTAAGTTCTGCCATTACTAATCTTAAGATTGGTGTGTGTTGTGTTGTATATCACAGTTGCAAGAGGAATTCATTCAGGTGAGATGTTAAAAATGGAACTGTGCTCACCCTTAGAGAGGCGCTTGTATTTTTCTCAATGTGCTTTTGGTGAGAGTAGGCGTATATTTCCTGAGTTGATTTTTTTAAAAGCCTGGTCAAAAATATTGTTCCATTAAGAACTTATGCAGTTCTTAGTACAATGTAAAGTTTCTTGTTTAACATCACCAGCACAGTTTTAAATACTATGGTTATTGCTGAGCAGTTTGGGTAAGCTTAGAGAAAAAGACCTTTGGAAATGGTGGTTATGCAAGCAGAGTTTCAGGTGTGGCGTTCCTGTCTTCAACACATTTCCTTACATCTATACAATGGCAGACTTTTCTACCAGGTTATAAGCATTTTTGAGATAACTGATACTTAGCCAGCATAACTTACTGACTTATCATTACATATAGTCATCACTCTTACTGTGAAATTCTGAATGCCTACCAGACTTACCTTATGTTATCATCACATGATGATCATCTCAACAGTTTGGGTTTCGCCATTTTGATTCAGAGAGTTGTTTAATTTCTATCTGGGCATTAGTAGAGAAAATAAGTAGCCTTGTATGCTACTTTAGATTGAAACATGAAGGATATGAGATATCCTTTGCAATCCATGTTTCTTATTTCTCTTAGTGAGCAAACTGTTCTATAAAACCTACTCTTAACGCCCATACACTTTCCATAAATGTGAGTGAAGTGTGCTTTTCCCCGTAGGTCCTACTTTCATGTTTGAGGATTGGAAACAGATCGTATTAAATGAGGTAGTGTCTCTTAAACATCTTCTGAAAGTGTTTTTAACTTAAAATCTTATTGTAAATACATTTCATTTGGTTTGAAATATTTGAGTGGCTCCTAAATTTTTTGGATCTACATGCAAATGTGCTACCTGATAAGGTAGGGGTCCATCTTCTTAG
The DNA here is from genome assembly GCF_012274545.1 of Fukomys damarensis. Taxonomy (NCBI): domain Eukaryota; kingdom Metazoa; phylum Chordata; class Mammalia; order Rodentia; family Bathyergidae; genus Fukomys; species Fukomys damarensis. The sequence goes on along the minus strand of NW_022900936.1, from coordinate 68,738,942 downwards.
CTCTGGCTAGGATGCCAGCAGTGAGGTCATTTTATCTCTTGCGAGGTAGAAAAGGCCTTGTGCTCAGGGCAGGCTTTCATTTCCACAGATGAGAGACACTCGCAAAGTGCCAGCAAGGTTAGATCTTTTCGCCACTTCTTTCGTATTGTTAATTTGGGTTTTTAAAAGGGCTGTTTCAAAAAAAAAAAAAAAA
>NW_022900936.1:68727366-68738730 GCF_012274545.1 Fukomys damarensis | reverse complement strand
TTTTTAAAAAAAAAAAAAAAAAAAAAAAAGCCGGGGAACTTTAAAAGTAGGCAGTGCTGTAGTACTACATTTCTTAGAACATTTTAAACTAGCACTCATCTTTTCACAGTCTGTTTACTTGAAGAAGCACTATTATAATCAAAGAAACTTTTTGAGTGGGCAATTTAATTTAAAGATTTTCCGTTTCAAATTGCTTTATTTCAGGGAAATAATTTTCCAGTTGTTTTTGCTATATTCTGCAAGTAAAAACCGTGTTTCCTTTTTCACTTAAACTTTGGTAGGAAACAAACTAAAGCAGACAAACATTTCCTGTTATGTTTGTTGCTTTCTTTAATCCAATGGATAAAAAAGTAAAACCCTGTAAACATTATTTTATTTTTTTATGCAATACCATGCTGTAAATAGGGTTCATCAAGTAAGGATGTACCTATGATTGAATCTTTAATTCTGCACAGTTAGAGTTTATATATAAACGTGTCTTGACAATCAAGGACTTTCATGCGAGTCTTCCTTTATGATGTTTATTATTGTTATGCATTCCATTTGTTTTAAAGTGAGTACCAATGTGCTAATTTGTATTGTCTGAAAGTATGTATGATGTTTTTACAGCTTGTTTTTAAGAACCTGTAAATATGTACAAACCCCAGTCCTGCTTTATGTTAGAAGGCATATGATGTTGTACTGTAAGCAATAATAATACACAGCAGTGCTAACTTTACAAGTAGCATCAGGAACGTTCTAAAAACATTTCAGAGTTGTTAATTATCCTCATTTCATCTAATAATTATCATCTTTAATCAGTTTTTATAAGCAGATTCCATTGTTCCTCCTTTTGGAACGTGACACTGTTTACACAGCGTAATTGGCGCTGCAGGGGGACAGGCTAGATCTGGCTTATCTGCGCTCACTCTCACTAAGCATTGAATGGCCTTACCACTCTTCTGCAAGATGGAGGAAGACCGCACACTTAGTGCCCATCACACTGAAGGAAGGGATGTGGGTTTTTTTCCTGCTTCTGTACTGCTACCTAACTTTGTGGTTTGCTTTGGATTTTAATATTTGTTTCTGTTTTAGATTCAAGCCCGTAAGTTTTGAGGTGAATTAAGCTCCATTGTGAAATAGATAGTTCTCTTCATATTTCATAGCTTCATATTTCAATAATTCTAGACTTTCTACTTTGGTTTTTAGATACTTATTTTTCACGCCTGATTTCTCAGCTGATCAGATGAGTTTATTCAACTTCAGTACAAAGAAAAACAAAATTGAGGTTTGAAGTGAGTAATATACTGTACAGAACAGCTATTTGAATACACACATCACTGCTCTAGAGATAAAACCACCAATTTATAAATGTATATGACTTACATTTTATAGGAGAAATGTTTTTAAATGCTAGTCATTTATATAATGTGCTTTGAAGGATTTGCTAGTCCACTTCTGTCACTTTTTAGTACACTGGTATCTTTTATATGTAATGTATGCTTTTTATTATTGTAGCAAAGCATTTCAGTAGAAAGAATTTTGCAAAAATATGGGGGAAATTTTTCATTGTTGGATTTGAATTATACTGGATTTTATCTGTGTAGTCTTACTTGTCTTTATTTTAATGCTGTTTGGAAGGGAACTTGGTATCCAAATAAAGCAGGTAACCTCATTTTACTTCAAGGGCATACTGTGTAGTGCTGAATTTAATCTGGAAATCCAATGATTTTGAAAAGAAAAACAAGTTTTTAAAAATTGTACAGGAGAAATTAAATGTGTGATGGAAATCCTGATGATGGAGACATTGAATTTTCTGACACATAGTGTTATTTTCCTGGGGTCCCCATGACTTCTTTGTATTTCAGCTAATAAAAGAAAAACCCTGCCATTGAGACTGGTAGGCTAATAGGATGTTCTGATTATACAGTATTACTTTCCTTATCCCACTTTTGACCCTTTCTCGATCACTGTAAATTTTTATTTTCTATTTCCTATTGATAATTAAACATGTATATAATATAGATACTGTTGTATAGAACTGAATGAATTGGGTTGCTGTGCTTGAATGGGTAGCTAATTGAAAATACTTTACAAATACTGAGAATTCATAAAATGCCAGAGCAAATCGTTGAGGGGAAAGAGGGCTCCGTGTGTCTTGGGAAAGGTCACAGCAGATCGTCTTCAATCCCAGAGGAGAGTAAAGTGAAGGAGTCAGCTGCAAACCCAGTATCAGGACACAGACTGGGTCTTCCCTTCCTTCCCCAGAAAAATAGCACTAAATTTCAAAATCTACTCAGGTGAAAATTGCTTTGCAATGATAGTTATCACGTTGAAATTTTCACTGTTAAATAAGAGATTTGTGATTTTTTAAATACAAACTTTTAAATCATTAGCCTGACAGTTGAAATTTAGTAAGTCAGTATATTTTAGGATATATTTTGCCTTCCATGTAGAGTTGTTTTTAAACAATTGGGAGGATTTTTTGTTTGTTTAAATACATTTTTATTGTCATTGTAAAAATAATTTTTGCTTGAGCCCATGTTATTGGCATGAATGAATTGCTGAGCCTTTATAATACAGTGAACACTTGGGTCATTATAGTCATGGGACATGGAGGTGTTCTCAGAGCCAACCTGTTCTCTAAGAAATTTGATGAGTTACACGGCTTTTGGCACTATTGTCATTAGTTAACTTTGCCATTTAAAGTTTATAATACCATTTTATGTATTGTGATACTAAAGGAAATTGTTTTTGCTTTATTTTAAATTGAATTATTAGACTAACATTTGCAAATTCTGCATTTTAAATGTAGATACTGGCTGTTTGAAAAATAAAATATAGAATACAGTTTTACGAATAATTTTCTAGCTGAATTTTTCACAATACTTTGAGCCAAATAACTAATGGTAAATATGCAAAAACTGTGGTATATAGATAAGAAAAATAGGTTGTCTGTGTGGAATTAGATCACACAAATTGAGTAACAGTTATTAGGGCCTTTACTGTAGCTTTGTGTGGAGTATTATTCTAAAATTCAAGAATCAAGTGTTACTGTCATGAAATATTTAAGCTGGAAGTATTTTTAACATGAAACTAAGAATATACGTATTTTTTCTTTATAAATAAGATTTTATAACGCAGTGGCAGTAGCATACGTGGGATTTCTTTTTTCTTTTCCCTTTCATTAGTGTAGGTAGGTTTATCTCACCCGTCTGCCACTCTGCTAGTACCTTTTCTTGGGACAGGACGCATTGTGAGAAAGCTGTCTGTAGCCAAGAGTGCAGCCTGGGTCCCCAGAAACTTTAACTGGCCTTTGCGGGTATCTGTCGTTGGACCCAGTTTTCTTAGCATGGCGACGCTGTAACCAAATGTATGTGGTTATGCTACTGACAGTCTGCTAATTCATTTCCTCCATCCCAGTTCCTGACTGATTCAGATGAGTAGGGAGAAACACTCTACATGACACTTCTCCCTGCCTCTAAGATGATCTGAAAAAATAAAATTGAAGTCACTTGAATTAATACGCTGTCACTGAGTCTTACTTGACAATTCATCCTGCAAAAAAGAATATGGACATTTTTCTGATGATGTGTTTGGTAGGATTTTAAACTTTTTCAGTGTGCTAGCTGTTCAATTTTAACCCCTTTTGGTGAGCCTGCTAAGACGTGAAAGGATGTCCAGAATCGATGGAGGTGAGAAGTTTTTGGAGAACTGAAACCAAAATGGGGGTCTCAAATGTAGCCTTTTTTGTCATTTCCAAATAAAAAGGACATTTAGAGTAAAAACTACCTATAATTGCAGATTTATGTGCATATGTGTAAGTAGAGGTGAGAAATGTGATATTGTAAACACGAATGGCATTTTCAAATGACTGGCTAAAGCTTTTAAATGGTCTTGAATGGTGAAATTGAGAACATTTGAGCCTTTCCTATTTACCCTTTTCTGCAGATGAATTTTTAAAGTTGTAACCTTCATAGTTCTCTCAAACTTAATATCCTTAAGCTTCTGAAGCTATGCTCTCCTATCCAGGTGAGGAAGGGAAGCTGCGTGTAGTTGCATACACCTATAATCCCAGCACTCTGTGAGGAAGGGTGAGGCAAGAAGATCACAAGTCCACGCCTACCCTGGGCAACTTAGTGAGCCTCTGTACCAAGACAGAAAAACATCTCAAATGGGCTGGGGATGTAGCTCATTGCGAAGGTCCTGAGTTCAATCCCCAGTAGTGAGGGTGGGAAAGGGACCAAAGAATTGTAATATCCATGGTAACACTTGTGTTTTCTGTTGATTTGAATCTTCACTTGCTGGGGTGTAAGCTTGGACACTACATGCATTCAGCATTGGTCTACTTAGTAAAGGCATTGTAATGGATGAAGACAACAGGTGGTTGTGGCTACTTCACCCCTTGGGCACCTACAAGTTTTGATAGTGGTATCAGTCATATAAGTATTGCAGATTGTTACAGCAAACAGTGGATGTCATAAGATGGGTTGGGTGCTGGGCTGACTAATTTCCATGTTCTTCAACAATTGGATAACTACAGTTACTCTCATTTTAAGGTAGTCTTTAGAAAATTAATTGTAACAAATTGGTTCCAGAGATTAGAAAATATGTACAGACCAAATGCAATGGAAATACAGAACGTTGTCAGGCATTATTCCCTCCTGAAAAGACCAAGTTTTTGAGTAGGCTTCAAGCATGGACTGGGAATGAGGAAATAGGTTGTTCTGATGGAACTGACTTCTCACAGGAGTGAGATTAATGCCTACAGAGATTTGCAAACCTGAGGATCACCTGGACTCCAACAGAGCATTGGAAGTGGGTGGTAGAAGAGGCTTACAGGAAGTAGGGGGCTACATGAACCAAGGCCTAGTTAGCCATCCCAGCACAATCTTTGTGGAGAGGTGTTAATACGGCCTCCCTTGAAGTCACTACTGTTGAGTTTTCCCAGTCCACTGTTACATTTATGGTACTCTTCTATTCCCTGCTAGGCGTTCAGGCCACTGTAAAACTTACCTTTTAAACCTCCACTCTGATAGTTCTCTGTTTATGGACACCCCAACACCGTCACTTACACAACTTCCATCAGTTAAAACTGATGGCCAGAACACAATAGAATAAACACCTGCAGAGCAACTCGGGCCCTCGCAGAAAACAAGTTGGTGAGAGCCCCTGCGTGCATTTTACCGGGCTGGTCCTCGATGTTGGCTGACAGCAGGTGCTGTCAAAGCATGAGCTGGGGCATGGGCTCTACAGAGTCCAGTGAAGTACACAGAACAGGTACTGTATTGTTCAGGAAAGTATTTCCAAGTAGCATAATCAGCACTGCACGGGACATCCTTGAGAACTATGGGTGCTTCCCGTTGAGGATGATGGTGAGAAGATCCTCCACAGGCTACCTGAGGCGATGAGCGAGAGGGCTTAGAGTCAAGGGCTTTGAAGTTGCAGGTTGGCTTGATCTGTTTTAACTGTGTTCGGGTCACCCTTTTGGAACCTCAATTTTTTGGTGGGGGTGTTACCAGGGATTGAATTTAGGACTTTGTGCTTGCGAGGCAGGCGGCAGAGCCACTGAGCTAAACCCCCGGCCCTGGAACCTCAATTTTTATCTCTGCAAAATGATGAAAACCTACCCAGGCTGTTATGAATGCGAAATCATTTGAGGTAACAATTGTAAATTATAAAGCAAGGGGCATTTACTAGTTCAAATTTAACACTGATGAAAGAGCAGTGGATAGCTGCTGCAGCCCACGTGCATATGAAACCACGGCATTTCATAGTTAGACTCGAGTCCCGTTCGCACCACATCTCATCATGTGTAAATATCCCCAAATCGGAAATACTTTGGTAAGGATATTCAACCTGTATTGTCTTTCAAAAGATTGAATATATGAGGTAATCAGCCTATCTGGGTTCAATGGCAAGCAATAACTAGTGAGATGGAAGTAAGAATGTGTTGCGGTGAAATCCCCAGTTTCTCACCCCTAAACTGTTAGTTAATCCTGAGCAGGAATCTGGAGGCCCATGAGGCAAAAGTAGTCATGGACAGTGAGATTGGAACGGAGCAGCCAGCTTTCCCAGGCAGGAGGAAGGGATGCGTGGCTGCCTGTGTGTGTGTGGAGCAGGTGGGTCTGCTCTCATTTTATTAAAAAAGTCTGCATTTATTTTTTGACCATTTTTCTCCCTTCTTTGCCAGCTCCTTTGTTTATATCTTCCTGAACAACTGCAGTATCCATGCTCTCCCAGGTGTATACCAAACAGAAACAGCTGACTGAAGGGATAGGCTGCCCTGCCTGATTCTCGTGAAAAGTAGGGACACTTAGGGTTTGTTTTTTTGTTGTTTTTTTAGTATTAATATTTCAGGAAAATTTAAAACTAGATTACTCATTTGGGGGAAATTGTGGGAGTCCTGGATTAGTCTGTAAGATTCCTGGATGCACTGTTCAGCAAGCACCAAGCAGGTGTGTGTGTGTGTGTGTGTGTAAGTGAATTAACAGTGTGAGAGAGCAAAGGAGGCACTGGCAGTGCTGTGCGGAGGGTTAGAGATGATGCTGGAGATGAGGGACAGTAAGATGATTGGGTGGAAATGTTGGAATTCCATGCTCATCTAGAGCTGCACCTCCTACAGGCATCTAAACAAGATTCTCAGGGAGACACAGGCTCCAAGATAGTGGAAAGTGAATGCCTGCTTGATATGTGCTGGGCTTGTTTCCAAAACCTGAGTGTAGAAAAGAGCAGAGGATGCAGCCAGGACTGAAGGTTAGAGGCAGTTCCTTCTCCTTGACACCCTAGGGCTGACTGGCCCCTCCCTTTCCCACCCCTGCTGCATAGGAACAATGAAAAAAGAAGCAAAAGGGTCCACGTGGGGAGCCTATGGACAGGAAATGACAATGCTTGCTGCTGAACTTGGTTCATTAAATATTCTGTGATCTGATCAATCAGATGGTCAGGTCATGGGTGGTAGTGGGGGGGGCAGGCTCATAAATGTTTCTCTCACCCTATGGGACCTTCCCTTCCTTTACCTCACCTGGCATCCTCATGTTTCTTCACCCACTCTTGTTGCTCATCCACTCTCTCTGGCCTACAGGTCTTGCTGCAGATAACAAGCAGGTGAGGGCCTTTCAGAAGCTCCCCAGAGTCTCCTCACCTGGCCCTGTGCAGCCATCTGCTACCCAGGAAGTCTCTCAGCCCCCAATTCTCACTGTTGACCATGCTTAGCGTGCAGATCCTATGGGAGAAGCAGTGCTGGGAAGTTTGGAGTTAGAGGCACTATAGAAAACAGCAATAGGACAGAAACTGGCCGTGGACTTTCAAAATAAGAAATAGTGTGAGTTCTGAAAGCAGCAGGTAGCTGAACTGGATTTCAGTCCCCAGGCGATTCTAGAATGTGTGTTAACAACTCTGCCAGGTAGGCTTGGGAGACCTTGGGCAAGGTCCTATAGTGAAAGAGAGCACCCCTGAGCAAACTCCTGTCTTCTGTTGTCTGCACTCTTGAAGGTCTGGCCCTGGGGCTTCCGTACATGCCACTTAAGTAAACTCTTAAGAAATCCCGTAATTCTCAACACTGGCTGCACTTTAGAAACACTGCAGTGATTTAAGGAAAATACTGATGCCCAGGCTCCACCCCAGACCAATGAAATAATGAAGACAAGCTCCCCCTCGGTCCTGGATGGCTGTCACTGTTGTCACAAGGCAGACTGCACCCCATGTTGTCTCATGCTCCCACAGGCCCCAGGCTGTGACAGATGCCAGGTGGCTGATACAGGACAAGTGACTTTTCCCTCCTCACAGGGCAAACTCCCAGAGTAAACAAAGAGCTCAGATCCCGGAGGAGAAACCTGCTCTACAGGAGCTGGGCACACCTGACAGTAGGATGTGGGGGCTCCTCCCTCTGCACTTGGCCCTCCGCAAAGGAGCTAAAGCCCATTCTGGCCTCTTAGGGGGCCCACCCTGGCTTCTCTGGGACCCAGGAGCTTGCCTTTCCCGAATTCCCACCTTCACCCCCAGCCATGCCCAGCAGTGCTTTCTGCAGCCTTGTGTCTTTGAGCCTGGGTTTCTTGGAGTACAGGCCAAAATTTAGAAAGGAAGACCTCTTTCAGTTTTCTCACTTCCCTTGGATTAAACAGCTGAACTGTGTAGAGGAGACAGCCTGGTATTGGAAACAGACTGAAATTCAAATCCTGGCTTGCTCCTCAGGGCCAGCAAACTTGTGAATGTGTGCAGAATCCCTGTGATTTTAAAACAGGTGTGCTCCCAGGAGGGACAGTACAGTGACTAAATATTTGTCATCGCTCAGGGCCAGACTTCACACCCCTCCTTGCCATTAAAAGTTACAACCAGCGGAAGACACTACCTCCAACAAGATGTGTTCTAGCTCTCAGGTGTTTTGGAGGTGGGGGGAGGGCTGTTGGGCTAGAAAGCCTGTAATTCTCGACACTGGCTGAACTTTAGAAGCACTGGATTGATTTAAGGAAAATGCTAGTGGCCAGGCCCCACCCCAGACCAATGAAATAATGAAGCCAAAATCTCTGGGGGCTGAAAGCAGCCCTAGGTGATTGTGAAGCACAGCACGCAACAGACAAACCAACCCTGTCTGGGGCACTCAGACTCTGGTTCTGGGGTCTGGGCTGGAAGACATGTTTTTGTTTGTATACATCTACATGGTGATTTGATGTTTCAACCTGCATTTGCATTTCCATTCTCCTTAACTGTGTCCCAGCTCTGGTCCCTCTCCAAGGTTCAGGCTTTCTGACAAATGATTTCAAGACATGGTTTCTTCTGCAGCCTTCACCCAAAAGGCGAGTCTCAGCACTACACACTGGGCAGAGAGGCCGGGGCCGCCTATCCACAGCTGCATCAGGTAAGACCTGCAGATCAAAGCTGCACTATTGTGGGCTTCAACGTGGGCATGAGCTGTTACTAAACAGGAAAAAATAGAAAGGTGAATTTAATAACATCTTTTACACAGCTGGGCTGAAGTTACAGGCAATTTAGACATTGAAATAAGAACACGTTAAAACATTTTTACCTTGTCCGGTTGTGTTATGCATTTACTATCTACTGCTCCATAACAGGTTACCCCAAAACTTGGTGGCTTAAAGCAATGATGGTAATTTATTCTCTCTCATGGTCTCTGTGTGTTAGGAACTCATTCAGGGCCCCATCTGGGAACTCTGAGGAGACCGGGATCACCTCATGTGTCACTCGTGTCTGACCGTGATGTGATGCTGGCTGCTGTCGGAACACCCGTGTGGCTGCTTTCGTGGCCTGGGCTTCCCCATAAGTTGGCGGCTGTATCCCCAGAGTGAGTGAGTGAGGAAGAGGGAGGAAGATGAAGGGACACCCTGCCACCTTGTGCCTGGGCTGTGAAGCCAAACAGTATTATTTTTCCATTCTCAGTAGGCACTTAAAGGTCCACTCGGGTTCAATGAGAGTGAATACAGACTCCATTCCTGTTTTTGTTTTGTTTGTTTTTGTTTTTGTTTTTTTCTTCCCCAGGTACCGGGGATCAAACTCCCAACCTTATGCTTACCAAGCAGTCGCTACGCCACTCAACTCCATTCCTTGTCGGATCCCATTCCTTTTGGAGGAATCCCAATTCCATATTGTAGGAAGCGATTATGGGATAGAACATATCAGTGCAGCCATCTTTGAAAATACAACCTGATCCATTTTATTTTTCTTTTTAATTTTCTTACTCATGTTCCCTTAGATTCCAAAGCAATGTGTGCTTATTATAAGAAAAACTATCAATAAAAATCCAAAATTTATAAACAAGAGTAGATTTCTCCTTCCACTTTACTGTATCAATTTCAGTTTCTAGAAACACTATTAACATATTAACATTAGCTGGGCATGGTGGCGCATACCTATAATCGCAACACTCGGGAGGCTGAGGCAGGAGGATCGCTGAGAGTTTGAGACCAGCCTGGGCTACCTAGTGAGTTCCAGGTCAGTCTCAACTACATAGTGAGACCCTGTCTCAACACCCCCTAAAACAAAACAATAACATGTACTCTTCTATATGCATCTTACACATATGTAAATACATGAATAACATACCATAGTTATTATTCTACAAATTGCTTTTTTTTGGGGGGGGGTCTGGTACCAGGGATCGAACTCAGGACCTTGCACTTGTGAGGCAGGCATGAGCAAATTGTTTCTTTATCCAATAGTAATTGAACAGAGTTCTGTATCAGTACAAAGAGAACCACCTAATCCTTTCTGGTGCCAGCTATCTACATCTTGCTGTACCATAGCATGAATTAGTGTTCCATTGATAGATTTTTAGGTTGTTCTCATTTTCTTCAACTATTACAAATTGATGAATCAAAAAAATATCTCTCTACTAGGTCATGTAGGGTAGTACCTTGCAAATGGAAGTGTCTCATTCTGAGAATATGCATAATATTATTTTTCCACACAAGTGTAGAGGTTTTTTAAAGTTAGCATCACTGTTATAAAATAAATCTACATTAAGCAGCACACACGTTTTTCTTTGCAAATGACAAAAAAAAAAAAATGTGTTTTTCTATTTAGCCTTAACGACGGAGACATACACACTTGTCCTAAGGTTTAGAAGGTGCTTATAAACTTGGAAGGAATCTCCTCATTTATTTAGAAAATGACGAGGGGCAGGAAGCGGGGAGTTGCAAGAGGCGTGCATTTCCTTTTCTAATGTTTTGACTGGCGCTGAGATGTAATTGAATGTGTATCTTCAGTTCACACCGAACTCTTAGGGGAGACCCATGAGAAAGTAACAGCAAACAAGAAACCAGTTTAAGGTAAAAAGAAAAAAGAAAGTGCTGTGTATGACCCAAAAACAAGTGAGAAAGGCCCTATGGATACCTTCTGGCCACACAGATCGGTAGAGGGATGCATTGTGGATTCCAATAACATGCCGTCCTCTCCTCTTATCCCTCCACCTTTTGCTCACTGATGGCTAATCTGTAATTTACCCTGCGACTCTTGCCTCTTGCAGCGATGGCTGGAGACTTCTTTGCAGGGAATGAGGTTCTGAACTGTGCTACCACACAGATGAGCTCCGAGGACTTTGTGCTAAGCACAGGTCAGGCACACTGTATGATCCCACTTTTATGAAATATTCAGAATATGCAAAGTCAGAGACAGAAAGCAGATTCAGTGTCACCTGGACTTGGGATGGGGATGTGGCGTTACTGCTACTGAGTACGGAATTGCTGTTTGAGGTGATCGGAGTAGTTGGGAAAGATGGTTGCACAGCATTGTGAATGTGACTAATGCCGGAGGATTGCGCACTCTAAAGCAATTAGATTGGCAAAGTGTATGTAAAATACTTTCAGGGGTAGGGGAGAGGGAGGGAGAAGGAGAGGGAGGGAGGGAGAGAGGGAGGGAGGGAGAGGGCGC
>NW_022900936.1:68726612-68726952 GCF_012274545.1 Fukomys damarensis | reverse complement strand
TCAGAAGCCCGAAGCCCACGTGGGAGCCTCGGAGTTATTTAAAGGTCGGGAGCTGCCTGGTGAGATGGCGATCCTGTCATCGCTCTGTGTTCCTCTGGCTTTTCCCCACCCGCAGCCCAGACAGCCCTGCTTCTCCCCTAGGACAGGGGCTCTGGTTTTCACTGGAGGCGGCCAGGGCAGCCCCCACCGTGCGCCTCCACGTGTCTGGGACATTTTCTTGGCCGCAGAAGCTCCGCATCGTCTGTGACTCCAGGGTCACCTGTCCCCAGCGCCCCCGGGCCAGGCCGGCGACATTACTGGGGGCTGCGGGGCCGCACCCCCGACCCCAGCCTCGGGGCCT
>NW_022900936.1:68721060-68726274 GCF_012274545.1 Fukomys damarensis | reverse complement strand
GTGTGTGTGTGTGTGTGTGTGTAAGTGAATTAACAGTGTGAGAGAGCAAAGGAGGCACTGGCAGTGCTGTGCGGAGGGTTAGAGATGATGCTGGAGATGAGGGACAGTAAGATGATTGGGTGGAAATGTTGGAATTCCATGCTCATCTAGAGCTGCACCTCCTACAGGCATCTAAACAAGATTCTCAGGGAGACACAGGCTCCAAGATAGTGGAAAGTGAATGCCTGCTTGATATGTGCTGGGCTTGTTTCCAAAACCTGAGTGTAGAAAAGAGCAGAGGATGCAGCCAGGACTGAAGGTTAGAGGCAGTTCCTTCTCCTTGACACCCTAGGGCTGACTGGCCCCTCCCTTTCCCACCCCTGCTGCATAGGAACAATGAAAAAAGAAGCAAAAGGGTCCACGTGGGGAGCCTATGGACAGGAAATGACAATGCTTGCTGCTGAACTTGGTTCATTAAATATTCTGTGATCTGATCAATCAGATGGTCAGGTCATGGGTGGTAGTGGGGGGGGCAGGCTCATAAATGTTTCTCTCACCCTATGGGACCTTCCCTTCCTTTACCTCACCTGGCATCCTCATGTTTCTTCACCCACTCTTGTTGCTCATCCACTCTCTCTGGCCTACAGGTCTTGCTGCAGATAACAAGCAGGTGAGGGCCTTTCAGAAGCTCCCCAGAGTCTCCTCACCTGGCCCTGTGCAGCCATCTGCTACCCAAGAAGTCTCTCAGCCCCCAATTCTCACTGTTGACCATGCTTAGCGTGCAGATCCTATGGGAGAAGCAGTGCTGGGAAGTTTGGAGTTAGAGGCACTATAGAAAACAGCAATAGGACAGAAACTGGCCGTGGACTTTCAAAATAAGAAATAGTGTGAGTTCTGAAAGCAGCAGGTAGCTGAACTGGATTTCAGTCCCCAGGCGATTCTAGAATGTGTGTTAACAACTCTGCCAGGTAGGCTTGGGAGACCTTGGGCAAGGTCCTATAGTGAAAGAGAGCACCCCTGAGCAAACTCCTGTCTTCTGTTGTCTGCACTCTTGAAGGTCTGGCCCTGGGGCTTCCGTACATGCCACTTAAGTAAACTCTTAAGAAATCCCGTAATTCTCAACACTGGCTGCACTTTAGAAACACTGCAGTGATTTAAGGAAAATACTGATGCCCAGGCTCCACCCCAGACCAATGAAATAATGAAGACAAGCTCCCCCTCGGTCCTGGATGGCTGTCACTGTTGTCACAAGGCAGACTGCACCCCATGTTGTCTCATGCTCCCACAGGCCCCAGGCTGTGACAGATGCCAGGTGGCTGATACAGGACAAGTGACTTTTCCCTCCTCACAGGGCAAACTCCCAGAGTAAACAAAGAGCTCAGATCCCGGAGGAGAAACCTGCTCTACAGGAGCTGGGCACACCTGACAGTAGGATGTGGGGGCTCCTCCCTCTGCACTTGGCCCTCCGCAAAGGAGCTAAAGCCCATTCTGGCCTCTTAGGGGGCCCACCCTGGCTTCTCTGGGACCCAGGAGCTTGCCTTTCCCGAATTCCCACCTTCACCCCCAGCCATGCCCAGCAGTGCTTTCTGCAGCCTTGTGTCTTTGAGCCTGGGTTTCTTGGAGTACAGGCCAAAATTTAGAAAGGAAGACCTCTTTCAGTTTTCTCACTTCCCTTGGATTAAACAGCTGAACTGTGTAGAGGAGACAGCCTGGTATTGGAAACAGACTGAAATTCAAATCCTGGCTTGCTCCTCAGGGCCAGCAAACTTGTGAATGTGTGCAGAATCCCTGTGATTTTAAAACAGGTGTGCTCCCAGGAGGGACAGTACAGTGACTAAATATTTGTCATCGCTCAGGGCCAGACTTCACACCCCTCCTTGCCATTAAAAGTTACAACCAGCGGAAGACACTACCTCCAACAAGATGTGTTCTAGCTCTCAGGTGTTTTGGAGGTGGGGGGAGGGCTGTTGGGCTAGAAAGCCTGTAATTCTCGACACTGGCTGAACTTTAGAAGCACTGGATTGATTTAAGGAAAATGCTAGTGGCCAGGCCCCACCCCAGACCAATGAAATAATGAAGCCAAAATCTCTGGGGGCTGAAAGCAGCCCTAGGTGATTGTGAAGCACAGCACGCAACAGACAAACCAACCCTGTCTGGGGCACTCAGACTCTGGTTCTGGGGTCTGGGCTGGAAGACATGTTTTTGTTTGTATACATCTACATGGTGATTTGATGTTTCAACCTGCATTTGCATTTCCATTCTCCTTAACTGTGTCCCAGCTCTGGTCCCTCTCCAAGGTTCAGGCTTTCTGACAAATGATTTCAAGACATGGTTTCTTCTGCAGCCTTCACCCAAAAGGCGAGTCTCAGCACTACACACTGGGCAGAGAGGCCGGGGCCGCCTATCCACAGCTGCATCAGGTAAGACCTGCAGATCAAAGCTGCACTATTGTGGGCTTCAACGTGGGCATGAGCTGTTACTAAACAGGAAAAAATAGAAAGGTGAATTTAATAACATCTTTTACACAGCTGGGCTGAAGTTACAGGCAATTTAGACATTGAAATAAGAACACGTTAAAACATTTTTACCTTGTCCGGTTGTGTTATGCATTTACTATCTACTGCTCCATAACAGGTTACCCCAAAACTTGGTGGCTTAAAGCAATGATGGTAATTTATTCTCTCTCATGGTCTCTGTGTGTTAGGAACTCATTCAGGGCCCCATCTGGGAACTCTGAGGAGACCGGGATCACCTCATGTGTCACTCGTGTCTGACCGTGATGTGATGCTGGCTGCTGTCGGAACACCCGTGTGGCTGCTTTCGTGGCCTGGGCTTCCCCATAAGTTGGCGGCTGTATCCCCAGAGTGAGTGAGTGAGGAAGAGGGAGGAAGATGAAGGGACACCCTGCCACCTTGTGCCTGGGCTGTGAAGCCAAACAGTATTATTTTTCCATTCTCAGTAGGCACTTAAAGGTCCACTCGGGTTCAATGAGAGTGAATACAGACTCCATTCCTGTTTTTGTTTTGTTTGTTTTTGTTTTTGTTTTTTTCTTCCCCAGGTACCGGGGATCAAACTCCCAACCTTATGCTTACCAAGCAGTCGCTACGCCACTCAACTCCATTCCTTGTCGGATCCCATTCCTTTTGGAGGAATCCCAATTCCATATTGTAGGAAGCGATTATGGGATAGAACATATCAGTGCAGCCATCTTTGAAAATACAACCTGATCCATTTTATTTTTCTTTTTAATTTTCTTACTCATGTTCCCTTAGATTCCAAAGCAATGTGTGCTTATTATAAGAAAAACTATCAATAAAAATCCAAAATTTATAAACAAGAGTAGATTTCTCCTTCCACTTTACTGTATCAATTTCAGTTTCTAGAAACACTATTAACATATTAACATTAGCTGGGCATGGTGGCGCATACCTATAATCGCAACACTCGGGAGGCTGAGGCAGGAGGATCGCTGAGAGTTTGAGACCAGCCTGGGCTACCTAGTGAGTTCCAGGTCAGTCTCAACTACATAGTGAGACCCTGTCTCAACACCCCCTAAAACAAAACAATAACATGTACTCTTCTATATGCATCTTACACATATGTAAATACATGAATAACATACCATAGTTATTATTCTACAAATTGCTTTTTTTTGGGGGGGGGTCTGGTACCAGGGATCGAACTCAGGACCTTGCACTTGTGAGGCAGGCATGAGCAAATTGTTTCTTTATCCAATAGTAATTGAACAGAGTTCTGTATCAGTACAAAGAGAACCACCTAATCCTTTCTGGTGCCAGCTATCTACATCTTGCTGTACCATAGCATGAATTAGTGTTCCATTGATAGATTTTTAGGTTGTTCTCATTTTCTTCAACTATTACAAATTGATGAATCAAAAAAATATCTCTCTACTAGGTCATGTAGGGTAGTACCTTGCAAATGGAAGTGTCTCATTCTGAGAATATGCATAATATTATTTTTCCACACAAGTGTAGAGGTTTTTTAAAGTTAGCATCACTGTTATAAAATAAATCTACATTAAGCAGCACACACGT
Organism: Fukomys damarensis; assembly: GCF_012274545.1. Taxonomy (NCBI): domain Eukaryota; kingdom Metazoa; phylum Chordata; class Mammalia; order Rodentia; family Bathyergidae; genus Fukomys; species Fukomys damarensis. The sequence continues at coordinate 68,722,240 of NW_022900936.1, read as the reverse complement.
TTTTCTTTGCAAATGACAAAAAAAAAAAAATGTGTTTTTCTATTTAGCCTTAACGACGGAGACATACACACTTGTCCTAAGGTTTAGAAGGTGCTTATAAACTTGGAAGGAATCTCCTCATTTATTTAGAAAATGACGAGGGGCAGGAAGCGGGGAGTTGCAAGAGGCGTGCATTTCCTTTTCTAATGTTTTGACTGGCGCTGAGATGTAATTGAATGTGTATCTTCAGTTCACACCGAACTCTTAGGGGAGACCCATGAGAAAGTAACAGCAAACAAGAAACCAGTTTAAGGTAAAAAGAAAAAAGAAAGTGCTGTGTATGACCCAAAAACAAGTGAGAAAGGCCCTATGGATACCTTCTGGCCACACAGATCGGTAGAGGGATGCATTGTGGATTCCAATAACATGCCGTCCTCTCCTCTTATCCCTCCACCTTTTGCTCACTGATGGCTAATCTGTAATTTACCCTGCGACTCTTGCCTCTTGCAGCGATGGCTGGAGACTTCTTTGCAGGGAATGAGGTTCTGAACTGTGCTACCACACAGATGAGCTCCGAGGACTTTGTGCTAAGCACAGGTCAGGCACACTGTATGATCCCACTTTTATGAAATATTCAGAATATGCAAAGTCAGAGACAGAAAGCAGATTCAGTGTCACCTGGACTTGGGATGGGGATGTGGCGTTACTGCTACTGAGTACGGAATTGCTGTTTGAGGTGATCGGAGTAGTTGGGAAAGATGGTTGCACAGCATTGTGAATGTGACTAATGCCGGAGGATTGCGCACTCTAAAGCAATTAGATTGGCAAAGTGTATGTAAAATACTTTCAGGGGTAGGGGAGAGGGAGGGAGAAGGAGAGGGAGGGAGGGAGAGAGGGAGGGAGGGAGAGGGCGCTTGCAGGAGCAGAACAGAGCTCAGGGCTCTGTCAGTTCCAAGGCCTTGCTTCTCCTTTGTTTTTAAAGAATAACCTCTATTTTTAGGGATTCTGTACAAAGGGCTGTGGGCAGGGCAAGTGCTCCCAGCCTCCCCAGTTCCTCAGAAGCCCACGTGGGAGCCTCGGAGTTATTTAAAGGTCTTTTTTAGGGATTCTGTACAAAGGGCTGTGGGCAGGGCAAGTGCTCCCAGCCTCCCCAGTTCCTCGGAAGCCCACGTGGGAGCCTCGGAGTTATTTAAAGGTCGGG
>NW_022900936.1:68714724-68720521 GCF_012274545.1 Fukomys damarensis | reverse complement strand
CCGGCGGGCTGACACCGGCACCCTTCCTGCCGGTCCCGCGCCCCCTACTTCACCTCGAACACTCCTCGCGCCTCGCCCTGGACAGGGTCCCTAAGGCGCACCGGGTCGGGAGGAGTGAGATCCCTGAGCCCCACACTGAAGGGACAGGGACTACAGGGGCAGCGTCGACCTTCCAGCGGGGGGCTCCAGGTCCCGCTCCGACACAGTCTCCGGGAGGATGGCCCAGGGGGCTCCGGCGCGGGAGCTCTTCCTCGAGGTGGCCCAGCAGGTAGGCGGGGGCGTGGGGTCCGGATGGGGCTGCGGGGCTTGGGGGCCAGGGCTCACCTGCAGCTGAGTGGGGAGCAGGGCAGCGCCCTGCCCTACAAGTACAGGCGTTGTCTCGGAAGTTTATTTTGGCGTTCCAGTTTAACCGAGATAGCATTACGGACAAATCAGCAGAGCAACCTCTCTGTTCAGATGACCCTCTTTGGTGTTTCTGTTATGGATTTTGAATTGGGGGAGGACATTCTCCACCCCATCCAGGGAGGTCTTCCGTGAACAGATAATGTGAACTTCTAATGCAGACTCAAACCAGTGCTGAATTCATTTCTGAAAAACTCTGATTAATGAAGTCCAATGGGCTTCCGGGTCTCCTGATGTTCGCTGGCTTCTTGTACCTTCCCTTTCTGCTCCCTGTTGGTTGTCAGTGAGAGTAAATATTCAGCATGCATGCACAGAATTGAAGTGGCTCTCCCCAGAATGGAGCTGATTCCTTAAAATAGGAAGAAACCATCTCTATGTGTTTAGCGGGAAGCTGCTTGAACCCGGGGTCACTCAACTTGAAGTTTTCATTGCCCCTTCTGCTTCATGCATTAGGACGGGGAACAGCCCCTTGGGACGGGCAAAAACAGCATAAAGCCCTCATAGCAGGGCAGACCTAGGAGCGCCCTGAGTAAGAGGGCAGGGACGATGGGGGAGCCAAATGCCCCTTTTCATGGGCACGGGCACCTGTGAAAATGCAGCACATTGGCTGGCAGGAAGTAGGTGCTCAATAAAAGCACTGCTCCCCTTCCTATCAGGCCCAGGGTGCCCTCCTGTGCCCTCAGCCCAGATCTCCTCACACCAGCTCTGGGTGCATTTGTGCTGCTTGGACAGGAGTGACTGGAAATTTGGACTTGCTCCTCACAGAAAACTCAGCATTTTTCCCCGAGCTGTTCACTCCACAGGAAAGGCCTGGGCCATGTCCTTGGCGTATTGGGGACCTTCAGCCAGCTTCCTCTCCGAAGAGTCTCACACTTCCGGTGTGCTTTCTCTGGGTATGTCAGTGTTTATGTGCTTGACACGTATTTATGGAACACTCTTTAGTAGAGGGCTCTGTGTTAGGCATGAAAAAGAAGCCCAAATGGAAAATGTGAGGCCCAGGGGTTCCAAAAGGAGCCTAGAAGAGGACGCCTGGAGTTCTCTTTGAGGACATGGTTTGATTTAAGAATCAGATAGAATAGCTGTGTGTGTGTGTGTGTGTGTGTGTGTGTGTGTGTGTAGGTTGGTCAGTCACAAGTGGACTGGCTGAGAAGAGTCCGTAGATCTGAGGGTGGTCAAAGATACACGTACTGCCTGGCTTCCAGGCCTGGCTCTCACCCACGGTGACCTTGGGCAAATGACCTCATAAAGCCTCCATTTCCTCACCTTATAAAGTGGCTATGCCGATTGAGACTTCCCTAGAAAATCAAGATTAGAGATAATTCACGTAAACATTTAGTGTAGTGCTTGGTTCCTTGTAACCCTTCAGTAAATATTGGCCAATAGTTAAAATTAAGGTGGGGAGTTTGCCTTCAGTCCATGGGTAGTGGAACTGATGATTGGAAAGGTCAGTTGGCAAATAAAATGCATGACTCAGAGTAGCCAGTCAAGCGGAAGACCTGAGGTGGCATCTCCCCTCTGCAGCAATGGTGGCACAGAGTGTGCATGTGTGGGAGGAGTGTGTGCCCGGGTCCCAGGGCATCACCCATCTCTGCACCTGCCCCTCATCTTCCTGTGCAGTGCCCAGTGCTCTCCCTTCTTAGTCTCCTCTTCCCTTCCTCTCCTCTCCTCCATTGGGCTGACATAGATTATCTAGGCACTGGAAGGGAGTTTGGGACAACAGTTGTCCTGGTTTGGATCGAGAATGTCCCTCAGAGAGAGGCCTTCTGGGCTCATGGGCCGGGCTTTTGGAAGGTTTGGAAGATTGACTCATGGGTGTACTGTGGCTGACTTGCTGTTGGAAAGTTGGGTTTGATTGGAAGGGCAGTCACTGGTATGACCTGGAAGGGTTTCTCTCCCTTTCTGGCTCCTCCCTTCTCTCGCTGCTTCCTGGCTGCCGTGCTGTGAGCAGCTCTCCCCTGCCAGGCCCCGCTGCCGTGCCATTTCTGCCTTGGAGCAGCCGACCAGAGACTGAAAGTGTGAGCCAGACAAACCTCTCCTCCTTTAAGTCTTGGGTGTAGGGTCTCAGTGACAAGAAAGTGACTAAGGCAGCAGGGAACGCGGAGGTAAGAGAGGCAGATGGAATCAGATATGGCAAGAGACAGAGGGGTTGTCAGAGATCCCCTGGCCCACCAATCCCCTTGCTCAGCTGTGGAAAGACAAGTCCAGCTATGCTCAATGACTTATCCAAAGACATGTGAAAGCCTGGCATAGGTAGGCTGGAGCCCAGGCCAATGACCATATGTCCAATTCTATGCCGACATCAAGTTGTAATATCACTCTGAGCCCTGGTGCTAGGCCTTATCATTGCAAAAGCTTTGCTCTATTTTTGAATCTTCATTAGCTCATGTACAGTTAAGAACTAACTTATTTTTACCAGGTATTTTTTCAGGACTCCTAGCATTTGTACAAAGCTAATGTGCATAGTATATGCAAGGTCTTGGGTTCATACATAACTGGCACTGGAAAAAAGAATCCATGTACAAAGTGAGCCCAGCAGCCCTATGCTAGGCAATACCATACATTTTATTAGTGTGTACAGAAAAGAATGCATTTGCTGGACATGGTGGCGCATTCCTGCAATTCCTGTACTCTGGGAGGCTGAGGCAGGGAGATCATAAGTTCAAGCCCAGCCTGAGAAACTTAGCCACTTAGTGAGACTCCGTCTCAAAATTTTAAAAATTAGAAGAGAACAGGGACGTAGCTTACTGAGAAGGCCCCGGATTCAATCCCACTGCTAGGAGCAGGATGCAACTAAGGAGAAAAAAAGAAACTGAAGACAATCTTTTTAGCCCTTCCTTTTAGAGATAAGGACACAGGGGCCCAGATGGTTGGACGGAGAACTGGGCTCCCATCTGGGGTTTTCAGAGGTATATGCCCCCTCACCTGCTCAGTGTTTGTAGGGCATGAAGCTCACACAATTTTAAGACTCCTTAGTGAAAAGGATACATATTGCAAATACAAAATGAGGTATAATCTTTGGAGGAGGCACAGTGCAAGTGATGGTCTTAAAATGTAAGCTATTAGCTTCACTCTGAAACCATCTCTTGCAATAGACAGAACCAAATTTGGGAGGCAACACAAGAAAAGAGGCTCATGATTCCACAGCTGCAGGAGAAAAGAAATGACAGCTTTTCAGGACTGGGGACCCCTTCACGTAGGCACTGTCCTTTCTCTTCCTCCCCTGTTCCCCCTCTCTGTTTTACAGCCCAAATTTGTTACTTTGCCCAAAAAAGACACATGCACCAAAAATGGTACATATGAGCAAAAAGTAAAATGGAGACATTTTCTGGATAATTTTCTGTTCTACCTGTAATTGGGGTGAGGTGAGTTCAGTGGAGCCCTGTGTCTCATTTGTAACCACAGAATTCTAAATTTTTGAGGTAACTGAGTGACAACACAGACAGGCAATGCCATTAAAAGATTTTTTGTTTGGTTGTTTGGTTTTATTTTGAGTTTTATGGGGGGGGTGCTAAGGATTGAACCCAAGGCCTTGCGTATGCTAGAAAGAGTTCTACCACCAAGCTATACCCCAGCCTGAAAGAGTTGAATTCTTTGTATCTCCCAAGAGAAAGGGACAGGCCGTGCCATGCAGGGCTCCAGGGAAGCCCAGGATTGGATTGCTGGCCAAGGACAGGAGTGGATAGGTGGGGAGGAAGCCAGGCCAAAGCCTTTTGGGGGTTCTTTCAGCAGAAATGGAAAGGAAGGGCCAGGCAGAGTAAACAGGTTGTGACCAGACAACTTGAATAATTCGAGGCATTTCTGGATTATAAAAAGCTCTCTAGTTGCCTGGTACCTGGCCATGGGGTGGTTTAATCCAGTGTTAACCCTGACTTGGTATAAGAATTAAATAAGGGGATAGTTGGAGCTGTGGAATCAGGATTGGTTGCTATGCATATGAAACCATGTGCCTGGCCAAGCCCTTGGCCGTCCCTAAGCACTGGAGAGCCTAGGAGGGCCAGTCTCTCCCAAGCCAGCAATAATTTAAGTTGTCATAAGGCAGGGAAATGTAAAAAAAAGTACATTCTGGCCAGCTGTGAACGAATGGCCTAGATGACGTCAAAACTTCTTCGTGCCTCAGAGTATCATGGCTAGACAGAAAAAAACAGTGCATCTGTCATCATTTCATAGACTGGGATTTGCAAGGAGGGTCCTACATGCTGTTACGGCCTCTGGCGCTGTTCTTGTAATTTGAGTAAGAAGCCACTAGGTGGTGCTGCGTTTGAGCTTCATTTTTATACTTTGCCTGACTGTAATATCTATCTCCTCAGGATAATAGTTTAAATACTAGATAGTTCTGTATTCATGGAATAGTAAAAACGAATTGGAGTCAGACTCAAGGAAATTCATATACCTCAGTATAAATTCAAGTTAACATCTTTTTGCTCTTCAAGAATTATCATGCAATTTCATTCTCAACATTGTTTCTTTTCTTCTCCTTGAGTTTTAATGGCTTCACGGAAGATGTATGTTTGCAATGATGGCAGCTTAGACTAGCTTGATGTAGAAAGTCTTCAGCGGCATGTGCACATAGGCGCTGATGCATTCATAATAGGATAATGCAAATAGGAAAGTTTTACCATTGCTCAGAACCAAAATCTGGCATCAGTCAGCTTCCTGTCGCTATAAAGAAATACCCGAGGCAATGAACTTATAAGGAGAAAAAGTATATTTAGCTCATAGTCGAATCACATCTTGAGCCAGGAAGGAGAGAGGGGAGAAGAGAGGTGTGGGGTCCCACATTTTGCTTTGCGGCCACGCTCCCAGTGACCGTGAGGCCCCACCTCTCAAGAGTCTGCAGCGTGTCCCCTCCCCACTCCCCTCGGCACCAGATCTCTCCACATGGACCTTGGGGAGCACTTGGCCAAACTATCATGGGCCCTGTGTACATCTCCTGTGACTGCTTTCTGTCTTGGTGTCACTGTTTTCTTCCCCCACACCCCCCAGACTAGAAACGAGAAGAGAAAGATAGCAGGGTAAAACCACTTGTCCCTATAAAAATGCTGTGACGTTCGCACCCACGGTGGCAGTGACTGGTGCCAGGCATTGGGTACTCACAGGGTAGCCCGAGGCAATGGAGGTTTAGCTCCTCAGAAAGCCAGAAGTACGTGTGTCCTTGCTCTGACATCAACCCCAGTATTCATAGAATCTCACTTAAAACAGAAAGCCATGACTCATTTTGAGTCATTTTTTAATTTTAGGCAGCTCTCAGTAAAGAACAACACAAAGCAAAAGCAAAGCAAGTAATACTTTTTTTAAAGATACACAAATTTGTGGGCAGGCGTTAATTTTACAAAGGACTTCTCCACCCTTAAGTATCCCATTTGTTCATTGGATTTATAATGTGATTCAGGTTATA
>NW_022900936.1:68698303-68714684 GCF_012274545.1 Fukomys damarensis | reverse complement strand
ATAAATATATAGTGATTCAGATCTTTTGGTGAATCCACTCATGGAAGACAGCTAGAAACAGGATTACTAATGTTAAAAGCAGCACAAAACCTGTTGTGTTTATAAAATATTTCTAATGATGAGGTATATTTTTCTTTAAATTAAAAAAAAAAAGTGCTGGGCTTGCTGGTACGTGCCAGTAATCCCGGCTGCTCAGGAGGCTGAGAGGAGGGGATCACAAGTTGAAGGGTGGGGATGTGGCTTAGCACTCTCTGGGTTTAGCGTCCAGTACCACCATATACAAAATATTACTGTTCTCTCTCTGCCACTCTCCAGAGCCAGGGACTAAACAGTTTGGGGGCTTCATTGCCCTAAGGGTCATCATTATAACTGAATAATATATGATGCTGCAATTTCTTGATTAAGTTATAGATTTACTGCCCATTTTCTCTACAGGAAAAATAAGATGTTTGAGCACATACTCTTTCTTCCGTATCTCTCACTTCATTTCCAAGTTTCTGCTAGTTGGGTTATTATTTTTATACTGTCAAAACTTGTAACATTTACATTTTTTCCTGTAACTATAGTGTGCACTTTCATGTTTATTATAGTTGGTTCTAAAAATTGATGACCAATAGGGCCGGGGATTTAGCTCAGTGGTTCTGGCGCCTGCCTTACAAGTGCAAGGACACAAGTTGGATCCCCGGTACCCCACCAAAATTACTTCTTCCTTTTCTAACTTGAGAACTGAGGGAAGTCCGATGTGTTTTGTGCACCTTCAAAATCTTCTGTACGTCATGCAGCAGATGCAGTAGCCCTAAGAGGCCAGCTGGCCTCTGTCAGGCCCAACACTGAAGAGATTTATAGAATGTACGTCAAGGTTAACAGAGAGAAAATGGTTTTGTTTCAGAAAATAGTTATTCATTCATAAAGATGTCACTTATCTTAAGAAATGGGTTTATTTTTGTTATAATAAAATAAATCCATGAACTTCCTCCTTAGAGAATGTGGTAAATGTTGGTAGGCAAGACCTGAATTAGCAAAAGCCCTTTGGAGTTCTCAATAACTTTTAGGAATGTAAAGAGGACTTGAAACAAAAAGTGTGAGAATAGCTGTCCTAGAGATTTAATACACGTTTAAAGATTGTCAGTTCGTTGCATTAATTCCTCGTCACTTTGTGTAAATGCAGGGCACTGGCAGTCAGATCAGCCCGCCTGCCATCCCTCCATTTTTATGCTACAGGTATCACGTGAAATTTCTGTGTGAGTGACAAAGGCCTCCAGACAACAGCAGCCCTGAGGTGGCCTGGAGCCGGCACTGCTCTTCCACCACCGGCTGTTGTGGACCTTGGAACTTTCTCAGCTTTTACTCGGCTCAGCTCCCTGCCCCTCCAAGCCATCTGCAAGATGTCTGGTCTGCTGGTGGCACTCAGTTTCCCCTTCTAGTTATAATTATAGCTTCATACTTAGGAAAAACCCATGTCCTTTCTGTTATTTCTGTGGTGATTTGGAAGGTAGGAACGTGCTCGCTCTGCCATCTTCAGAGAGGCCGATGTCACATCCTAAAGCAGTTCCCGTCACCCATCGGCAGTTCACTCAGTGAGCTCACCTTGCAGGGATGCCGTGGTCCTCCCTGTCCACGGGGCTCTCCCAACACCACAGATGCTACTAAGCCATGTATGTACTTCCCTTTCCTCTCTACACAAGCCTGTGAAAAGTTTAATCTATATTAAGCACGGTAAGAGATTAACAATAACTAAATAAAACACAACATATGATGATAATGTAAACCTTTATGAAAGTTACATGGTCTCTTTCTATTGAAAGAGTGAGGCAAATATTAATATTTTCAGGGTGCAATCAACTGCAAGTAGTTGAAGCCAGGGAGTGGACCTGGGAATTAGGGCCCCTTTGCCCTGATCCACATTGGGCAACTAGGGATATAAGAGGAAATGAGCTATTTTTCCTAATAATATTATGGCATCCTTTTATAAAGCAACTTGTATTTATTTATCTAATATTTTATTTTAGTAAATTACACATAGTATAAAATTGACCCCCTTAACCAGTTCAATGGTATTAAATTCATTGATAATGTTGTGCAACTTATTTATCTTTAAACTTTATAATGATAAACTTTTACTCTAATAGAAAACTTGCAATAATAAAACTTCCCGTACATTTTTATTCTCTCTTTCCATTTTTTGGTCTTTCCATTTTTATTCTCTTTCTCACTTTCTTGTTCTCTCTGTGTGTCTCTGTCTCTGTATCTCTCTGTCTCTCCCTCCATCTCATTTTTCTTAATCATTTGCAATAATTTGCAAGTGCTATATCTCTTTATCCATAAATATATCAGGATATATTTTCTATGAAGGAAAATTTTCTTGTATCTAACCGTAGCATATTTATTAAGATCAGGAAAATTAACAGTGATAAATCCTATTACCTAATCTCTAGTTTCAGAAGCAGATTTAGCCAATTATCTCACTAATACCCTACAGCTTTGTCCTCCCCTTCCCCGGGTCCAGGATTCCATCCAGGACTTACACTATATTTAGGTGTGATATTTCTTTAGTCTTCTTTTTTGGTACCGGGGATCGAACTCAGGACCTTGTGCTTGCAAGTCAGGCATGGGAACCACTGAGCTAAATCCCCAGCCCTCTTTAGTCTTCTTTAATCTGGAAGGGTTCCTTGCCCTTTGTCTCTCATGACCTTGGCATTTTTTGAAGAACACAGGCCAGTTATTTTGTACAGTGTTCCTCAGTTCAAGACACAATCGGGTTCAGGTGTTGCATTTTTGGCAGAAATGCCAAAGAAGAAGCGTCGTCTTCCACATATCCAATCAGGAGGTACACAGTTCTCATTTTAGGACTGGTAAAGAATTTGTCGAGGCTTCCTTGAGACTGTGGAAATATCCTGTTCCTCGTCAGCCTTTCACCCACAAGCTTTACCCTCTGGTGATGATCCTCGCCCAAATCAGCTGTTATTGTAATGGCCACAAATAGTGGTTTTCTGACACCATCCATAATTCCTTCCACATATATTAGTGGGTTCCATGCTATAAGAAAGGGCTTTCGCTTCTTGCCCATTATTCACTTTGTTCATTTATTTACACCTGTATGGGCCTGGCTTCTTGTTTCTTATCCTATTCCACAAGTATTCTATTGCTACTATTATTTTGATGATCAAATTGTGCGACATTTGGCTACGGGAAACCCTTTCCATAGCTTGTCACCTCTGATGCCAGTTCATCACCACTGTGAGAGTAAACTTTTCACAATTTATTATTTTTTAATTTTAGTTATTTTTACAATGCTAGGGATTGAGCCCAAGGCCTTGCACATGCCAGACAAGTGCTCCATCCATGAGATACACCTAAGGCCTACTTGTGAATTTTATTCTTTTTTTTGGGGGGGCAGTACAGGGCTTGAACTCAGGACCTTGTCCAAGGCAGGCACGGTGCCACTGAGCTACATCCCTGGCCTCCTACTTGTGATTTTTAACTGCCTGTTATTCGTGGGGAGGTTGACAGGATCCGCACTGCCCAATCTGATGTTGCATCCAGGGGTGTGAGGGTGTGGGGTGTGAGCCCTGCGGGAAAGGCCCTGCTTTGTTGGCGGGTAGGAAGGGCAGAGAAAGCTCTCATACATGGGGCTATACAAGAGACCATCACTCCCAGCCCAGCATCCGATGTCTCGAGCACCTGGCTATGGGCCCTGAGTGTTGAGGGCAGAAGTGGCAGCAGCCTATAATCTCAGCCTGAGGCAGGAGGAGTTCAAGTTCAGGTCTTATCTGGGTAATTTAGCAAGTCCCTGTCTTAAAATAAAAATTAAAAAGGGCTGGAGATGTAGCTCAGTGTGAAAGCCTTGGGTTCCGTCCCCGGTAGTGCTGAAAAGAAAAGAAAAAAGAAATAATGGCTTCTCTTGGCAAAGTTGCCGCTGTTGGTCCTGCAAGGCGGAACTTTCAGGGCTTCCATGCTGACACCAACGCTCATAGCTTCCAGGGTCCTGCCATTCTTGGGGCTGTGCTGTTGGGTGACCAGTGTGTGCCCCAAGAGCTGCGGGCTTGGACGAGTATGGGGATGAAGGGGCACGGTGAGAACAGGTCAGGCACAGGGAACTGCAGGTTGTAGACACCTGGGCTTTCTGGCTAATTCTGTGGCAGAAGAGACTGGCCCTGCCAAGACGACTTCACACTGGTCCCTATCCATGCTGCAGGCTGGCAGTGCACTCACGGATGTGCCCGCCTGACTGCTGCTACCGTCAGAGCCCTGTCCCCCCATGCCTGAGCTGCCAGGGCTGAGGGAGGCAGAGCAAGGACAGTTGGCTGAGGAGACGCAAACCGCACAGTCAGGTGTTCCTTTTGTCTGCCTCCAGCTTTCCTGCAGGGATTCTCACCCGCATTTAGCATCATTCGTAGTGCTTCGAGCTTCTGCGAAACTTTCAGTTAGCATCTCATCTGAAGGTCCTAAGCCCCTGGTGCGGCTGTGTGGCCCTGAATACTCCTGCAGGCTCTCCAGGAGGTCTGGTCCGTGGTCATGACGGCCCCATGCCCAACTCTCGGTCACTGTGGCCTGGCGTCCGGTGCCTGTGCAGAGCCAGGGCAGAGGAAGGAAGCCTGTGCACAGTCTCACACTTCAGTGGCAGTGAGGTGCATATTCTCTGCTGTCTAATAAACGAGTAAACGACTCACTTTCAGAAAGCAAGCGCTGGCTCACAGGTGTGCAGTGTGACCCAGACAGAAGCAGCCTCCTGGTGCACTTTGAGGAGGGAAGGAGGGGCAGGCTGTGTCTCACTGTGACCCACCCCTGACCTGAGTGGGCAGAGTGGAACGTCTCACCTCCCTCCTCCTCACACTGCCAGAGAGGGAAGAGTATCACCTCTCATGTCCATGCATTCAGTAAGACCTGGCAGGAGTCCTTCAGAGCAAAAGGCTCCTGTTGGGCCTGAGCTCCCTTCAGAGCTCCGGCAAGGCCCTTTTGGTCTCTCACTCAGCCCTGCTCGCTGGCCACTCACTGGGCACAAGGAATCTGGTGCCTTTCAGGCCCTACGGCTGCCTGGAGCTCCTCTATCCACAGGAGGAAGACAGCTTTCTCAGAGCCAGCAACCACCACTGCCCAGGTGTGGTTCCCTGAGAGTCGGGTGTCTGCTGCTGACCCCCAAGTGCAGTGGGCGAGGGCCTGGCTCCTCGTCCTTCATGCTTGCGACATGCAGATCTCAGCCAGCAATAGCCAAAGTACGGTGGTTCTGGGCCAGCTCCTAGTCACTGCCCCCCGGGGGTGGAGCTGGGCCTGAAGGCTGGGAGTCCTGGGGAGAGAGGCCCCTGGCCTCTGGACAGGTTCTACAGTGCCCTTTCCAAGCCACTGATTTGCCCCTCATTTTTTTTTCATCCTCTTGAGCCTGTGCCCACTAAGCCCTGGACTGGGCGTACTGTCACCCTCTTCCCACCCCTCCAACCTGTACATCTGTGTAGAGCACTGAATGAGATTCTTGCTATGTTGGAATGATGTGAGCCTGTAGCTCCATTCTGAGGGCAACTAGGTTCTAAAGGTCGCTACTGACTGCTGGGGCCAGGCCTGTCCCCTGGAGCTTAGCGAGATAGCCTGGAAGTGAACTGATTTTCCCACCCCCACCCCAGCCCTTGTACTCCCTCCTCCTCCAGGCAACAGAGGTTGACTGAGTTGGCATCTTTCATGCCAGGGACTTTGTTGAGGGGCGGATTTAAGGCTAGAGGGGATTTCTTCCCGGCCATAAAGGTACAAGGTGGGGACAAGAAGCAGGAGAATCACAGAGAAAGTGTGCGTCGGGGTGGGATATTCCGCTACCTCCCCAGTCTGCTTGATGGCATACGGTGCCCCTCACCCCACCTGGGCAATAGTCACTGAGCAGTGTGGTGACCTCTCCTAAAGGCAGCAGCACAAGGCTGAACATCATAGCGTAAGCAGCAAGGACGCACAAGGGTTAGTGACATCTACGCAGGAGCCTCCCTCCCATCCCTGAGTTCATGTGGTGTCCTTCTGTTTCCAAGAACACTGGGGTTGCATTGCGGGGTCTAACTCTGGCTCTTCCTGCCTGGTCTCTGATTAGCAGAGAGGGTTTAGTCATGTTCTCTTGACACTGGAGGGTGAAAGGAAGGTGTGCTCGGCTAACATCCTGAAAAAAGCCTGTTTCAAACCAGTTCCTCTCTATTCTCAGGGCAAAGTGCTTCCTCCAGAGTACTTGCTGTAGCAGCTAAGTCCCTTAGGGCTGGCAGTAGCCTAATGAGGTCCAGGGAGTGGAAGGCTTTCCATGTGCTTCGAGGTAAGCGAAACAGCCCTCATAGTGGCAGGGGAAAAAAAAAGTATTTTGTGGGTAAGGCAGCTGCATGCTCAGTTAAGTCTGGAAAGTTAGAATTCGAAACTGGGAAAGGACAAGCAACTTTAGGGAAGGGCAATGCAGAAAAGAGTGCACGTTTTACACTCTGGGCAGTGGGATGGAGCCCGGCCCTGTGATATCAGACATCCTGGGGTCTCCTTAGCTTTCACGGGGGACCTCTCCCTGCCTGTCTCCAAGCCTCTTTTTCTACACCACTGCCAAACAGTGCCTTAAATGTCCAGGACTGCTGTGAGTGAGGACTAGGAAGACACCCAGAGGCTTCATAGCTGGTGTCTGCTGTGATCATTGCTTCTAATGGTAATGGCCCCTCTGCGAGCCCTGATAGGAAGCTGAACACAAGTGGAAGTAGGAGTTGGACTCTGGAAAACAACCCTGAACTCCCCGAGTGGACCCCTCGGTATCGCTTGTTTGAGACGGGCGGAGGTTGGCGGTCTGCTCTGAGCCACAATGACTGTTGCCATGATTTTTGACTCTCGGGAGGTCCCGCATGTATAGCTTGTGAAAGACAAACAGTAGCATACAGAGATCAAAGAAGCTCCTTGGGGGAACGTGGCAGTCGGGACAGACAGGGCACCAAGGAGTGCACTGCCCCTCTGTCCCTGGTGGTTTAATCAGTGACCCTGATTATTTCTTGAGGCCCTTTCTTTCCTTCCCTCTTTCCCTCCCTTCTTCTCTTATGGGGTACAGTGCAATAATTCAATATCTGTAGACAATGTGTAATGATCTCATATCAGGATGATGAGCATTTCTGTCTCCTCAAACATTTATCATTTCTCTGTGTTGAGAAACTGAACTCATCTCTTCTAGTTAGGCTGAAGTACATAGTAAATCACCGTGAATGTGGTCACCCCATTATGCTCTGGACTCTAACTTCAGACTGGTGCCTTTCCTGGCCTCTAGTGACCACTGTTGCCCTGGCTGTTCCTTTGACCTGTGAGCGGGAGGGGAGCAGGAGGGTTTGCCAGGATCCTCTCCTCTTGTTCGGAGCAAATGCAGTTGGCCCAGTTTTGGTCCCAGAGGGTGGGTGCCACTTTGTCCTTAGCCACGGTGGCCCCATGCACCTGTACCTTCCGGTCTTAGAGTTCTTCCCACACTCTTGCTTTCTTTGCCTTCTCAGTGTCTTTATGGAAACTCCACTCCCCAGTTTCAGACTCACTGTGCCAGTGACCCTCTGTTGGGTGCCTTCCCCTCTGCTTGCCCTTGCCAGCTGAGGATCATTCAGCACTGCTGCAGCAGATGGAGGGTACTAGACAACTCCACCGGCGCCTTAATTCAGATTAATTACTCCAACTGTGGGAGGGCAGTTCACAGAAAGAGTCGTTATCCATTGTGTCCAGGATGCTCTAATACTTCCACAAGCTTTGAGTCTAACAAAAGGTTTCCATTTGAGTGTTTATAAATGCCTTTGTTATTTTTAACTCAGAAAAATGAGCGAAAATCTGTGGAACCAATGATGGGACTGTGCCCAATGATGCTTTAAAATCCTAGGGGGCTGGAGGGGAAGGAAGCATAGGGGTCACCTCTCAGGGTTTAATCAGAAAACAGAAACTACAGTGGTGTGTTAAGCTGCGGGAATCTGAAACACGGCGTTAACCCCAGTAATGTCAGAGGTGTCGGAAGGGCCACACGAGCAAAAGTTATAAAGTAAGGCTGCCCGCTGATTGGTAACTGCAGAAGCTGCCCTCACTGCTAGGGTTGGAGGACTAAGGACAAAGCGGCCTTGTCCAGAGCGCTGACCTCTGCCTGAGCCCCACAGTCACTTGGAAACACCAGCTATTCTGTGCTGGCCAGTGGACAGCACTGGGCTTGTTGAACAACTACTCTCTGCACATCTGGGTACAGCAATCCCAGATCTTAGGAGAAAGCAGCGATCCTATTGTAGTCAATCAAGACTCGTGTGTGTGTGTGTGTGTGTGTGTGTGTGTGTGTGTGTGTGTGCATGTGTGTACAGGGCTGCCCTGGCACAATAGCAGGGGGCTTTTCTCAGCTGGTCTCCGGTCTCCCCCTCCTTCTCCTCCGCTCCCTGGTGCTCCTGAGGGCCACTCGCTCATCACAGTGCTCTGTTTGCAGGGGGCCCTGGCCCAGCCCCAGCCCTGGTGGAAGATCCAGCTGTTCGTGTGGGAGCCCGTGCTGTTCGGGACCTGGGATGGTGTGTTCACGTCCTGCATGATCAACATTTTTGGGGTTGTCCTTTTCTTAAGAACCGGCTGGCTGGTGGTGAGTGATGAGCCAGTGGCCCCATGATGTGAGGAGCTGTCATGCTTGGCATTCTGTAGCACAGGCACCAGATCCCAGAAGCATGAATGTTTCTGAAACCTGCAGGCACGGTGAATGGCTAGCACTGCTTTTTAATTATGCACAAAGTCAGGGCTCATCATGGGCAGGACTGGAGATGGGGCAGAGGCATCTGGTGGAGGGCACCTGATGTGAGACTTCATGGCCCACCTGATGTTCTTCAGCTCAGCAAATGCCCTCGCATTGCACCAGCACCTCAGCTTCCCCAACTCTGTGTGTGACTGTGCCTGGGGGTGCTTCATTAGAGGTGTGTATTCCCTACCCCAGACCCCTGGCACAGGGTCCTGGGAGTCAGTTTGTATTCCTTTTCACGTGGAGCAAAGGATCTCTCTCCTTTATGTCTTGTGCAAGGGTCCTGGGGCCTCCACAAAGATGCATGCTCTGAGGGGGTGGTTCTCAGCCCCTTCCTCCTGTGCCTGCTCACACACAGGACTTCAGGAGATCACACTGGCTGCCCAGACCAAAAGGCAAGTCAGTCATGAGTGAGACTATGAGTGCCTGTTGTGTGCCAAACACTAGTCATGCCAATGAGGTTGTGAAATGCAAGCCCTGGCCCCTCCTACGGTGGGCAGAGTCACCTCGGGAGAGGTTTCAGAGCTGCATCAAATCCCTTGGGGGTAGAATAATCTGTGAATGCTGTGGAGGCCAAGGTGTCCAGGGCAGCTTCCTGGAGGAGGCTCAGCATGAGTTGGGCTGGACAGCTGAGAGCAAGAGAGGGCCATTTATGATGTGCACTCTATGAGTCAGAATTCTGCAGAGAAGTAGAGCCAACACTGCAGGAGATATACGTACATCAGGTATATAGCATCAGCGTGAGTATGGAGGCCAAGACAGGCAGAATTTCTATGTTGCAAAATGAAAGACCCAATCAAAACAGGGGCAACCAAAATGAATAGACACCTGTCAAAACAAGAAACACAGATGGCCAATGAATACATGAAAAAATGTTCAACATCACTGGCCATTAGAGAAATGCAGATTAAAACAACACTAGGATGTGATCTTAAGAAAGAATGGCCATCATCAAGAAATCAAGTAATAACAAATGCTGGTGAGGCAGTGGGGTAAAGGAACCCTGATCCATTGTTGGTGGGAGTGTAACCTACTACAGCCATTATGAAAATCAGTATGGAGGTTCCTCAAAAACTAAAAATAGAAATTCCATCTGACTCAGCTGTTCCCCTTCTAGGTGTCTTCCTCAAAGCATTAAAGTCATCGTATTTCAGTATTACACGCCTGACCATGTTTATATCAGCACAATTTATAATAGTTATGCCCAATTAACAAATGAGTAGATAAATAAAATGTGGTATTTGTATGCAGTGGAGTGGTGTCCCGCTATAGCAAAGGATACACCTGAAGCACTTATAGGTACGTGACTGCACCTTGAGACCATAATGGTAGGTGAAATAAATCAGACACACGAGCTTAAATGTTGCGTGGTTTCTCTCACACGAGAGACCCAAAATGTAAATAAAGAGTGAAGCAAAAGATGATGGGAAATAGAGACATCTCTCTCAAATGAGAAGGTGAAGAAGAGATGAAAGCAGAGAAGAAGAAAAAGAATTGAACAAAAAAAATAGAAATAAAGCTTTTGTAAACGAGAGGGGACCAAAAGATGGAAGGAGCAGGGAGGAGTTAGAGGAGCGGGGAACGGAAAGCAGAACTAAGACGTGTTACATACACGGACTGATTCTGCACGATGGGTGTAATCATTGTGCACGGCCAACATGGACTGATGAAAAAAAAGAGAGAATAAAAAATAGATCAGAGAATTTCTGTGTGCCATCAAGAGGTAGAATTCCTCCTCTGGAAAAGCCCAGTCTTTGCTCTTCTGGGGAGCCCCCCCCCACACACAGAAGGGACCATCCTTGAGTCAGCTTCTTAGGTACTCGGCACGTCCAAGACACCTTTACAGCAAAGCTAGTTGCCCTGGCCACCACTGTCCAGCACATCGACACGCAGTTCACTCCAGGCTCCCCCGTGTGAGGTGCAGAGCTCTTAGCTCCTCCCGAGAGCCTGGGTGAGCCCAGAGCTTCCACAGTTGTCACCTCACCACAGTCCACGCCTTACCCCGGTGTCCAGCCTTACTATGGCCGGGTGAGTCTGGACAGATCTTTGTTAATGCATGGAAAGCTTAGATCAGGGTCCGTGTATTTTTTCTTGTATTTTTTTCTGATAATTCATGCTATTCAGAAACCCTCCGATTCTGTAGGGACCCCAGAGTTTCCAGCCCAGGTTCCTCATCCTGGCAGGCTTCTGAGGCCCACCCCTGCTCTTCCCCTTTTTGGGGGCCAGGGAGGCCCCTCTGCCTGAACTCGGGGACAGAGATGGCTATGGGATGGTAGAAAGAGAGGAAGTAGTTTTTCCCATTGACTCAGCCTTTTAGGCTTCTCACTTTATTTTAGCTTAGAGGCGACTGTTCTTCCCCAAAGTGGAGGTGCAGGTTGTCTCAGTCACCTGTTATTGTATAACAGTTACCCCAACACTTTGTAGCATGAAGCCACAAAAGTGTTTCTCATACAGTTTTTGTGGTTCAGGGGTCCTATGAGACTGAAGTTAAGCTGTCAACCAGGGCTGAAGGCTCAGGGAGGGAGAGGGTGATTTTCATGCTCACAGGACTGGTTGGTGGCAGCCCTGGTCCTCCCTATGGGAGCATCTCTGTAGGCTGTCCCTTTACCAGGCAACAGACTGCCACCAGGGCAAGCATTTGAAGAGAATGGGGAAGGAAAAGGCCCAGGAGAAAACTACCACATTTCAAAATATCTTCATCTCAGAAGTAACACACCACTTCTGCATTAATGGCTTCTACTCATTAAAAGTGAGTCACTACATAGATAACTCAAGCAGCCTAAAATGAAAATGTGCACATGGTTAATTTTGCACTTCAAAAAATATTAAGTAAATTGCAACTAATGTGATCATTTGGAATGACTAATAAGACATTTACATACTTAAAAAATAGTCACTATGTACAGCTCAGACTCAAGGGAAGGGTGTGCACCGGGCAGGAACGCTGGGAGGCAGGTGTCACTGGGGTCGTCTCTAGCTGTCTAGCACACAAGTACATCCTCTTGCCCTAAGATGGTCTCTTTCCTCTCTGACGTTAGCCTCACCTGAAAAATCATATTTGACCAAGGAAACAAAGGCAAATGTAAAATGTTAAAAATAAGAGGTTCTAGGGAATAATAGCATAACATTAAAATAGAGATCGTGCCAGTTTTTTGGTAAATAGAAAATAGCTGTCGCAAATAACTTGAACGCATACTTATAGTGTAGACAATGGCAATTGTGGTGTGAAAACGGAAGATGTTAGGGCTATAGGATATTTTATTTTTATGCACAATTTGCAAGTAAGAACAAGGGGGGGAATGGTACTGTATGATTTCATTAAAAGTGTGAAAGTTAGCAAAATCAGTAACGTGTGCTCGGATGTCATCCTCACTAGCCTGAGGCTGGGGCATGGGAGGAGGTGAGCAAGGCACATGGGCACCTTGGTTGGGCTCTGTCCGTTGTCTCCTGCTCCCAACTCCCCACCAGAGCGGTGGCCACCACTCCTAGACAGGCCCCAGCCACGCGAACCATCTGGCAGTCACTGGGTCTCCGTGCACATTCCCACACAACCGTTGGCGCTCTTTCTAGAGGGAGCCTATGGATATCTTTATGCCCAATCTTGCCATTAAGGAGGAGATGGGCTGGTGGACTATTTATAAGCTGCGTAGTCATAATTAATAGCAATCGTGCCAGCAGCATAAGATGTACAGCAAAATAAGAATATGGTAAATAAGGTTTATCAAGCACTTATGTGACAGACGGTGATCCAAGTGCATCAAACATATTTAGTTCTAAAGTTTAGTATTTCCTGGAAACCCCTGAGATGATGATTATCGTTACCTTTAGTTTACTGATTAGGAAGCTGAGTACAGAGAGGGGAAGTCTCGGCGGTCAGGGGTGAGGAAGGGCTCCCACGCTCAGTTTGCATCCAGCGCACGACCCCTCTCAGACGCACAGGCCTTTCTAGACTTGAGTGTTCTCGGGGAGCCCACTCCTCAACCTTTGTGTCCATGCTGGGTTACGTGGTCAGAGGCCCCTTTGTTGAAGAGGTGTGTGGGTAAGTGCCTACAGCTGCATGGTTACAGCTACTTTATCACAGCCCTTAGCCTCCTGTCTTTCTTCCTTCCATCCTCCCTTTCTCTCTCTCTCCCTCTCTCTCTCCCCCTCTCCCTTCCCCCTCTTTTTCTCTGGTTGTTTTCTATTCAGTTTTATTATTTAAGGTAGCTAAGTTGCCCACAGTACTTCCACTTAAAACATAAGTGGCTGAATGGCCAGAGGGAGAAAGCTCAGGAGACGTGCAAGGAGGAGGGGAGAGGCGCACCTGGCCGAGGGCAGCGTCTCTTCCAAGGCCTGCACCTGCGCCTGAGCTTGGCAGTTGGCCAAGCCTCACCTGCAGGTGACTCCAGAGCCAGATGAGCAGCCTGTCCCCGGGATTTTCTCCCCCAGTGGCTTCTGAGGGGCAGTGGGGGGAGGCCCTTTCTCCTCCTCACTCTGCTGTGGGGCAAGTGAAGAAAACAGAAATCGGTTCATGTGAGGTTCATGGGTAATAGAAGACTGAAGATGCAAATATGCCCAAGAGGATGTGTGTGGACCAGCAGGAGGGCTTAGAACTAGGGCAGAGCAAATGCTGGGGACAGGGACAGGGAGAAGAACTGGAGGCTGTCTAGCTCTGAGCCCTGCGGTCCTCGCTGTGCACCCCAGTCCAGCTGTGGTGCCGTCAACGTAATGTGTGCTGGCCACAGAGCCCCTACTTCGAGACACCTCTCCACTCACTTAAAGCCACCCAGCTCTTGAGCTGGCTCTGCCCTCTCTGTTTCTCTCCGGCACCCACCACACTGGAGTCTTGCCTTCCAGGAGTCTCCTTGGTCCCTGTCTGGGGAGGCTCAGAGCTGTATCTCCTTCTGCACGGTGCGGGCACATCCATTTCTTCTCTGGGACTCTTGCTTTTACTCATGAAAACATGTCTGTGTGTGGACGCTCCAGGAAGGTGTGTGTTTATTCTTTGAGCATGCATTCAGTGTGGAAATTGTGTCTATGTGGAAATTGTGCTACGACACAAGGGCAGGGAGAGGTTCCTGCTTTCCTGGGGCTCAGGACTTGGAGAGAGACTCAGCAGGAAAAGTACGGTGCTGAGTTCTACGCTGTGGGTCCTGGGGGCCCCAGGAAGAGGGGTGAGCAGGAAAGGCTGTCCGAACAGGAGTACAGCATGGGTAAGAGGACGGCAGGCAGAGAGCATGCCGCCGTGTGCTTGGGCACAGAGTGACAGATTAGGAGATTCTGTGGCTACCCTGAGCAGCTTTGACTTTACCCCGTGGGTGATGTGAAGTCGACTTTCCCCAGACTTAGCTCCTGTAGTGCTTCCTCGGCGTCCTAGCTGCTCCTCAGTTGCAGCACAGCGGGCCCAGGGTGGAGGGTGGTCAGTGCCTCTGCCCCTGACCTAACCTGCTCCTTGCTGTTCTGCTGCAGGGAAACACAGGCGTGCTCATGGGCATGCTTCTGGTGTCCTTCGTCGTCACCGTGGCGCTGGTCACTGTGCTGTCCGGCATCGGCATCGGGGAGCACAGTGGCGTGGGCAGTGGTGGCGTCTACTCCATGATCTCCTCCGTCCTCGGCGGGCAGACGGGAGGCACTGTCGGGCTGCTGTATGTATTTGGACAGGTAAAGCCACCAGCACAGGGACACGCGTCCCCACCCATGCTCTGCCCCCATCTTTTCCTCCCCATCCTTGTTTTACTTGGTGTGGCCCATTGTAGACGAGTGGGCCAAGAGCCAAGCCTCAGTCTGGAGCCCTGACTCTTTAGTCCAGAGCTTCTATCCCCCCACTCCTGCCTCATGAATCATGGCACCACATTGCTGCCTTTTCAGGAAGGGTGTACGCAGAATGGCTGCAGCCCAGGTGGCAGCCATGTGGCCTGGGCCCTAGGCACTTCCGTGCTGAAGAGAAGGCATTTTGTGTGTGCCAAGGGCCTTCACTAGAAGCAGGCCCTTCTCAGCTGAGCTGTTGCTCGCAGCCACATCAGACACACTGGATGGCTTGGTGGTCTTACAGGGAGATGGAGAGCCCTTGTGTGGCCACTGTCTCAGAAGGAGAATACCAATGAGGAGCTGCCTCATCAGCATGGACGAGGTCACCTGCAAAGCCAGCAAGTGGAGAAGAATCCTGAGGATTATTTTGCTAACATGCAGGAACAGTGACTTAACGCTGAGGCCGGAAAATGCAGGCATTAAGAAGCAGTTCTTTGTAAGCATTTCGTGGACTGAAAAAGCTTTTATGATCCCGCAAAGGGTGGTGAGTGGTTGAAAAAACTATTTACAAAGGAATTTGTGTAAAGAGTACAAGTCTCCTTGAAGAAAGCACCGGTTTTGTGGCTTTCATATTTAGGCAGCATAGGCAGGGAATTTTAGTACAAACACATCTGATTCTCTAACAGCCCAAAGCTGTGTGTGTGTGCATCGAGACGCTGGAAAGGCAGGTAGATTGCCAGTCACTTGCCTCAACCTGAGAAAGATCTTTCAGTATAATACAGCTTGAGCATCCATAGAAGGAAAATCTGAAATCCAAAATGCTTCAAAATCAAATATTATTTTGAGTGGTACTCAAAAGCTGTAGCTTTTGGAGGATTTCTGATTTCAGATTTCCACATTGCGATGCTCAACCCAAAAGGTCTATGCAAATATTTCAAAATCCAAACACACCTGGAACATATCTAGTCCAGCAGCAGGTACTCAGAGTGCTGTGTGAGAGGTGGTAATAAATGGCTGGGTTCCTCTACTGCCCTGAGGATTTGCCTACAGACACTTCACTGCTCTGTTGTTGGGGTGCCAGGCAGGCTGCCAGCTGGATATCCAGAAGTCCCCACTTTTGCCTTTATTGGGCAGGCAAGCTGGGCCCTAGAAGCAGGTGTCACAAACAAGGACAAGCAAGGACAGTTAAGGACAGGAAGCTGGATTCTTGGGTCCCTCTTAGGTGGGCTGATTGGGAAGGAAAGATAGTCACAGAAAGGATGTGTTCTCTTCCTGGCCACCGTGACCCAATCTGCCATGGCACCAGCAGCCCTGCCATTCTGCCTGTTCTCCACGGGGCTCTCAGACCTCAGGGTCCCTCTGGTCAGTATCACCTGCACGGCTTTGCTTTGTCTGAGCTCATCCAGGTCGGGAGAAAGGGCAGAATGTGCTTACCCTGTCCTTACATGCCATTCTGAACTTGGTTATGCATATATTCATGAGGGAGGTTGGCCTGTTGTTTTTCTTATGATGTCATTGTCTGGTTTTTTTGTGTCAGTATAATCCTGGTTTCATAGAGGGGATTGGGGATACTCTCTAGTTTTTGGAAGACTTTGTCAAGGATTGGGATTAATTGTTTCAGAGTATGGTAGAATTTAATACTGAATTCTGGTCCTAGGTTTTTCTCTGTAGAAAGTTTTTTTGATAACTAATTTGGTTTTTCTCAACTTTTATTTTTTATTAGTATGTGTTTGAAGTGCCCAATGATTACATCCCTTGTGTGGAGTTGGTGCGTGTTTAGATAGTTGAAAGAGGAATAGCTGGATTAAATGGGGTTTATTGTTTTATGTTTTTGAGGACTCTCCACACTGATTTCTGTAGTGGTTCAATTAGTTACTTTCTGACCAACAGTGGAAAAGTTTCCTTTGCCCCACCCACCCACCCCCGCGTCCTCAC